>NW_028324189.1:19502094-19829391 GCF_054372755.1 Phalangium opilio
TAACATGTCAATAAATATAGTCAAATTGCAGTTTTAAATTGGCAGCTGGATTTCTACTTTTCCATCACTTTTGCAGATCTGTAACATGTCTATAACTGTGGTCAAATTACAGTTTTAAACTAGCAGCTGGTATTTCTACTTTTTCATCACTTTTGCAGACCTGTAACATGTCAATAAATATAGTCAAATTGCAGTTTTAAATTGGCAGCTGGATTTCTACTTTTCCATCACTTTTGCAGAACTGTAACATGTCTATAACTGTGGTCAAATTACAGTTTTAAACTAGCAGCTGTTATTTCTACTTTTGCATCGCGTTTGCAGAATCGCGCTGCATATTTCTGCCAATACAGGCAATTAACAGATAATAAACAGAAAATGTAGAAACGGCAGGCAATTTGCAGTTCTGGAATTTCTGTGAAATTTTCGCGTTTTTCGAGCTGCAGAAAATGTAGCCTTAATTTATACCTATTACAGCGTGGTAGCGATAAAAAAGCGCGTATGCAGATGAATTACAGCTTAAAATTTTTGTACGGGTAACAATCATGTTGGATAAATATGAAAATTGTCGAGGTTTAACGAGATTTTAGTGTTTACAGTTCAATAGCGTTGTTAATGGAACTCTTACTATCGCTTGAACAATTCATTATTTAAAATCTTAAGGCCTGAATAGTTGCTTTTCAATAAATAGCGATAGTTGCATATTCAGGTATAGCCCTCGTCTCGACTCGGAGAGGTCTAAACTGCATGGTTTCACAGCTTGTTTCCTTTCTTAAAGGAAACTGTGGGTTTTGAGATTGCCGATGATCTCTACGTTGCCGTAGTGGAGTATTTCAGTAAAAGGTTTAACGTCAGGTACAAATCTGTAACAATTTCTCTTAACGTGTCGTCAAAATAACATATGCACTTTCTTTGAAGCGTCGTTTTTAAGGAGTTACCTTTGGATGATGTGAATGTGATAAGAAGCCAAGGTGATTTGCCAGAGGTAATTTTCAAAATTGAACACCCGCACAATTTCAAGCGCGGCATTGCACCCAAGATATCACTTCCAAAAGCCAGTTCAAGTTGTATTTGCATGTCGATTCGTGGAAGAATGCGGTTTTGCAGGTAGCGAGAGGCTTGTTAAAATGAATTTTATAGAAGATCAATCGTAGCTCAGTGATGTGTTCCGGGGTGTACTTTGCATGAGCAGTTTCCGAAACAGCAACCGCTATTCCATAAAGACAGCGGAGATATTCTAAACAGCTGTTTTTAAAATAGCGGCTACTTTTTTGGGAAACAGCAGTTTTTAGCTTGAGTTTTGAACAATTCTTAGGATAACCCTACCTGACCTAATACTATTCGGGTTGGAATAAAAATACATAAACTTACCAGACATCGCTTTACGAGAATATGTGACGTTTCACCTACGTCACTTCATGACAAGCTCTCAGTAACCAGTGACAATCTTATGAAACATATCTTAAGAACTTGTGGTATAAACAATGAGATGGGGCTTTGTATCGTTTTTGACAGACAATGGACGTGCTGTTTTTTCCGTTGCAAGCCGATAATTTGTATTCTCCCGCCATGAAATGTCGTATCACTGGCATTTATGAATCGGTATCAACGTTTATCCTTTCTTCAATCCCGAAGATGACGAAGAAACCATCTCTATCTTTCCTCAACATGGAAGGAGAAGTAATATGAAATAGCTCCGAACATTTTAAGAACATATATTACAAGTTTTTTCCAACATCAACTATAGTTCACGCTATTTTGGTTTTCAAGTCTATTGGCAGTGTCAATCGTCTTGGCTTTAGCCACGCCCAATAAACAAGGTGATCGACCGTTCATTCTTACTTTCTTCGAAATGGTTTGGAAAAATATACTCCTTTTCTTCTACGAGCGTAAGTAATTTCTTAAATTCAAGAGATGCAATGTATCCAACTCTCCTCTATTCATTCCTGCTTCTATATTATTGGATGATTCAAATAACTATAGGTCAATGTATCCATCCCAGAAAGTTCAATAATCCCTGTTGAACACGGGGTAATAGGCGAGGAGTTCGTCAAAGTCTCGGAAAACGTCGGTGACAAGAGGAAGTTCATGGTTGTTGGGACAATGGTAATAAAATTTATTCTGCTCGAAAATCAAAGGATGGAAAATAAAATGCAATACGCGAACAAATACTACTTTTCTCCGTCAATTGATGATAAACTTTTGGTATATCGCGCTTCGTATAATTTCTCGCGATCAAAGAACATGGAGATGGTAAATCAAATGTAAGACCAAAAAACATGGAGACTTCTATAAATTTGAACACGGCATCTTCGATTCATGTTAGAGATTTCCAGCGAAAACGACCTCTTATTCCGCCACTTCTACATAGCACGATATTTGATGGATCTCATCAAATGGGAAGAGCCACCGGACGATATTTCAACGATATCCGTTAAGGAAGTCGAAAGCCTTCTTTCTCTATACCATTTGGGAAACGTCATAGCCTTAATGGCTTTAATACTCGAGAAGACCTTATCACTTCTGCTGTTTGTCAAGAAGTCGAGGAAACCGAGAATGGTCTAGCAACGACGCTAACATATAAATTGATAATTTGTAATGTATCCAGTGAGGGTGAGTTTAAAACACACATTAGATTTAATTTTAGAAGTAGGAATGGTGAACCGAGTAATCTGGGCGCGTGTCAAAGTCTTCGGGACGGTTGGGGGGGCATGAAATAAGAGGCTGGTCATATAGCGACAGAGGTAAAAAGGAATTACGTATTTTTCGCCTTCCCCGTTAAAAACGTCATCAAAACGTAGTTTAAGGGAGCCAATTAATAATAATTTAAAATGTTCGTTACGTGTTGGAGAGAGGGCTCTATACTGGGCTATGAGTCGGACTGAAGAAAATACTAACCGTTCTCCATTTCTACTTCTATAATTAAATCTATTCCTGAAAACACAAAATTTAGAGTAAATATGTTGTGAATACAAGTAGATGATTTAATTTAATTTTCTACTTTTCTGCTTTCAATTAAAAATAAATAATTAAATTTTGTACATATAAATGCTTTTGCTTAAAATGAAATAATTTAATTTTATACATACAAATTGTTTTGCTTAAAACGGAATAGTTTATTCTCCTACGTGCTTTTACTTAAAAATTAATAATTAAATTTTGTACATATAAATGCTTTGCATAAAACGAAATAATTTAATTTTGTTGTACATATCAATGATTTTACTTAAAAAAAATAATGCACTTAAAACTAAATAATTTTCCTTCATCTTATTGCTGTTACCTATGACGGAGTAATTTAATTAAAAATATTCAATTCACTTTCATCGATAAGCCTTCGTGAAAATGTACTTAAATACTGAATGAACTCATCTTTTTCTATATATTGCATAATGCTTTCTTCTTCAGAAATATAAACCGAAACTAACTTAAGGCTCTTTCAGACGATCCAACTTTTTGACTCAGCTCGATGGGCCAAAAAGTTGTATCAACTTGCCCAACTTTTTAAGGGAAATGTGAAGTAAATCCTTCCTATTCACACGACTAAACTTTAACCGCCAAATGGGAACTTTTTAAGCGCCACCTACCTCGGCACTTACGACATAACCCGCGAAAAAGGCTTTTTCTGTAATTCATTTTGATTGGTTGGAAAAATGAAAATGAACTTTTTTGGTTACCCAACTCATCCAGCGTCTATTCACACGATCCAACTAGTTGATTCAACTCGAGTTGACCCATCAAGCTGAGTCAAAAAGTTGGATCGTCTGAAAGAGCCTTAAGTTTCCACGGTTTTCGAAAGCATATATTAGGTATGGGTGCGTTCAGTAACGCTCAACGGAGACCAAACGCGTTGAGCTCCGTTTATCAACGTGATGTTATGTGACGTATTAGGCTACTGAACGGTTTTTTGCAAACTTTGCGTTGTATCGTCTGCTTATAGTTCATGGAAATGGATATGCGAGGACCTGCTAGCCGAAATAAGAACAAACTCTGACCTGTAACTTAGCCAAGGCTTAAGCTTTAAAACCCAATAACTTTTTAAGCTTCATAGATATAATCGAAAAAATTTAATAAAATAATTAACAGACACTATTCATTCGCATTCAGTCGCTGATACACCGATTTTATAAATAGTTCCGAAATTATCCATCAAATTAACTTCTCGAAATCGTTCAGGGAGATAAGTTTCCTCCATTGCTACTACGTCACAAATGCGTTGCTCAACGAAGTAATCGGCTCTTACAGTCGATGACTTCGATGCCTCTTCGCTTACAATCGTGACGACAAACCGGAAGTTCCGAAAATCGTTCAGTGGCGAATGCGCATTCACCGTAGCCTCCGTTGAGCGTTACTGAACGCAGCCTATATCTTCACTAAGGGTTTCCTAATGATGAGTCTTTCAACATTCGTGAGAACTTCTGTATTGATATTCATTCATAATTACCTTGCCATTGGCCTATTGTTGGAGTTAACATAAAAAGAGCGTCATATCACGCAAAGAAGCTTTAACGTAGATAAAATTCAAGGAATGCTATCAAGAGACATTTTGAACTTAGTTCTTCACAAAAAATAAACAAACTCGTGTCTTAATTGAGTAAAAATAATTATTTAAGCCTCGTGTAGGCATTAAAAATATTAACAATACATATCAACCGTTACCCGCAACTTAGAGGCTCTTTAGCTTCATATAGGGTTTTATATAAATAAATTAAGGGCATTTTCTTGGGCGATTTGATGCCGAAAATGTTCCATGAAATTCTACGTGTATTTTACGCATGACCCCTTAAAATTAAATTAGGGGGTCATCCCCAAAACAGTCAAATCGTAACTCGAAAACAGTGACCTGGACGGTAAAATGTCATAGAATATTTTAGACTCAAAATCGCCCAAAGAACATCCCCCTTCTCAGATACTTTCTGTTTATTTTGAAATTATTATGTATTCTGTTATTTGGTAATTGAAAAATCTTTAGATGACATATCAGTCCTTTCCTAATATTCCTTTAAATAAAGGAGATATGTTAACTTTAAATGTTGAAAATCTATAATATGTGTTAAAGTATTAGTTTATTATTAAAATTTTATTATATTAGCTTTCTGACGAAAATTAAACTGAACTTGCAATAAAATGTATTATACAAAATTATCTTGCTGACGAAAATTGAACTGCACTTAAATATTGTAATATTAAAAATGTTATATTCTTCTATTTCAATAAACAACCATAGTATAGTGATTTTAAATACGTTTTGATTAATATATTGAAACTTTAGTTTGAATTGGTACAAAATAACCGACGGTTTATCAATACCATTTCCTGATAATTTAGACACTGGACTGCTTCACTTGAATTACAGACCCCCAAATATCCAGCTGTAGTATTGTTAATATCAAAGCTACATCCTCGATGCAACAACGAAATTTGCTTCTAAGGCGGTACTCATTTCTGTATAATGGCTAGGGTATTTTTGCAAATGCTTTTAATGGAGACAACATGTCGTCTTATAGAATACAAACGCCCCTTGTGATGACAAATTCAAGTAAATTTGGTTTGACAATAATTTCCCATTATACTTGTTTTTGCGTTTTACCATAATTTATTCATTTATGAGAAAAAGGAACGTCCAGAATTAAAGAGCAAATATGAGATTGTTATCTTAGATGATATGGACATTCTTACGAGTTACTCTGATACCGAAACAAACTGCTACTGGTTGCTTAAACAGCAATGAAATTCTCAACCTATGAGGTACGTTAAGCATTTTAAAATACTATAATTGTAGACATTTGGAACTACACCGAGAGTATGGCTGTTTTCCAGATGGTTCATAAAAAACAACAACTCATTAAATGTGAAATTACAAATCTACGTTCTATTAAAGTTTGGTTTCTACAACAATTCAAGTATAATTCACATTTGTTGAAGTTATCAATTTATCGCATAACTGATGATAGTAATCCAATCCTTCAGACGTATAAAGTAATTTCACTCTCTGATACTTATTTCATTAGTGACTTTTGCAGTTTTTATTAATTAATTTTTATATGATTTGCTATCATTCCATTGACAATATTTGGAAATTGCAAACTAATCACATTATAACCATCGAATATTTTAAGTTTTATTCATGTTAATAGTTATTTTAATTTTCTTTATATTTGGAAGTTTGTTTTTTAAATATTAGTACAGCGTTTCCAAAAAATAGTCTTGGTTTAACCATTTTGATTTACGTTTTATTTTGTGATAAATTAGTATCTTAAAAGCTCAATTTTTGTTAATGGATAAGAGTTAAACGAATATACATTAAACAAAGATGAAAGTGTGAGCTTTATCTACAAATTAATTTCAAATATTAAGCAGCTTTACTCAGATAAGAAAATACGCATTCCCAAGAAATGGTATTAAACCATTCAAAAGTAACTCTATAATCTATGAACATTGTGGAATATGCCTAATTAATTATCCATATTTAAGATATCTGTAGATAATTAAAGAATGTATATTACAAGCAAGAAATAATTATACAGCTGTATTTAAAAAATCAATCTATAAAAAACCAAAGTTATCTCCCTTCTAATAGTCTATGGCAACATCATACACTTACCACTAAACCCAGACTTAGAAAAATAAAGCTAAAAATGTTGTAGAGAAGTGTCAATATGTTTTGCTATATACAAACGAATGTTTTGACCTAATCATAAGAATGACCTGATAGATGCCCCAGAAGGGTAAAAAGTTCAAAGAAGTTCACAATCGGGAAACATGGAATACAAATATTTCTTTAAGGTTCAATTGTCAGAAACGATGCTGTTTTTTATATGTTGTTACACAGTGTTTCTATGTTTTCCACGGACAAGAAAAAAAATAAATTATGATTTATCGGGCGTGAAATGAGATTCAGTCCTTCGTAAATACGTTTTGCGCTGTTTAGGGTTTCCAAAAGTATTATAGCAAACCCTGGCTGGCTGGACGCCTTTACTCACATTACCTCTTTTCTCGCGTGCTGGGACTGAAATAGTTAAAATCTTTATATCTATTTCTATGTAAATCAGTCCTGACTGACTGATAATTAACACCCAGCCCAAACCGCTTGCCCTAGAAGTCTGAAAATTTGCAGGAATGTTACTTATAAGTAGTAAGTAGAATGATTTTTCCAATCCGCCGCCATCTTAATAATTGGCGCCCAAAAATGTATAAAATCTTCTCTGTGCAACAAAGTGCACGCGTTTCAACCGATTTCACAAGTATTTAGTACACTGGTTTCCTTTAACTTATAGACGGGCTGAATGGTCCTTTGGGTTTGATTTGTTGCCATCTCTTTAAATGGCGGCCAGAAATTTAAAAACCCTTCTTTATGGAATATTGTCTGCACGACAGGCTGACGGGCAACTCCGAGTGCCTTCGCTTCTAGGGTGCTAGAAAAATATTAGTCATCAGTAAAATCCACCCATTATTTATGAAATTTGATGGAAGTTCTAATTACACGCGAGCGACGCCGCGGGTACCAGCTATTATTAATTTATATAAATATTCTGTTTTCTACCGATAATCGCACCATGGATCTCTTGTTTAAAATCGCCATAGTCTTTCATTGCTATGCTACCAGATATTTCTGTCTTACCAATAAGCAGTACAGGTGTGTATCAATGACGTGGCAATGAAAAATAAAGTGATGTCAGCGAGAATTTGATTAGTGTGACCTTTATATTGGCCGTTTACTAAATACAATACAAGTTTGAGTACTTTACCGTTGCAAAGCGTAGAACCTTCAAGTACACAAATATTTGCAACTCTGGGCAGAAGTATCAAATGACCGGAGTCATCTTGTTTAGACTAGTCGTTTACAGACTGGTCAAGTTTTATACGAAACGCATTCCATCTACTTCAACCGAAGAGATAAGATGTTTGAGGTTCTATCGTGTGAAAACAATTTGTCCAGCTCTTTCAACGCGAAAATGCGGAGACATGCTAGAACCTTTTAAGGTAGGAAATCCTGGATAGGGGCCTGGCCCCTTTTGCTGTCCTTGAGATGTTTAGGAGTTATTGTAGGTCCTTGGAAATCATCGTGGTATGATAGAACGTTTTCGATGTCTAATGTGACATATAATTAAATGCCTACTTGCATTAATACAATTAAAGAACTAAAATAATAATTACTGATAATGATGAAGTCCAATACCAGGGACAAAGCCCTATGCTGGAGCATACTACTACATCTTAGTAGTGAAGAAAGACCGACTTATTAATGATAAGCAGTCGACGCTTATATAGTACGGGAAAGGTCAGAGGTGTTAATCCTCTATGTAACATTACACCCCTGGAGTAGAAACTCAGGAGGTCCCTAAATTATTACGGAAGGTTACACTAATTTTAATTTCTGATAGTAAATGCGTTGTTTGAGTACCTATTGCACGTGGATCTCTAAAGAGATTTTCAGATACAGACAAATAAAGTTCAAAACTCTTTAGTTTTTTTTGGGAAAAGAAGTCAGAAGAGGCCAAGTCTACATATGTTAGTTAGATTATCATCCTTACATGATTGTCTTTGAGAAACTTTGAGTACAGGTTGGTTGCGTACTTGCGTTGAGTACAAACTGATTCAATTAACACCACAATGATGATCTCTAACTCTGTTTGTTGCTACCAAGTGTTAAGAGTAAAGAAAGGCAAAATCGGTAACACCGTAACATTATTGTGCTTACCAAGCCTTAAAATGAACCTAGCGTAAATTATCTCCTAAATCGAGCTAAAAAGTAGAGATGGGCCGATACCAGTTTAAACCGATACCGATATGATCCGATACTTGGGAAACCGATACGTACCGATACCGATATTTTACCCGATCCTTCGATTAAACCGATATCAAACCGATACCGATATGGTATCGGTATCGGCCCATCTCTATTGATGATTCTCGATCCAATTTCGGTACTTGAAACTATAAAACTGGCTTATCATACGAAAAACCCATTTTAGACACTAGTTACGTTATCCAAAAATAGATGAAAAACTGTGCTGTCTCAGAGTTTAGGTCTTATGGCGTCATCTACTCTCAACATAAGTATTTATTTTCTTAAAAAAATATCGGGTAGAAATATCGGTTCATTTTTAACCGATACCGATATATCGGTTAAGGCCAAATATCGGTACCGATACCGATATGGCATCGGTATCGGCCCATCTCTACTAAAAAGATGAAACCAAGCTTATCTTACGTTTTTTAATAACGGGCTTGTTCAGTTGTCGTATGTCTCTCTCATCTTTGAATGTTAGAAAAACAAACATTTATATCCTTGATGTACGAATTTAGGTATTTATTTCTGAAAATACGGTATGGAGAGCTCTTTCGGGTCTTCTTTGCTCTATTGTTTCCACAGCCACGGCTAACGTCATGGCGTACAACGAGAACAGTATCCGCCAAACCATCCAGTGGTGCATTGAACACCGATATGGTTCGAATACAATGCTGAAAATCTCCATCATTTTTACGATATATTCTTGGATATGGGCTAGCTTCGCTTTATCAATTTGGATCGCTATTATGGTTAAAATGGATCTTGAATCGGCCTTTTATCTGTATTACTTCGGTTTATCGCCTGCTACATTGTCGACTTTCAGCGCTTATCTTCTCGTTGCGTTGGAACTTACACTAAACACATTTCTAAATCACTGCGTCATGGCATTCTCCTTATCCGTTTATATCGTCTTATGTTACGGCACCAAATGACGCGTATCAAAAATGGGACGCAATATGACTTTATCGTTGAAATGGTATGGCTTCCAAACTTTGTCCGTGATACGCAAGAACCCAAACGAATTTTTGGAACACTTGGAACGCTTTGACGGTGTCATGTCGAAATTACTCTTTTTATGGTACTGCTACTTCATGTTTCTTGTTTGCTTCGATGTCACTAATCTGACACAAGCCGAAGGTGACGCCCAAATTCTCCGAGTCCGTTACTACATATTTTTTCATACTTTGGTTTGTGGCATTGACGTTGGCAGCGGCATCGGTACACGAAGAAGATCAAGCTTTGAAAATGAACGTTCAACGTTGGGTTTCCCAGCAAGCATTTACAGAGCAAAAGTATTACGGGGAGTTTCAGTGTTTGATTAATTTTTTTCAAGAGATTCCTTTAAGTATGACCGCCTGGAAATTCTTTTTAATCAGAAGGAAGGTGTTGTTATCGATTCCTGGAACTATAATAACTTACATAGTTATCATATTTCAATTAAATCCTAAAGTTATGGGTGTGCTTAACGGGTAAGGATCTCACTGTATAATACCCCAGAATAAGAAAAATAGTAATTCTGATTTATTCATTTTACAAACTATACTTCCATAACTGGTATTCGTACATTGCTTAAACTAGAAATTGGTAATGTTCTTGGATAGCAAAAATTATTCTCCATAGAATCAATTAGGAATAAATATTGTCTCCGGTATCAGTGTGTTAAGCTTTCACTTTGCGGAAAATTTCAGACTCGGTTTAAAAAAATAACACTTAGTGAGTAGAAAATTGATCAAACTGTCTATTTGAAATCGATAAGTTTGACTAAAAATAGATGCATTCTGTTCCATCTAATGCATCTTAATTGTTAATCTAAATAATTTTATCCAAAAATTACAATGTCCCAACATTTATAGTGACACTTTTAAGATTTAAAAGGGAATTCGGGTTATATCATAAATATCATGCAGTAATTGTAGAAATTCCACAAATCTAGATCAATGTTTGAGATGCTTTTCCAGGATGGCTTTAAAGATAAAAGAATAAATTTTATTATTTTCATTATCGTTATAAACACTATTATGACCGCAAAATGTAAACAAAATGTTAATTATAATTCGCATTTTAATTTAAGCAATATTAAATGTATAAATATTCACTTTAAAGTGATTATTTTTGTATAATTAAATTAAAAAAATCGTCAGAAATTGAACATTATTATTTAGTGTTTAAATCCATAGATTAAAATTAATCATTAACTAATATCATTGTTTAAATACAACTCCATCGTGGGTCAAGATACATTTTGAATTTGAAGCATGCGTTATGAAAGCTCTTTCGGAGTTTTCTTCAATAACAATGAACATAACGTAAAATATTTTTTAAAAACCTGGCTCTGTTTCACATATGATAGACTTTACTTTCTCAATGTAGGTTTTTGATTGTGAAACCTCCCGAAGATGTTCATTGCAACTTGAAATCTGATGGAAATTGGACTGGAGTTATAGGCGTATTAAGCAGAAAAGTAAAATGCGCATAAAGTTTTAGGATATAAAATTAAAAACGGTTCAATAGCCCTTTTCGCGTGTCGGAGGGTAAAAGAGGGGAAAAATGCGAGGCGCATGCGTGTTAGTAACAACGTGGATAAAATAGCAGACTACGGTCTTAGCCTCCGCGCATTTCCTCATTATTTTAAAGGCTTCAACTTTGCCATTAAATCTGATAATTTTCGATACATCTTCTTGATTTTTTTCTTAGAAATTCGGAAAAAAGTGTAATAAAATTCATTTAAGCCAGTGGTTTTTTAGTTAGTTCAATTTTGTAGCATTGTTCAATTATTATTTTTTCATATGATTCTTAAGCCTTTGCACTATGCCTGGATGCTGTGTTATGGTAGTGGGTGGGATGTAAGAATCAGTCGTATAAAGTAAAGAGGGATGGTAAAACAGTGGAAATTAAATTTCACAGAACTTTTGTGAATAGAAGAACGAGTTATAAATCGAAAATGTTGGAACTCCAAAGACGGGGATATGTAACATGCATTTCGTTAGTGGGTATCGGACCCTGGTCGGGAATCGGCGGCCCTCGCGGGGAAAGCGCTCTTTTTTGAGGGGTTGCTCTCGTGGTTTTGCCCGGCCCTGCTTGGATACCGACATTATTTATGAAGCCGCCACTAAGCCTTGGTTGTTAAGGGAAATATTTTCGATATTATCATTTTTTAAAGCTTCAATGTGCATGTGTTTTCTACAGTAGGATTTAAATATAATTCCCATATTTTTACTAACTTCTCTAAGTTCCAATATTTTTAGTTTATCATAGTTTAGATTCAAATTTACTCCGTTATCTACAATCCCAGCTATTTCTCCGTAGGCCCAGGGCGTCGTCTGCTATTTTATCCACGACGCAAGACAAGCGCATGCGCGCATAAATTTGCGAAAAGGTCTATTGGGGTAAAAAATTCAAATAAATTTTAAGCTTAATCCACTCTCACGAGACACGCTCAAATTAATATTAAAACATCACAAGTTTTTCGTACAGCCACAGTAGTTTCCTATTTCACTTTCAAATTAATTTAAATGATCATTAAAATCTATCAAAAGCGCATACATTAAAATTTTAGGGTAATTGCAATTAAAGTTAATATTTTATTGAAACATGTATTATAAACTAAATCCACACTAGATAAACAAGATCAGCCGTTAAATTAAACTCAATCAAGTATAATTAATGTGAAAGATTCGTGTTTTGGGTAAATTCATGGATGCCTTATAATTAAACTAACAAATTAAAACTAAAACTACACTTTTCTTTCACCCAGCCTCCAGTTTCCTGTTTAATTCTTACGATTAATTAAATTGTCATTTAAAAGCATTTTTCCCCATTTTGAAAAGAGAGCCATTGAAAAGGAGCGATATTTAAAAGTTTTGGGGCAAAATAGTGATTGTTTCGCAAGAGTCAAACAGTCACTCCTCTAAAGTTTGCAGTTAGGGAGAATTTCTTGTTCAAACTTGTATAATAAACTGAAATAACACTAGTAAAAGAAGATAAGCCGTTAATTTCAACTTAATAACGTGAAATTAATCGAAAACAATAGGTTTTTTGGGTAACTAGAGATAACCCTGAACTGAAGTAATAAAATAAGATCAAACTACGCGAGTTGTTCTTTCAGCCTAAATGTTTTCCAATTTAACACTAAAATTAATTACATTATCACTATAATACATTAATAGGCTCCAAATACAAAATTTTAGGGTAAGGAATGTGAAAATGAATATTTTCCATTTAAATTTTAATATATCATTAACATAGTTCGCAAAATCACCAGCAACAATTTAATCTGGCAACATTCAATGTAATAATGTTGCCAATAAAACAAGGGCGTCTAGCCCATAGCTAAGCCACGTCGCTAGCCATCTCTCGCTATCCCTAATTCAATAAATTTTCTTCTACTGAAATATCACCTAGCATACCAGTCAAGTGGGAGGAGCAACAGAAAATTTTAAAGCAAAGTCTTGCGATTAGTCTTGGAGATTACGCAGCAACGAACTCATGACGCAGGAAGTCCAATTAAATGCCTTCAGAGATTATCTTATCAAGAAAAAGGGTTCGATAATTTGGGTTCCAAGAATGCCCTCCCAAAAATGCACGTTATGAAGGTTTAAGGTACCAACCCTAAATAGCCTCGTCAGAGAACAGTACCTTTCTAAAAAATAATGGATCGGCTTCAGTTAGTTCACGCAAAGGTTTGCCGTCTTAGGTAATCCTCGTAAACATCATGCTCAATTTGCCCTGGTTTGAATACACTGGCATTTTGTTAAGAGACGAGACTAACTAATTAAATTCGATCGTAACTGCTACCTAACGACCATTACTTTTCACTACGGCCTTTTTTCTCGGTTCCACAGACAACTCGGACCTTCATCAAAGCTATTCCCAAAGAAACCTTTATGTTTTTCTTATTTTGTCCAAAGTTTAAGGTTAGGAGTGTTTAAAAATTGGCCAACCATTATTACAATGGTTTTTTTACAGTATTTCTTCCTTTTTAACAGACGTATTGTTAAAATTGTAACACTACAGACCTTGTATTTCTAATGGGACCAGCAATGCCGCAACACTGATCCGAAAAACCAGGATGGTAATTGTTTGTGTTACATCTAGAACTGAACTGAACTTAACTACATTAGCATAAAAAAGCTAGTCGTTAACTCGTTGTGTTATCAGTAAAAAAACATCTACATATTGTATAAAAAGACTGGTTGTCCATGTAAAGGCATCCAGTTCGTTAATAGCCATGTAATACGATAGTTCTACTTTAAATCTCCATGTACATACGACGCGCAAAAATTAGTTTGTAAATAAATGCTTTAGAACTTAAATACTACGCTTAATCACTCCTAACCTACTTCGGACATAACAATGGCGACGGAGGCGAGATGCGTTACGACAAGAATTCCTGCTAAACTACCAACGTGTCCGAAGTACTGCTGCCATCTCGCACCTACAACTACTGACAATTCTTCATGGCTACCATTGGAACGCTACCAGCTTTTGATGACTGCGATTAATCCTTCTCCATATACGCAGAACGAGTTGACTTGTATTTTGCTGCCAACGAGATCACCGATCCTACTCGAATGAGAGCCGCTTTCTTAACAATGATCGGCTCGAACACCTACACTTCATTACGAGGTCTCATCAAGCCTGCAAATCTCACTGACAAAACGTATGCTGAATTGGTTCAAGCACTCGCCACACACTTCGATCCACCGCCATCTGAAATCATGGAACGTCTACGCTTTCAGCAAAGAAATAGACTCCCCGGGGAAACAATAGCAACGTACTTAGCACAACTGCGTAAATTGGCGGAATTTTGCAGTTTTGGCACAACCTTGGAGACATCTCTACGAGACCGTTTCGTGGCAGGGATACAAAACGAGACCATTCAGGCCAGATTACCATCCGAACGCACGTTAACACTCAAGAAAGCCCAGGAGATAGCCTTGGCCCTTGAATCTGCTACGAACAATTGACGCGAATTGTCAACTCCTCCTACTGCCGCGAACAAGATAGTATCCCGACCACGCAAGCCAAACCCTCGACATCAGAGCGCACGCATCGAAACCAGACGTCCCAATAACAGCTTTACGCACGACACTGCTTCTACCCTTCGAAATAAATGTTACAGATGCGGAAATCCATCGCACCGAGCTGATTCCTGCAAATTCAAGAACAACACTTGTCATCACTGCGGCAAGTTAGGACACCTGCAAGCGGTCTGCTTGTCAGCTACACGAACGAGTCACAGAAACACAAGCAACCGTTCCTCAAATTCGACAACTGCACGTCAAGTACACAACGTGGAACAATCACACCAATCACTGCCGAATCCGACTTTCGACAACGATCACGAGTACCACCTATTTCAAGTATCTTCATTGCCTTCTGCACCCGCACCTTATTACTGCGACTTCTTAATAAACAATCGAACTTTCAACATGGAACTTGATTGCGGTGCGGCGTACTCTCTGATGTCCCTGCGCAATTACGAACAGTACAAACAATTCCTTGCCTTACCCGACATTCAGGAGACGGACATCACCTTGCGCGACTACAACGGCGGACTCGTTGAAACAACTGGATTCATAAACATTGATGTCACCTGCAACGGCGTTGCGCATTTATTACCATTAGTCATCGCCACTGAAGACCGACCAAGACTATGCGGACGAAATTGGATCCGGCCTTTCAACCTCATTACCCAGCACCCTGCAACGATAAATCAAGCATCTACCGTTATCCATCAGTCGAAATTAGCAGCCGTACTCGACTCCCACAAAAGCCTTTTTGCTCCAGGTTTTGGCCACATCAAACATACTAAAGTCCAAAAGGAAGGAATCACTCCAAAATTCTACAAAGCCAGACCCGTACCGTTCGCTCTCAAAGAAAAGGTCAATGAAGAATTGGATCGTCTACAATCAGAGGGAATCATCGAGCCCGTGGCAATCTCAGAATGGGCAGCTCCCATCGTTACGGTATTGAAGTCCAATAACAAAGTCCGAGTCTGCGGAGACTTCAAACTCACCGCCAACAAAGCAACTGACACGGAACAGTATCCGTTACCAAAAATCGGGGAACTCTGCGCCAACCTAAACGGCGGCCAGAAATTCACGAAACTTGACATGAAAGATGCGTACAACCAACTTGAATTGGACGACTCTTCGAAATCACTGCTGGTCATAAACACGGAAAAAGGACTTTTCCGCTATAACCGACTTCCCTTTGGTGTGTCGTCAGCCTCAGCTGTCTTTCAAAGGACGATGGAATCGCTCCTCACTGGTCTTCCGGGAATTGCAATTTTTCAAGACGACATATTAATCACCGGCCCAAATGACGAACAACACCTTGAGACACTGGACTCTGTCTTCACACGTTTAGAAGATTCAGGCGCTAAGTTGAGAAAGGAAAAATGCATTTTTATGTCCAATTCCGTTGAGTATTGCGGTCATGTCATCGATTCCGAAGGACTTCGCCCGTCAAAAAAACTAATAACGCCGATCTTGCAAGCTCCAGAGCCAAAGGACCTCGGAGAATTGAGATCGTTTCTTGGACTTGTCACATACTACGCAAGATTCATACCACAAATGTCAACACTGCTAGCTCCTCTCTACACACTCACACGTAAAGGACAGAAATGGGACTGGACGGACTCCTGAAGCCGCGAAAATTTTCAACACCTGAAAGAAGATTCTCGCTTCACCAGCCGTACTGACGCACTACGATGGAACGAAGAAGCTAGTCTTGGCCTGTGATGCGTCATCTGTTGGACTTGGAGCCGTGCTGTCCCACATGGAAGAAAATGGCATGGATAGACCAATAGCATTCGCGTCCAGAACACTCAGTCAGGCGGAACGGAACTACAGTCAAATTGAACGCGAAGCACTTGCCATAGTCTTCGGGTAACGCACTTTCGACAATACCTCTTGGGAACGCACTTCCGATTGATAACCGATCACAGTCCACTGACGGTACTACTATCGCCCGATAAGCAAATACCATCAACAGCGGCTGCACGCATTCAAAGATGGGCCATCACTCTTTCGGCGTACTCGTACGAAATAAAATTTCGTCCTGGAGGTAAAAACGGTAACGGAGACGCTATGAGTCGTCTTCCCTTGCCAACGGAATCTGGACACGTACCTCAACCAGCCGAATATGTCCTTCTGACCACAAACTCATCCGGAGCCGTGACGGCAGAAGACATCAAAACAGCCACGATTACAGATCCCGAGACAGCAGAAGTTCTTCACTATATTCGCAAAGGATGGCCACAATCTCCAACATTCTCAACTAAAGAATACTTTTCCAGAAGACACGAACTATCAGTCTTTGACGGAATCATCATTTGGAGCAACAGAATTGTCGTCCCGAGAAAATTCAGAAATGACGTATTGAACGAGCTACACTCAGGACATTTCGGAATGACAAAACTGAAAACTATCGCAAGATCTAAAGTTTGGTGGCCAAAGATAGACAAGGACATAGAGACAACAATAGTTTCATGCCACTCATGCCAACAGAACGTCTCCATGCCCGCTCAAGTTACATCACACTGGCCATTACCTGAAAGACCTATGCAACGAGTACATATCGATTACGCCGGACCTCTACATGGTACGATGATATTCGTCTTTGTCGATTCATTTTCCAACTGGATCGAAGCATATCCCGTAAAGTCTTCGAATTCTGCAACCACCATAGACATACTATATTTGCGAGACACGGAATACCAGAATGCTTGGTCTCGGACAATGCTACTGCATTCACCAGCGATGAATTCGGCACGTTTACGGCAAATAATGGGTTCAAGCACATCACTATCGCACCCTACCATCCTCAATCGAATGGTCCCGCAGAAAAAGCAGTGAGCACCATCAAGAAGGGGATAACCAAGATCACAGACGGCACCATCAAAACCCGAATTGTAAAGGTCCTATTCTCGCATCGAATCATCCCAGACGAACACGGTCACTCACCAGCTTCGCTCTTCCTTAATCGCGAACTGCGAAGTCGATTGGATCTTCTAAGACCAACATCCAGGAAGCATAACGAAACCTCAACAACGCCTCGCTTAAACGATGAATGGCAAGTTGGAGACGCCGTATGGACTCGAAATTATGGCCAAGGAGACAAATGGAACAAAGGCACCATCATCGACAAAATCGGCACGACCATGCTAGAAATTCAAACAGCGAAAGGAAACGTTCGACGCCACGTCACTCAGACCAGGAAATGTCACACCTCTCGATCAAATTGCACAAGGGCCTTGGCAAGTCATGGTACCATAACAGACCTGCAAGAAACTACGACCACGGAAAACGACCTAGACAACCAAATCAATTCCAAAGCCACAGTTGCAGAAACAGTCACAAGGAGATCGACAAGAACAAGACACCCACCTAAACGCCTTCAAATCCTAGAGGGAGGGAAATGTTACATCTAGAACTGAACTGAACTTAACTACATTATCATAAAAAAGCTAGTCGTTAACTCGTTGTGTTATCAGTAAAAAAACATCTACATATTGTATAAAAAGACTGGTTGTCCATGTAAAGGCATCCAGTTCGTTAATAGCCATGTAATACGATAGTGCTACTTTAAATCTCCATGTACATACGACGCGCAACAATTAGTTTGTAAATAAATGATTTTAGAACTTAAATACTACGCTTAATCACTCCTAACCTACTTCGGACATAACAGTTTGGACCTATCGGGTCAGGACATAGGAGGACCAAACCTAACGTAGTGTCACGTGTCGAACGCTAAAGCGACCTTCACCACTATACACACCATGACCTGCTCAAGCTGGCAATCTTTGAAAACTTAACTTTGAGGAAATTTTGGTCTCTATAGATATACAGGGTCTTTCAGTGTCGCAGCTAAGTAGTAGAATTACAGTAGTTAGTCTCATTTCCTAGCAAATGCCAACCTATTCTAACCAGGACAAATTGGACAGCACGTTTATTTTGGTTGAAGGTCGCGGTAACGTTCAACTAAAGGCAGTGCTTTATGCCGAACGGCCTCCGCACCCACAACATTCGGGTGCGAGCACCTTCGTGATTTCGGTAGTGCAAGATCGTGAACGAGGAAGAGACCTTATAGTCTGTAATGAGGATAGAGACTTTGACATCGTAGATAGTTTTGAAGCCAATCTCATGTTAGTAGTAGAGCAGTGGAACATGAAGTTGCACTAAGCCAATCTACTGTTCGTGCCAGTTTACAAGGACATTACTACCGGCATAATCATTTCCTCTACATCAAGCCTTAACGGACGAGAAGTACTTAAGACGGCAATACCATTAGTCTTACAATGCATCATGAGTTTAGTGGTTGCAAATGTAATGTAAGACACGGCCAGTCCTCTGGAAGAGTGCCTCAACCACAATGGACAACATTATTTGCTTATCGAAATCAAATAATACTTCTTTATGCAATTAGAAATAGATCAACCCCAAATGTATGACGGTAAAGCAAAAATAAAATTATTCAAATTTTAATTACAATAAGACTGAAGTGAGAGATATTATAAAAAACGTCTTGGTTTGGACCAAGGCCGAAAAAACAAACGATATGTGTGAGGTTTATCATTTGACTGAAGTTTCAGATATTGCAATTGTTTTAGTTATTTTTATCCATTTAATCCTTAATCAATATTAAATTCAATCAACTGATTTTACTGTTAATCGATCCATTCCCTCTAAATTAATTGAAAAAATTCCATATCTACGCTTTTTCAAGAACAATTACATTTTCCGAAAACATTTTATCATGAAATTAATTATTTTGAAGGGATTTCGTGTCGTTACTCACTAACTTGTAAGCACCTTGACGGACATAGGTTTAATTGTTGCTGGCTTAACAAATTTTCAAGTTTGCACCAAAAAAGTTTAAATCTGTAGTAATTTTCTGAGAAAACTGATGTTAGAGAAAATATGATAAAGAACTTTTTCTCAAACTAATTTATAAACTTATTTCGTCTTCTTAAGACAAAGCAACAATGTTTATCCTGTGTGGTTTCGTTTAGTAGGTGGCTCTCTGTAGCACAGGAAAAATATGATATCGGTAGTGCTTAAAATTATGAACGGTTTCTTCTTTTATGACATCTGATTGCGATATCTTTCCCGCAAAATCGTCAACAGTTCATTGAACGTCGTATTTACTTTCAGTTATTAAATCTGATCCGATAAGGTGACAATTTTCATCCAACCTAGCGCTATCTGAACGATTTCTAATCTTATATCTGTTCAGATATCTTTATAATTTTACAGATATCCGTGTTTAACTTTATACACTGATTATATATAGAACCATTCCAGTACACATGAAAACCTTCAATTATCTAGTCAAGAAAGAGATGCAGAGATTCATGTAATTTTAGAAGCGGGAATAGAGAACAGGGTACTTTTTGCGTGCTCTCAAAGTCCACGACACCCTTCCTCGAGATGGGGGGGGGGTATGAAAGAAGAGGTTAGTCATTGTGACGGAGGTAAAAAGCAACGATGTATTTTAGGCCGTCACCGTCAGCAACGTCATCAAAATGTAATTTAAGTGAGCCTATTAGATAATTTAAAATTTTCATTACGAATTGAAGGGATTGGAGAGTTGCACTGAAGTAAATACTAACCGTTCTTCATTCCTGCTAATAAAATTACACAGATCCCTGGTCAAGACTAGTCACTGTGTTTTGATAAATTATAGCTCCCCCCTCTGGCGCGATAAGTTATTTCTATCTTTATTAAATAGGTGGAACAAATTACAATGGCAGCCATTGTTGTGATTTTGAATAATTTGTTGCCACACAAATAATTGCCCGCTTCTAAGGACAAGTATTACTTCGTACCTAGTGATGTGAAATTAACATATATTTTAAAAACGGTAATTTACTCCGTAAATTACTGATTCAAATTTTGCGAAATCAAAATTACAGTTCATCACCAAATTTGTTAATTTCAATTTTACGTGCTTACAGTAAATTAAATTTCAACAAAGTTGAATTGTGAGAACTATATAAAGTTTTTTACATGATTTTGCGGCAGCCGTAGCCTTTCTAATCCGATCTTTAACTAACGATTTTTAGTTCTGGCTGGCGCCTGACAACTCCATTTTTAAGTAAATACAGTAATAGTTGATCATTTAAATATAAAATGAACTTTTAACGCGTAATGAGCCCTTGACCCAAATAAAAGAGCACTAGCATGTGCGTGTGACTACTTGGTCCGGCTTTCAAGTAAACACCACTTCAGTGACTAACAATGAATCACTATTTTAAGCTAGAACAGCCGCATGAACGAAAGGGGTACAGAGGAAAACGGGACTCCGAAGTAAGAGAGGACATTGTTTTAGTCTCAGGAAGGATAGTACACTTGGTTTCACTCCCAGGACACAAAAATTTCAAAAATGTTTAATAATTTTTACCATTATAAAATTACGAAAATTTGGTAAATTACCACCGGTAGTTTACGGACGTTAAATTACTGACTCACATCTCTACTAGTACCAAGTCAATTGTTTGGGAAAATAAACTGAACTGCTTCCCTCAGCATCCTACCTACAACAAACATCCAATTTGCCTGGATTTTTTTAAGTATATGCGTTATAAATACATTTGAAACGTATAAATTCTTAAAAGGTATTAATCCGAAACTACGACCGATGCCACAGATATCTGTTTCAAATGTCTACAATCTGGTTTTTATCTCAGATATGATTTGATCCGAATGTGTATATGAAAAATGCATCTGATCTGAACAGAAAACGGTCCTCAACTGTTTATCTGATAGCTGAAATCAAGCAAACATATTTGATCTGTTCGGATCACAAATCAGATAACTGTGTTCGGTTTAAAGCACTAGGCTGAATGAACACTTTTTTCATCTGATCTGCCATAAAATATTGTTATTATCATTTCTCTACAGATTTAAGCTTGTATTTTGTTATTAATGCAAAAAAAATTAAGTTTAAAACTTGTAAAATAAAAATAAATTAAAACTAGTAAAACCCAAATAAATTTAAACTTAGAAACCAAAACAACTGAAAAATTGTAAAACCAAAATGAATTTAAAAATTGTAAAACCAAAATGAATTTAAAAATTGTAAAACCAAAAAGAATTTAAAAATTGTAAAACCCAAAAAAATTTAAAACTTGTTAGTTCAATTTGAATGTGTATGCTTAGTTTCAAGAAAATTCACCGTTCGTGGGGGAAGATACTAGGCTTTTTCCCATAAAAAATCAGTTTTTACCTTATGTCAATTAGAATGACCGTCTTGCAATTAACTAGACCAAGTGTATTCGATAGAGGAGCTCAATTCGAATGTGTAAGCTTAGTCTCGAGAAAATTCACCGTTCGTGGTGGAAGATACAAGGTTTTTTCCCCGAAAAAAATCAGTTTTTAATTAATTTCAATTAGAATGACTGAGTTGCAATTAACGAGACCGAGTAATTCGATAGAGGAGTTTTATTAGAATGTGTATGCTTAGTTTCAAGAAAATTCACCGTTCGTGGGGGAAGATGTAAGGCTTTTTAATTTAATTTTATATTGGCCTGAAAATGGTTATAGGTATTTTTTACTGTTTTGGTTTGGCAGAATTTCCGACATGTTCCCGCCAAATTGGCAGCGATTTTCGATTTCGATTTTGGCGGTAAAATAGAGTATTTTTCGGCAAATCAAAAGACTAGGCGGTTAAATAGAAAAAGCCATGATCAAAGCTAAATAACGACTTCATTTGAATATAATACACTGTACTCCACCCTCGTCTAACACAAGACCATTAAAATACGTTTAAATATTACAAATCAAAGTAATTAAAACGTTGTCTCTTAACAAAAAAGCCTGCGAAATAGTGCCGGTTCAGTATAGTGTTTATTTTCGGCATTTTTCGAATCGAAAAAATTAAAGCTAATTAACGACTTAAACAAGTTTAAATTAATCTTATAATACTCTTTCAAAATTTTCGGGCATTTTATCATCACTTAAGTGGAAAACCATACTTAAAATCCACTAAACTCCTTCATTGTCTAACGCAATGCCATTTAAACACGTATAACTAATACTTATCAACGTAAACTCGAATGTTTACTCTCATAAAATAACAGCGCGAAAACTTAGCGGTAAAATTGTCTCTTCACTTTCGGCATTTTCCAAAAGAAAGAAAGAAAGAAAAAACAACAATTAAAACTATTGGTTCTATCCAACCATTTAACGCAAAAAAATTAAATTTCGGCAATTCCCAGAAAAATCCTAATTAAAGCTAACTACTTAAGATAATTGTTTTCAAATACCAAATCGTTTTGCTAGTTGTACTAAACCACCTAGCACATAAATTTACAATTAACTTTAATCATTCTCGTCGCATTAATATTCTAATTTTAACGTCAATTCAGTAGAGAATTCCCTTAATACTGATTAAGTTCCATCATCGTCTAATGCAAACGCCTTTACACACCTTTAATCATTAATTACCAAAGTTAATTATAATTCAGTGACTTCGTTACGATTTATCTCATTCAAATAACCCGCTACAAAAACATGGCTGTCCAAACCAGGCGGTAATTTAGTGTATGTACACTTTCGGCATTTTACAAAAATCACGTCAGACTAACTAGTCTACTCTAGAGCCTAGATGGCAAACCCATCGCCGTGAAACAGATCGATAAAAAAATGGCTGTCCAAAACAGGCGGTAATTTAGTGTATGTACACTTTCGGCAATTTCCAGAAAAACTCTGTTTATAGCTAAATAACTAATCAAGAAAATTGTTTTCAAGTACCAAATCGTTTAGCTAGTTGTACCGAACCACTTAGTACACAAATTGACAGCAATCACCATTAATATTATTTTACAATTATACTTAAATGACTTCGTTACGATTTTTCATATTCATATCTCCCAGCTGATTTAATAGCGCTACATGACAAGTCTTGTTTTCGCAAGGCCCTAACGTTGCATTATGCCCAAAATAACCACGCATTGAACCACCAATATTATTAGTTCCTACTTATTAATCATAGTTCCTACTAGTTCCTACTTATTAATAATAACTGTTTTCGGCCTTTATCATTTATTCAATCATTATTAAATAGCTGTATTTTATTTATGTATTCTGCGCAAAACATCCTGTTATATAATTAGCTGTGAAAACTATAACTGTTTGTACTACAAGGTGGTCTCCACAAGTCATTCCAACCAACAAACGGGCTTTTAAAGAAAATATTTCCAGATAGAGTAATGGCTAACGCCATACCCTTCTGTCTCTTAGCTCAGTGTCATCCTCCTCGTACAGTATCTCCTCTTACAAGAGCGCTCCCAGACCGCGGGTTAAGCCTGCCCAGCAAACACAAAAGATCCTCGAGGCATTCCAGGGAGATTATTGTGGGGGATCATCCCCCTCGTACAGTATCTCCTCTTTTTAAGGGTAATGAGGTTACATCTGGGAGCAGTGCTCCCGGCCAAGTCGAGCACTGACATCCTTTTCTCGAAGCAACTCACGGCACTTTTAAGTCCACTGTATCTTCGTGATGGTTGTACGTAAAAGTCTGAAATTTCGCTTGCCGCGAGAACTGTCAATTCTAGCTATCATTCCCAAATTTCAAGTTCCTACCTCATATACATTTCGAAATATCGCAGGTGAAATTTACCTTATTTTGTCACTCACTCACCGATCATCAAAATTCTAAGGTACTTCTAGTGGAGATAGAAACTTAAAATTTATGATTTAGTTTTAATTTATTTTATAAAGCACAGAAAAATTAAAACATCCTGAAATTTTTATACAATTGTTCTTTAGTTCTTTATTTTAGAATTAGATGGTGCTGCCGTCTTTTTTTTAAAAAAAGGTAGTGTGGCATCTTGGTGAAAGAACGTAACGGTGCAGAGTGAACCGAAAGTTAAGATAATAATATTGTAGATTTATTTCGTGTCCATAACACCCATTGGGTATCCGACTTAGTCGATAATTTTCATTAACAGAAAAGTTACGAAAATTAATTTAGTGTTCACCTTTTATTGTCATGTTATCTATTATGATCAAGAATACATAGGAGTGAGGAATTCAAAGATCCTAGAAAGTGTAAATTTACCCATAATACGTACTTTTGTGATGATGAATAAAAAAAGTTGATGAGAAAATCAGAAATTATAGTTGTCAAACGTTTTCACTCATATTATCCGAGTTTGATGTTAAAAAGTACAGATATTTGACATAAATTTTTGCTTTCTTTTGTGTATTTCGATATTTTGGAAAAAATGCCATTTATTTGACAAATTAAAAAAGGCGTTCTAGAACTTGATTGAAAGGTCTGTGAACATTTTTACTTTGATGAAAATTTTCCTAAATTCAATTGGATCTACCCATCAATCTACTTGTTATGAAAACATTCTGGCCGGTTACCTGACTAAACCGGAGTAGATAGAAAGTATTGCTTTTGGGCCACTGGCGTCAGACAGTGCCAGATGGCACCTGTAAATATGGCGTCAATGGGCGTCCACAGCATTTTTCTTTTATGGCGCCAGTGAATCAAACATTTTTCCCCCAATCTTGTTGTGACGTCAGTGAAACGTACATGGCGTCAGTGAATCAATCATGGCGTCAATGTTAGGCTTATGCGTCATATTCGGCAACGTGGTAAATAACCCTTGTCATACACGTGGTTTAAACGCCATGTTCACTATAAGAATATGATTGGTCTAGAAAGTGCGCCATGCTTACATGGTCAGAAAGTCACGTGACATTATAGTATAAAAGACGAGGACGGTTTAAAGATAAGGCATTCTACATCGTTCCTTGAAGTACCGATCCAGATCCGAAAAATGTAAGTATAAATTTCTTTAAATATAAGTTTACGGTAGTTAATTCCTCCGGCATTTATCGATATGGATTTAAGTATGCAACACCCCTTTACCGGACTAGTGGCTGGAGTCACCGGCTGTGGGAAAAGTGTTTTCGTAGGAGAATTAATTAAGCATAAGGATATATGTATTTCACCCACCCTCGAAAGAATAATTTGGTGTTACACGCAGTATCAGTCGAAACTATACGGTGCTATACTATCCCATACTCCGAGTGTAGAATTTAACGAGGGTTTATTAGATGTTAGCACCCTAGATGCTAGTGTGAGGAACTTCGTTATATTAGACGACTTACTATGTGAAATAGCGAATAATAAGGACGTGACGAATCTTTTCATTAGGGGCTCGCACCATAGGAATACCTCAGTTTTAATTTTAATGCAGAATCTTTATTATCCTGGGAAGGAAATTCGTACCTTAAACTTAAATGCCCATTACTTGGTTATATTTAAAACACCACGTGATCAGTCTGCCATTATCCATCGTGCGAAACAAATTTCGCCGGGAAACAGTAAATACGAGGTAGACTCCTTTAGACAGGCGACGTTGGAACCTTACGGCTATCTATTTGTAGACCTTAAGGCTAACACCCTAGATAACCACCGTCTAAGAACAGGTACACTTCCAGGTCAACAAGCAGCAGTGTTCATACCGAAATGACGGCCATCCTCGAAGCGAATTTTTTCCGGATTAAGGGACGATGGGTAATCAAGGAGCTGACGATGTTCTTGAAGGAGACCGACGCGTACGAGGTCTGGATCTTCCAATCCCCATGCAAGTTCTCAGAGTTATCCGCCAAGGATAAAAGACAGTGCAGGTGGCTCTCACGGAACACTTGCGATCTAGCATTCGAGGAAGGAGGTTACCCATACGAGACGACGCAGGAGGCCGAAGACAACATCCGAGCTAGAGCATCGTCATACGTGACGAAAGGAGCGGGGAAGGCCGAAACCCTATCAGAGTTCTTGGGGTGCGAAGTTATCAACGCCGAAGACTACGGTTGCCCGAGATTATCAAGTATCGAGTGCGAAACCCCCAGGGCTTGTACATTTCATAGGGACAGCAACAACTGTACCTTGGTGAAGGCGTCCAAGCTATCAAAATGGCTCCATCAAAACGAGTCAACGATAATTTAATTTTTTAAAATATATTGCAAATTGTAACTCATGCCAAAGAAATGCCGCAATTAAATTTGCCAATAAAGAAGCGATTAAATCTATTGTCGAGTGTTGTATAAATATCCTACGGGGCAATGTCCCTCTTTCAGAGGAAGAGAAGGAGCGGTTGAAGAAACATCGACAAGTTATAAGAAAAGTTACGTCTAACATCCGTCCTTCAAAGAAAAGGAAACTATTAATTCAAAACGGAGGTTTCATCCCTTTACTTCTCGGACCGTTACTATCTATCATTAGTTCAGTAGCAGGTGCGGCTATAAGTCGAGCTATAAAGTAAAAATGGCGCGAAAAATGTTATTAATTTCCGAAGAAACGTATAATAGGTTAAATTCAAATAGCGGTTTAAAAGTCGACACTTCAATGGAGTTGGATAAGGAGGACAAGTTGAAATCCATCATAAACGATGCCAAATTAAACGATACCGATAAATTTTTAAGATATAACCACGTACTTTCGAGGGAAATTAGTAAAACGGTGAAAAGGGCGAAAGTAAAACCAGCGAAAAACCGGAATTGGAGTCCTGAAATCGTCTCTTCGGTTCCTTCCTATAGCGCAGCTGATTGTTTGAACTTGTACAAATGGATTGACCATATATCAAAAATAATATGGACACACGCCGGAGAGTTAATATATGAGAACCGTAAAATCATCGGTTCAAATATAATTGATTTATTAGCTTATACTGTGAAGAGTTCTAAAAAACGGTCGTCCGTCATTGGCGCCCCACAGTTTTACCAACTTTTGTATGCGGTTAATGTACCAAGAACATTAATTAAAATTAGAAAAACAGACCTACCCCGCCTGAAAAAAGTGAAGCGAAGAAAGAAAAAGTGGAGAAACAAGAAGTGAAGGAGGATTATTATTTCCCGGCTTAGACTGGTGAAGGTTTCGGAAATTGGAACAATCTTTTAGCACTTGTTTTAAATAAAATACGATTCATTTACATTACACGTTTCATTCATTTTAAGTATTCCGATATGGAAGGTTGTGATAATCAGGTGGGTACTTTTGTGGTGTTAGCCAACTTAGTAGACACATTTTTTAGATCTCCTAAAATTTTAACTGTGGTTTTAGTAATTGCCATATTCCTAATTATAGAGGTTAGCGATTTTCTCTTCAGGCATTATCATAGTGTAACCAACTGAACCCTCAATGGATAGACTAAAAGAGATTTATTCTAATGTTTCTGACCCGGGTTCATATGGAAGTGTTCTCGGATTATACCGAGCGGCTAGAGAGGTTGGGTTAAAGGTTACGGTAAAAGACGTGGAGACATTTTTAAAATCTCAAGATACGTATACATTACACAGGAATGCTAGAAAAAACTTTAAGAGTTGCCCCGGATTCCGAACAGAAAGCTACGATAGTTGAAAGGTTCAACAGAACTCTAAAAAGTTGCATGTATCGGTATTTGACGGAAAACAATACCTATAAGTACATTGACGCTCTTAAAGACATGGTTCAGGCTTATAATAACAATTATCATCGATCCATAAACTGTAAACCTGTTGAAGTCACACCCGAAACATCGAGACGGGTATGGGAAAACCTTTACGGCGATATAGACTTCTCCCCACCATTAAAGTATCCTTTCGATATTGGTGACGTAGTCCGGATAAGCAAACATAAGAATATTTTCGAGAATGGTTACCTCGTAGTCCACCGGTGTATAGGATCCATGATTTGAATTCGGAACCAATTACTGGTATTTTTTACAAGGAACAATTACAGAAAGTGGGTAAAGACCTAAATTCTAGTGTGTTTAAAATAGAAAAGATCTTGAGGAAACGCCGCAGACCCGACGGGACGCTAGAGAAGCTAGTACGTTGGAAAGGATACTCTCCGTCTTTCGACAGTTGGGTTCAGGAAATAGATATAGTATGAGCTTTTACATCACTTTACCTTCCGACTCGTCGATGAGGTATTTTCCCGGCAATACGAGAAGTATATTCAGGACATACCTCCCTGAACCCGTAAAATTGGAGGGATTTTACGAAGTAGGCTTAGCGGAAATTAGCTACCCGCACACTTGGGATAATTTGAGTAAGACATGCTCGCTTATACTCGTGAGTAATGGTAGAGTAGTATATTCTACAATTATAGAGTTACCCGCTGGATATTATGGTAATATCCAGGACCTTATCGAGCATCTTAACTACGTCGAGGATGGTGTGTCAAACGAAACTTCACGTAAACCTTCCACCCGTGTCAAGTATTCCTTTAGTTATATAAAACGCATACGAAGGGTTCAAATTTCTCTCAAAGAGGATTATTTGTTAACTATACCGGGAGAGTTAGCCGTTATTCTCAGATTTTCGAAAGATTCCACGGAATCCACGACTTTTTCCCAGTCTACAATAGCTACGTACCCCTTTGACCTCGACGCCGGAGTTCATTCACTCTTTGTTTATAGCGACGTGGTCGAGTCTAGACCCGTGGGAGATGTACACATACCTCTACTAAGAATCGTTAGCGTGCAGAGTAATGACGGAGAAACGGTGGACAAGGATTTTCCTAGACCACACTACCTCTCCCTCGCCTGCAATACTTTCCAGTTAAAAAAAATTAAATAAAAAACCCGCGGCACCCTTATGGTATTCCCTCTAGCGACCAAATGTTATACTTCCCCAAAATTTCTAAAAAATAGCCTCTAGTAGAGTAGTATATTAACATGAACCCACTTGAGTTCAACAGACTGAATGAAGTGCCGCGGCCCGAAACGTCTCAAAAAAAGTAAACAAAAGTTTTTAGTTCTTTTATATCTTAAAGACCGTGACAACAATAACTATGAGTAACCTTTTTAAACTTTCCAGTCAATTGAAGTTAACATAATGAGTGAGCTCGGTACCCCCATAGATTCCGTGAGAGGAAGAGTTCACGTTACTCTACACTTTAGACCCCGTAGAATGTGGTCACCATTATAAATTGGAAGGTAAAACAGACTCTCGTATCATTTACACTTCAAGTGTTAGATGAAGAACGTCGCCAAATCAAATATGTCCTTTAACCAATCGGACTACGATTATCACTTTTTAAACCCGATCGGACATGGTAGAGGAGTTGATTACATTAAGCATTTTAATTCCCAAATTGGTAATTCTTTGGCAGTATACAGGGGACTTCCGGTGCAACACGGGTACGGATTGGGAAATTTCATTTCATCGGCCTTCCGCCGGGCTATACCTCTACTCAAAAGGGGTGCCAGTTACGTCGGTAAAAAGTTTTTGAACACGGGTGCGAAGGTCGTGACTGACGTAGCTAGCGGGATTCCTTTAAAAGCATCTGTAAAATCTCATGGAAAAGCCGCGGCTAAAGACGTAGCCCTTAGTGCGGCGGAAGAAATCCGAAAAATGACGGGGAATGGTAATAAAAGGAGACGTAGGTCTAGATCACTCGTCAGTTCAGTCTCGGCAAGAAAGAGGAAAGCAAAGTCCTTTAAACATCCAGATATTTTTTTCATAAAATATATAAAAATGACGCGAATCCATCCCGGTTCGCATGGGTCGGTCAGCTCCGAAGTTGAACTTTTCGACGTACCCCTTACCAATACCAGTATTCTGAGTGGAGAATGGGTTGAATACAGCCCCATCTCTAACATTAACGAAAATTCGACAATCACGTTTACCGTGGCTGGTAGTTCCGACGCGTATTTGGACTTGTCCAAGACTTTACTACATCTCCAAGTCAGGATTGTCAACCTGGCCGATGGGACCACAATTCCGCCCGCTGCTGATAAAGTTGGACCGGTAAATAATTTCCTGCATAGTCTTTTCAGCGAAGTACACCTTTCGGCGAAAGAGCGATCGGTCACACCATCGCCGCAAAACTACCCTTACAAGGCCATGTTTCAAACGGCTGTGACATTCGGAGGACCTGCCAAAACTAGTTTTCTTACTAGTTCCATGTTTTACAAAGACACGGCCGGAAAATTTGACGTTTTGGACGATAACGATGGATTTAGAACAAGGGCGGCCTTTGCTAGAAAAGGAACAATAGATATGGTAGGAACTGTACACTTGGATCTTTGTCAACAACCCCGATACTTCCCAAATTTAACGGATCTCAAATTCAAGTTTGTTAAAAGTCCAAACGAATTTTGCGTGCAGTCAGCCGGTGCAGTTAAATGGAAAGCGGTTTACGAGTTGGCATCCCTGTACGTTCGTAAAGAAAAATTACCCTCGGAAGTACTTATAGCGCATGCTAAATGTTTGGACCTGGCAACTATGAAATACCCGATTATTCGCACGGAATGTAACTCATTCTCAATTAACAGTGGTACAAAAATATGTGTTAGAGATAATGTATTCATGGGTCAACTACCCAAAAAAGTTCTTTTCGCTCTTGTAGATCAAAATGCGTAATTGGGTGATTACGAAAAGTCACCCTTCAATTTTCAACATTTTGATTTAAATCATATCGCCTTGTACCTTGACGGAGCTAGCGTTCCTCATAAACCTCTTACCCCAAACTTTTCTGATGGTCAATATATGAGATCTTATACTAATCTTTTTACTGAAACCTCTTAATGGTTATTGGACGAGGGAAACTTCATTTCACGGGAGGAATTCCCCAATGGGAATTGCATATTTGCTTTTGATTTAAGTGCCGACCTCAGTAGTTCAACTTCTCAATTTCAATTGATAAGGAACGGAAACTTGCGATTGGAATTAAAATTCGCCAAGGACTTGCCCAAGACTATCACAGTTTTATATTACTCTGAGTTTCAGAATTTGATCGAGATTGATAACAATAGAACAGTTATTTACGATTACAATTAGAAAAAATTATGAACACTACGCAATTAACTAAAATTATGCAACGGGATAAATTCACCAAAGATCTGTTTCGAGGTGATCTATTTTTTCTTTGATGATCGGAGTAAACTCGCATAAACAAAGAACCTATTCGGTGCTACTGTACTTACGGAATAAAATCGAAGTTTCGAGATTGAAAGAAGTGTGAATTAACCCAGTGTATTCTCGTATAACTAGACGCGTAATAAAGTGATTCAGAAATATGGTTTTCTCGTTATTTATATTTATTTTCGAGTGTTTTGTTTTTAGATGAGTAAGGCAGATGGCGCATGGAAATTTCCCGGAAATCAATCTTGTGAAGAGTGGGTGCATGATTTCGCTTTACTAATACCTTCTTACAAACGAACTCTATACGTTTTAGTTCGATATTTAGTGAAAATTCTAGAATTTTCATTGCTTCAGTGAACCGAAGTAAATTCTAGAACTTTCTTACCAGGAAAAACTCTAACCTCGAAACACGAAATAAGTTTTAGTTCTTCAGCTAACATGGCTACTTTGTCTCCGCAAAACTGGAAGCTGAAGTACGTGAATATATCATAGAACGCGTTTACCCCTACCAAAACATCGGATAAAGCGGCAGGTAATTAAATAAATAAATAGAAAATTATCTTTTTTCAAAATCAACCTTGTTACAGTGCGTACGATTATATTGTATCTTCAATGTCTCGTACGTTAGTCAAAACGGATTTACGAATCGCGGTTCCAGACGGTTGTTACGTGAGAATAGGTATGTAGAATGTTTCATTTTTAAAACTTACGTCTATTTCATAATTTACTATGGTTTGAAGCATCAAGAGTCGGGACTCGCTTTTAGCAATTTCTTACATATTGGGGGTGCGAAAAAAATACTTTAGCCCGCGAACGGTAACGTTACAATTTTGCTCCTTAAATTCATTGTAGGAGGTGTAATTGATCAATATTTCCGTGGAAATTTGGGTGTTATAGTTTTTAATTTTGGTCAAAGCGAATTTAAAGTTAATAAAGGTATGTGAATTGCTCAACTTATCTGCGAGAAAATAGCATACCTAGATCTAGAAGAGTTTAAAGTAAGGTAAAACATCCCATTAAATCGTCTCGAGATAATAATTTCATTATCATTTTAAGACTCTCCAACACACCGAAAGAGGCAAAAAGGGATTCGGCTCTTCCGGACTGAACTGATGAAACTAAAATATTGTACAGGTAGAAAACTAACTAAGCCACGTTAATTCACACAATAAAAATTTTATTATTTAAAAATTTATATAAACGTTTATTTAAACGTACAAACGACTAGTTTCGCCCCTATTCAGAGTCATCTTCAGGTCTGGTCTGGTTTCTCTTTCTGTGCGTTAGTTTACGACTACGTAGGCCCCCCTGCCTCGTCTAATTTGTCGTCTCCACCCCCATACCAAAGTTCAGTTAAATAGCTGTCTTTATTTAAGGATGTTTTTGTGTTCTTTTTTATTAATATGGAGACTCCCTCAGGTTTAATTTTAGGTAATTGTCTACTAGACTTTGCCTTTTCAAAAAATATTTTGTGGTCACTGTTTTCATTGATATGTTCGTCTAGTGCAGATGAATGGATTTTATTATTTTTAATATCATTTTTATGTTCGTCAAATCTAAAAAGGAAGTTACGTCTCGATTGTCCCGTGTGTGATTTACCGCAAGAGCAAAAGATTTCGTAGACACCATGTTTGTCTAGTAGACTAATTTTGTCTTTCAGGGATCCAAAAATTGATTGCAGTTTGTTGGTGGGTTTAAAAACTGGTTTTACATTACAAAATTAACTGCCTGAAGAAACAGATATTCAAATTTTTACTTTTGAAGACATGATTATAAAACATCAATTATTTTAAAACATTCTTATCTTACTTTTTTTCACCAAAATTGCTTCGGTAAAGTATTCTAGCAAGAAAAATGCGCGTCATTTAAAAAATACTACGGGTGTACACAATATTTTTTATCAAAAATTTACAATTAGGTAGAGAATTCGGCCCTATAAAGAGAATAAAATGGACAGAAAATCGTTGAGAGCTGATAAAATATAAACCGTATGAAACTTAACCAAACGTATTCTTCAATTGGAAAGCTTTCAAAGTATTAAATATTAAAGTGCTGTTAGCACTCAAAGATAACGATCAATCTACAGATCTTTTCGACACAAATAACTAAATCACAATGAAAAGGCCTATGTTATTTTCCGCTTCGCAATATTTCCAATTTTAAAATATAAAAATTTAAACTCTTCAAGAGAAATATTTTCAGATATCCAAGCATTTGAAACTCTTAGAATCAAATGTTAGTCGAAAGTAAAAAGCTAGTATCCCTTAAACCCTTCTGGATGTATTTTTTTCTTGAACTACTATTGAAAACAAAATACTTGGGTAAATATTGCTGAAAAATATTTTGGGAAAATGAAACTTTTGTAAAATATTTTGTAAAAATTTTCTTATTAATTCATTAGTAGCATTATCCTCGTAATTCAGTTGATTAACTTTTATATTTTTATCGTTATTATTATTTTATTCTGCCAATTCTAACATTCGAGAAAATTAAGTTGTTTAGTAATATTTGGAAAATTTGTTATTCATTGTATTTTTTGTAAAATGTTTTCGTGCCAAAAGATATTTTTGAGGGTAAAAAATAGTTCAAAAATAGAGCACACTGCTGGGGGTATAGAGAGTGAAAAAACCAGAAGCAAACTGTAAAAACCCTTTACGTAGGTAAAGATTGAAAAGACAGTTGAGGCAGGTGAACGGCCCTGCTAGTGGAAAATCACCAGTAAAGCAAAATAGTTTTTAAGAGTAGCCAAAAGGGCACTGAGCCGGGGGAGACGTGTGGGCCCCCTTAAAAATAAGAGAAAGGAAAAAACGTTTTTGAGCAAAATAAGTCAGTCACTGTTAGAGTGTGGTACCAGAACACAGAACTCGAGAAAAGGACTACTGTGCGGTCCTCAAGGAAATATAATAAAATGAGAGCGAGCAAAACCTAAGAGGTCATATAAACAATTTTGAGGAACTTTTTCTGTGCGGGCGGGTTTGTTAACCCAAATTAATAACTAAAGAACTGAGCGGGATTAAGAATAACTTAAACTTTTTTGAGCGGGCGGGGTTTCGAACCCAAATTAATCAATTAATAGAACTTTACGAGCGAGCGGTTTTTATACCAAAATTAAATTAAACTTTTCTGTGCGGGTTTTTGTTTTAATAATCTGGAGCAAATTTCCAATGATCAAAATAATTAAACTGAACTTTGATGCGAATAGACTAAATTATTGCAAACACACGTATCACACCAACAGTAATTATAATGTTTCAGTCCGTTATGATTACTTAAATAGACTCCTCCAATTAACGAACCAGGGGTTGCCAAAAATGGCGCAACATTTTTTGGTGCAAGAAACCCGGGATAAGTGGACTTTAGATACGTGTGTTCGCGTAGGCGATTAGTAAAAAATTAAAAAAATTAAGTTAGTGGACCTAAACAAAAAAGAGCCAAAATGACCGACATAAATCGGCAAAAGGCCAAACGCGTTGCGATTCGGAATAGTTTACAACGCGCAATGGATATAATTAAATTCCAACTGGACGAAGAGGAACCGAACGAGGACGAACTATTAGATCAGTACGCGCAAAGCGTGGCTAGAGAGTAGAGAATCGGTCTGTTAAATACATCTATATCCGATTTAATCACGGACTCGGATGAACTTGATGCGGAAATTAACGAGGCAGAAACGTGGACGGATGAAACAACGCTATGGAAGGACCGCGCCAAACGACGGGTCGAAAGAATGGAGAAGGACCGGTACCATGCGGGAACCGGGATCATCGCAGCAACAAGCGGCACCGGATTACCTACGCCGTCGCCAACTCCGAGTGGTCACACGGGAACTTCGATGAACTTCGTACCGTCGGTCAAGCTACCGCAACTCCAGATTCAAAAATTCAGCGAAGGTATGGAACAATGGTTTTGTTTCTGGGGCCAATTTGAAAGCGCCGTACACAACAATGTCAACCTTACTAATGCTGATAAGTTAAATTATTTAAAAAGTTATTTCGAAGGTGAAGGCGCGGAAACTATTGGTGGAATTACCTTAACGGATGAAAATTATGTACTAGCAGTTAATCAGTTAAAGAAACGCTACGGGCGTAAAGATCGTTTACTTAGTATAAGGTTAAAGAATTTTCGTGAATTAATATCGGTTCAAAGATCAGATGATGTAAAAGGATTAAGGCGGTTGCACGACGCGGCGCAAATTGAAGTTAGGAGCTTACAATCATTGGGAATTTTAACGAGGGATTCTGGAGAGTTGTTTGCCCAATGTTAGCTGGTTTCATGCCAAAAGAAATAATTGAGAGCTTTTGTAGAGAAAAGGAGAAAAGTAGGGATGTTATATCTAGAAGAAATTAATGATTGGAATCTTGAGGATTTACTAAATTTTCTACGCGTTGAAATTGAAATTAAGGAAAGGGCATTATGAGTTGCTAGGTCTGTGGTTCCGAACAAAATAAACAATAGCACTTCGAGCCAGTGGGATAAAAATAAAGAAAAACCAAATTTAAATTCTTGGGTTAGGCCTAGACCAATGCCATCTGCGGCAGTTTTGAATGCGGGGGTGGAGCCATTTAGAAGAGCGTGTCCCTTTTGCGAAAGGCCACATCCATATTACGAGTGTAATCGAGTTAGTGTCAATGAGAGAAAGACAATAGCGTTAAGAAAAGGATTATGTTTTTTATGCTTAAATTCAGGGCATTCGGCGCAAAGATGCTTAGGTAGAATTAAACAATGTAGAAAGTGTGGGCGGGCCCATCATCAGATTTTGTGCGTGTATAGGGTAGATAGCAATACTGAGCCTAAAAGACCGTTCTCGCGAGAGGGCAATAACAATAATAATAGTAACAATGTGCAGGTAGCTAGTTGTAATGTGGCCGCAGCGAGCGTAGAAATCTTGTTTTAAACCGTGCGGGCAGCCATTATGGGTCCGAGCGGGGAAATTGGTAGAGCGCGCTGTTTGTTGGATGGTGGAAGCCATCGCTGTTTCGTCAAAGAAAGTTTATCACGTGAATTAAATTTAGAGCAGGTGGGGGAAGAGTCCCTTAGAATTCATCCCTTTGGGCGTGAAGACCCCATAGTGAGCGTGAAAAGAAAAGTAAAAGTAGTGTTAAAAAATATTCATAACAATGAGCAAGTGGAAATCGAGGCGTTAGAAACCCCCGAAATCACGGGAGCAGCTTTAACAATACCTGGGGAAAACATAGCGCAAGAAATGAGGCAGCGAGGATTACAGCTAGCGGATGAGCAAGAAAGTAATAGTAATGGGGCAAACAAGAATATTGACATACTCATAAGATCAGATGACTTTTGGAAAGTGGCAAAAGCCACACCCCTTCAGCGATTAGGCGAGGCCTTGGTAGCGATTGATACCACGTTAGGGTGGACATTGCAAGGTCCCACACAGGTTAGAGGGTCGACAATAGGAGCCAATACAATAGCGGTCATGAAAGTGGCAGTTTATGAGCAAAATAAAGAGAATCTGATGGAGACCGTTAGTGCGTTCTGGAATTTAGAACATCTAGGGATAAGGGACAAAGGTGGAAATGAGATTAATGAGGAAAATAAAACCTTGGAAAAATTTGAGGAAACAATTAAATTGCTTGATGAGCGTTATTCAGTTAACCTGCCTTGGAAGGATAACGTCAAAGGTTTAGGGGATAATTTTGGGGAAGCGAAGAGAAGAACCTTAAACTTATTGCGCAAGTTAAGAGCGAACCCCACCGAATTTCATGCCTATAATGATATAATAGAGGGACAGTTAAAAGCAGGTATCTTAGAGCATGCGCCATTAAATAAACCCCCTAGTGGTCCCGTGTATTATCTCCCGCACCGAGGTGTGTTTAGAAAAGAAAGTTTGACAACAAAAACTAGAGTAGTGTGCGACGCGTCGTCCCATGTTAAAAATGCACTTTCCCTCAACGAATGCGTCGAATCAGGCCCCAATCTCCTACCCGAGCTTTTTAAAATTCTAATTAGGTTTAGAGAAAATAAGATCGCGGTGTCTGGCGACAAAGAGAAAGCTTTTCACCAGATAAGCGTAGCAGAGTGCGATAGGGATTCGCTGAGATTCATTTGGGTAGCGGGTATAACAAGCCTTGATAATGAAAGACTAGTAACCTTAAAGATTTGCAAGAGTACCATTCGGGGTTACGGCAAGTCCGTTCCTATTGGCCGCTACTATCACACACCATGTGAAAAAATACAAGGCAGAATATACAAACACGTGCAAAGTCCTCTCGGAAAAATTATATGTGGACGATCTAATATCGGGTCAGGATAGTGTGAAAAAGGCGGATATTTTAATCCAAGAAAGTAGTAAAATCCTGATGGAGGGTGAAATGAGGTTAAGGAAATGGAGGAGTAACTCCAAATATATAAGAGAGAAATGGGGTGGTCAAACAGAAGGTGGTCAGAGCTTCCCTAACCCAGGTCCATTAAAAGTATTGGGATTAATGTGAGATGAAACTAAAGATTTACTATTGTTTGAAGTCGAACCATTATTAGAATCTCTTCTAAACAAAGCTAACACAAAACGATGGGTTTTAAAGGCAGTGGCCCGAATCTTTGATCTCTTAGGTATTTTAGCCCCCTTCACGATTTTAGCTAAGATACTATTCCAAGATGTTTGGCAATGGCAACAAAATAAAGAAGACAAACCTAAATCAAGCAAAATAGAATGGGACGAACAGCTGCCCGAGAGTATTGGGGAAAGGTTTAAAAATTGGTGCGATCAGTTACTAAATTTAAATAGATTTAAAGTACCAAGGTACTATTTTCAAAATTTGCTAGAAGAGAAGCCAATGTCAGTAGAGCTGCATGCCTGCGTCTTTTATTTAAGAAATTTGTTTAAAAATGGATTAATTACAACTGTACTGGTTAGCTCTAAGGCTAGGGTTTCGCCCATTGGTTTAAAGACCATAACATTACCCCGATTAGAATTAATGAGCGCGCTACTGGGCGCAAGACTAGGAAATGAGCTCCTAGAAACTTAAAAAAAAACCAGAAAAAATGGTTTTGTGGGGAGACTCCACTATCGCTTTAAATTGGATCTATGGGTGCGCGGATAAGTGGAAGCCCTTCGTTAAAAATCGCGTGCAAGAAATTCAAAAGTTGACAAACAAGGACTGTTGGAAACATTGTTCCGGTAAAATAAACCCGGCCGATTTACCCTCGCGCGGTCTAACTCTCGCGAAATTAGCCGATAATGAAACCTGGTGGAACGGGCCACAGTTTTTAAGAGAACCCGAACTTTCCGCGCTAAATTTTAAACCGAGCGAAGAAATCCCAGAAGAAATCGCGGAAGAGTTACGGGCAACACCAATAAAAGTAGCGGCAAATATAAACCTAGTAAAGCCCTTGGAACCTTTGCTAGCATTAGAAAATTATAATGAGCTAAAACCCGTGCTTCGTCTAACCGCCTGGATTAGACGATTTGTGCTTAATTCCAAGCCAAAGAGTATCAAGAGAAGCGGACCCTTAAAAACAGTAGAGCTAGAGGAGACCGAGAGGTTTTGGATAGCCAAGGCCCAAGGTGAATGTTACGGAGAAGAAATGAGAAACTTAGAAGCCGGGAAGCCAGTTCCTCGAGCATCAAAAATTCTGTCGCTGAGCCCCCAAATAGACGCCAATGGGCTTCTAAGAGTAGGCGGAAGGTTAGACGCCGCGAAAATGACGTATCAAGAAAAACATCCGTACATTCTGGCCGCCAACCAAAGGTTAACCCATCTGATGGTCGTGTCCATCCATTTAAGATTACAACATGCCGGGGTTAACGATATTCAAGTCGAATTAAGAGAAACTGCGTGGGTCCCTAAAGGAAGAGAACTCATTAAGAAAATTGTAGCTTCGTGTCCTCGGTGCAAAGTCTTCAAAGCAAAGCCGGCCATGGCCGTAATGGCACCTTATTAATTAAGAGACTTTAGTACCGCCAAACCCTTCTTGATAGGTTTTGGGTGAGATGGAAGCACGACTACTTGCTTGAACTAAGGTCTGACCATCATAAAATATCTAGTGGAGTACCCACGCGTGAATAAAAAATTGATGACGTTGTGCTTATAGAAGACACCAAGCCTAGAGCTATGTGGAAATTAGCAATCGTAGTTGAACTAACGAAAGGTAGAGACGGTGTCGTCCGTTCTTGCCTAGTGGGGTTACCAAACGGGAACCGTTTAAGGCGTCCAGTACAGTTGCTGTATAATTTAGAAATATGAATTTAATTTTTTTGTTGTTTTAATTGTAAACCCATTTTGAACCCTTACGGTTCAAGGTGGGGAGTGTAAAATATTTTGTAAAGTTTTTTTGTTTATTAATTGATTAATAGTATTATTATTGTCAAACTTCTATTTCATTCATTCATTTAGTTGATTAACGTTTTGTATATTTTTTATTGTTATTTTATTTATTGTGCCAATTCTAAAATTCGAGAAAATTAAGTTGTATTGTAATATTCGGAAAAATCTCCTATTCATTTTACTTTTTTTGTAAAATGATTTCGTGCCAAAAGATATTTTTTGAGGGTAAAAAAATAGTTCAAAAATAGAGCACCCTGCTGGGGGTATAAACAGTGAAAAAAAAACCAGAAGCAAACTGTAAAAACAATTTACGTAGGTAAAGATCGAAAAGACAGTTGAGGCAGGTGAACGGCCCTGCTAGTGGAAAATCACCAGTAAAGCAAAATAGTTTTTAAGAGTAGCCAAAAGGGCACTGAGCCGGGGGGGGACGTGAGGGCCCCCTTAAAAGCAGGGTTGTTTGATTTAAATCAAGCGATTTTTTGAAAAAAATCATTTGATTAAAATCAATAATATATTTTTATTTTTAAAAGATGTTTCATAAGATTCCAAGAAGTAGTTTAAGAAACTCGAGAAGAAACGTAACTAGAAAAGACCTAAAATTAAAAACAATCATGGTTTTGGTATATTTCAGTTCAAGTTTTTCCCATAACTCCAGTTTGTCTTGCTAAAAAGGCTAGGAAATGAAATAGCGGTCAAGCTAGTTTTTTTATACAAGCATTTGAATAGTAACAATATCCAATAGCTGCTTAAATGTCATGATTATTTTTTTTTGGTTAATTTTGACTCAAAAGTTTTCATGTTGGTAATTTACTATCTAGTAGTTCAATAAAAATCAAAAAAATCAATTAAATCAAATAAAATAAAAAAAATCCGATTTAAATAAAAAAAAATCGATTTTTTTGATTTTTTGAAAAAATCAAAAAAATCAACAACCCTGCTTAAAAGTAAGAGAAAGAAAAAAAGGTTTTTGAGCAAAACCAGTCAGTCACTGTTAGAGAGTGGTACCAGAACTCGGGAAAAGGATTACTGTGCGGTCCTCGAGGAAATATAATAAAATGAGAGCGAGCAAAACCTAAGAGGTAAAATAAGCAATTTTGAGGAACGTTTTCTGTGCGGGCGGGTTGTAAACCCAAATTAATCAATTAATAGAACTTTTCGAGCGAGCGGTTTTTATACCAAAATTAAATTAAACTTTTCTGTTCGGGCTTTTGTTTTAATAATCTGGAGCAAATTTTCAATGATCAAAATAAATAAACTGAACTTTCGTGCGAGTATAAATTAAATTATTGCAAACACACGTATCACACCAACAGTAATTATATTGTTTCAGTCCGTTATGATTACTTAAATAGACTCTCCCAATTAACGAACCAGGGGTTGCCAAAAATGGCGCAACAACATAATCCAATACACTGTTAGAAAAAACCGACCAGAACTCATCCAAGTTTGGGCTTTTTCGAACAAAGGTGGCCAGATCCCAAAATGGTCTGCCAAGTTTGTACGAGTGTTACCAAAATTTGCGTATATCCCAAAATGGCGTACCAAATTTACACGCTTTTGACCCAAGTTGCACAAATCATAAATTAACATGCCAAATTTGCACACTACTGACAAATTTTGGCCAGGGAATAAAATGACCTGCCAAGTGTGCTTTAAGATTGCACAGATCGTGATATGGTTTTTGCATTCTCTATCATTCATGTGATATTAAACGGCAAAAAAGTCTACAAACTCAAATATTTCTTCTTAAGTAAATTAGTTAAAATATATTTAGTTCAAAACTTAAATTCATAATATTTTTGGCAAAAATGTCATCGCTCAATTCGAAGACTTTTTATCCGCAAATTAAAATTCAATATATGTCGCCACCCGCTTAGTATTGTTTATCAAACTATCGAATGATAAAACAAGGCGGTTACCTATATTCAACAGAGTAGTATCACAACTAACCATAAGCCAAAGGCAGGGAGACGAAATTACTCTATTATTGTGCCACCTAAAATGTTGTTATTTTAAACAATTCAATTTTGTCTTGACTATTCATTTACTGGGGAGAGTGTGTTGAAAGTTGGTTTTCAACAACGAAAGCTACAGTGTGATACACTTAGAACTTATTTAAAGAACTCTTGAGGTGCTAAGCAAAGGCCTAAGCAATAACATTTCATATTTCTTAATAAGCTTCTAGATTCTACTCCTTAGTTATACTCCCTTCTTGTTTTTACCTTGTGCTGGTATGAAAAGAACTCTTTCAAAACCATAAAATATTCGTTTTGCAAAATATTAATTGAAAATATTGTAAATATGTTTCGGCATTACGATTCTTTTAGTGGTTTTGTACCAATAAAGTTCTCATTCATTTTAATATTCCAAGAAAAACGTTTGATATTAATATTTAAATTGGAGTGTTTACGTTTTAATTTAGCTCTACTACATTTATATAAAGTTTAAACATAGATTTTAACTTGCCAAGATACAATGGTAAATAATTCTTAATTTTGGTTTTCCCTGATCGGTTTTATTGAATGCACCGAATGACGAAGCCAAAATAGGCGTTGGTTCGCGTCCTCCCAGAGGAGGTCCTAACGGTTCAGAGTGAACCGAAAGTTAAATACACATTAAGCAATATTTGTCATTTTCTTTATGTTCATCATGAAGACTGTGCAGTAAAGAAATAGACGTTTAAGCCTTCACCAATGCATAAAGCAATATCTCACCAAAATGTACTCTTGTCTGATTTATATCTGTTTAAGGAGTATAATAATTGGTTTAAAATGTTGTCTGCTTTGCTGTATATCCTTCATGGAGGTGGGGAGTGGTATAAACGTGGCCATCGTCGATATTCCATGCAAAAATTGTCGGTTATCCAATTGAAGATATTCGAAGTATAAGCCGTCGATGGTCGGTTGTCCGATCCAAGATGATCGATATTCTGTACAAATATGGTCGGATTTCCAGTCTAAAGTGGTCGATGAGCCTGCCGTCGATGATGGAATGTTTCTTCAGAGCTGGTTGATTTTCCTGCCGTTTATTGTCGGTATACCGTTCAACGATGGTCGGTTGTGCGCTCAAAGCTGGCCGTGCTTCTGTGTAACTTCGCACAATCAAATTAATGTGCACATTAGCACATGATTTAATCTGTGCAGATTTGGTTGAAAATCTGTGCTGTCTCAGAGTCACTACTCTGCGCATGATTTTGTCCAAGATTGAACAGTTTTTTTTAACAGTGTAATTTCGATTTGCAGTTCTACTTTTAATTGATTTAAATTTTGATTGGACTTCCTGCAATCGAAATATAAATCTTTTTCAATTAAACTCATTTTCTCTTTGGCTTTTATACAATCAGTCATGGGGACGAGAGCGGTTGATGTAAACAAAACCGGCAACTTAACCGCAACGGCGCCCTTTGAGAGAAAGTGTATTAAAGTTTTGGCAACTAGACAGTGTAATATTATTTAAACTCTACACTAATATTTGTAAAGGTTTATCTTTTTATAAAAAGGATCAAACATAAAAACATTACTTGTTTTTGAGGAACTCAGAGGAAGATTTTTCTTTTGGGCATTCTAATTGGTTTATAAGTTTATTCATTTCCTCTAAAGGGTGGTTGATTTCTTGGGAAATGATAGGAATTATCAGGGTGAAAAATATTACGACATTAGCCACTGACGGAAGAATTACCATTACCGGCTCGATTAAATTTTTTGGAAAAATTAAGTATTTCAGCCTTAATTATATGAACTTGTGAAGAAACGAATTCCTTTGCGCTTAGTATTTCTTCTCCGCCTCCTGGTTATTTGACTCAGTTTCTTTGTAAACTCAATTTTACGTTACCTCCTAGCTGTAACTACATTTCGACTAAGACGAGATACTTTTGAAGACTCGTTTCGATTTCGATTAAAAGCTCTTGAAAGCTCGTAACATAAAATAAGCGTCATATTAAATTTATCAGAAAAAATAGGAAAAAACTTTTTCGTTTGATGTGGAAATGTAAGATCCTCAATCGAATACAGATATAATTAATAATAAATCGATTAATGATTAGATATTTCGAGTAATCGCCAGTTCTGTACGTATCAAATTAAACTAGTCTATCAGACGTGTAATATTCAAATTCGCGAATAATTGCACAATCATTTGGCCGACGAGTGAAAACTAGCGCGTTGATTCAGTTACACTAATCGAAATGCAAGGAATGCGAAAAATACGTAGTGTTAAGGGATCGTTTCATGTAATCCTTCATGATAGAGTATCGTAGCACTTAGTTCTTCATCGCCTACGTTTCCTAACATGAAATATTGAAAATTTAACTGCCATCGAGAAAACAATTCTCAGAAACACGCCACTTAACCTTGATAAATTCACCTCTACTGTCGTCACTTTTACAGGAGTCTTTTGGTTGTACCTATAATTTTAATTAAATTTCAAATCGACAATAACATTTAAGATTTGAAAATGTAAATTGTACCTGTATTTAAAATATCGATTATTTCCCAGAAATTCCATTTCGTTCAGCGCCATTTTGGAAGAACCAGAAAATCCTAGCTTGTACTAAGCGGAGCGCTAACGAAATTCTGACATTATTTATTTCAGGATATATTTCTGAAGTTGTGATTGTTTTGATTTTCTACTATTTACGAAAAGAGAAAAAATGTATGCTTGTTTAGAAATGGCACCTAATAATGTCGTGGTCACAGTATCCCGCGAGTATTGAATTGGAAAGGCGTTAATCAATCAAGTGTTGATGGTTATAAATGGAAATGAATTCCATAAAATTTACGAAATAGAGTGGGGAGTCGAAATAATTTATTTTGACTTAATATATAAAACATCTTTTAAAAAATAATTAGGTGGGAATTCTATTACACATTTTACGTTTTACTAAGACTTCTCTCGTAAGAACTTTCTAGGTTCCTGGCATGAGACGCTTTTTGGGTTTTATTTTTATACCTGAGCGTTCAGCATTGGAAAAGTATGATAATGAATATGTTGTTTCCTTTCGGCCATTTAAATTTCAACGCGATGAAAAATTACTTTGCTTAAGTAAATTTAAACATTATCAAAAAAAACCGTGAATAGTTTTTGTTATATTTTTCCGACAAATACATTTAGTAATTATTTATTTTTCTCACAAATACATTCAGTAATTACTTATTTTCCCCAAAATACATTTAGTAATTATTTATTTTCTCACCAATACATTTAGTAATTATTTATTTTCCCACCAATACATTTAGTAATTATTTATTTTCTCAGAAATACATTTAGTAATTATTTATTTTCACACAAATGCATTTAGTAATTACTTATTTTCCCACAAATACATTTAGTAATTAATTGTTTTCCCACAAATACATTTAGTAATTAATTGTTTTCCCACAAATACATTTAATAAATATTTATTTTCCCACGAATTCATTTAGTAATTATTTATTTTCACACAAATACATTTAGTAATTAATTAATTTCTCACAAATACATTTAGTAATTATTTATTTTCCCACAAATACATTTAGTAATTATTTATTTTCCCACAAATACATTTAGTAATTATTTATTTTCCCACAAATACATTTAGTAACTATTTATTTTCCCACTAATACAATTAGTAATTATTTATTTTCCATTTATATCTTAGAATACATCAATACATTTCTATGTAGTATTTTAAATACATCAATACATTTCTATGTAGTATTTTAAATACCTCGTGAACAAATTCTTTCGCGTATTTTCGTTTTAAGATTCATCGCGATTTTACAAAAATATTAGTAATTCCAATATTCTAAGTAATTTTTGTTGTATATACTATTAACTTTGGATTTCCTAATTGGAACGCACCCTCACTAGATCGTGCTTATTTTTAAAATTTTAGAAAAATACTAATTTCATTCGCTGACAGAATTTGTTTACGATTACAATTATTGTAAGAACTTCACTTTTGTTTCACTTAGAACTTTGGTCAGTTGAGTATTTGTCAAAGATTGCGTTAGCTATTTACACGATATTATAGTAACTTTAGAGTATGGTCATTTCCAAGTGTCACTTATTTAAATAAACTTGGTTTCATCCGCAAACGACAATAAATGAAGTAGGCCCTAGCTTAGTATCACCAAAAGTGGATGAGAGGAAAGTTTGAAAGCGGTCAGAAGTCGCGAGGCATCAGAGTTTCGCTATGATTTGCCGTTTAATCGGCGTAGCTCTATTAGGCTTATTTACTCCCTAAAAGTAGGCTTTGTGCTAGTTCGCGGTTACCGTCGTCCGCTATTGTGTATGCTAAATTTCATTCGGTCGGATGCGGCCTCGCGCCAAGTCTTAAAATTTGTAATCTTTGCTTACGGGTGGTGTACAATTTTGATGCGTCATTTAACCATGAAGATACCTATGCTTTGTGCAAATAAATACTGGTCTGAACCGACTCTTAGCCATGTGTTTGTTCGGATCGGAATCGTTTTAAATCAGTTTCCGGTTTAAAGTTCCGTTGCGAGGGTTTACATTCCCAACAATCCTCGTTTGATCCTAGTGATGTGCAGTGGTTCTCGAAACTGGAATCTTGTAAGTAGCTCGACGGTGAAGACGAAAGAAGCGACTGCAAGCATTGCCGCCCACAATCTGAACTTGGTTTCAATGTCGTTGAACCTGAGTACGTGTACTTCATTCTCAGCCGTCGAATGTTGAGGTTCCAATTCGATGTGAAAGTCTCTCTCGATCAAGCGGTGATACGATGTGATTTGGCCGGTTTCCACGAAAACCCGCAATCTGCAATCACCAAAAGGTGAGATTCTTCAAATCAATAACATAAATCAGGTTGTAAAATTTTTCCGCATGTTTGATGTTGACTTTATGCCACCTACAAGGTGAAGATTTCTGAATATTGATAAACTCCATATGGAAAGAAAAGGTAACTGTTCCCGTGAGCGTCAAATTTTGCGCAATTATCTTGAAAAGCGCCACACTGTTCACGTACAGAGTAAATTGGTTACAGCGCCAGTGTATGCCCCTCTATGCGATTTAGAAATGAGAATAACGTTTCGGGCGATACAAAAACGTCTTTGGATTAACGAAAGAGTGGGGCCCATGGACCCCAATTTGGACTTGCAGTCGAAAGAAAGGTTTATTCCAAAATGCAAAATGCTTTGTCCAAATTAGACTCGTGCCATCGTCTACTCGCATCTTCGCAACAGATCACGAAAAACATTTGCGCCACTGTTCAGATACTTGCAAATATTTTGCTTTTCATATTCTGAGAGCCAATTAAATTTCAGTAACCAATGCTCCATCTACGTAGTCCGTATTTATTAACAGTGACTCGTTTGAGTCACTCAGCTACACGCTGCTTTCGTCATTATGAAAAGTGACGAAACTAATCGACACCCTTCCACTCGCCTGTGATTGGTGCATTTTTCGTGATGGCGCGATGTTCTAGGCCTAGTAGCGAGAAATTTGTATCTTCGCGAGGTGAGGACCCAAAGTAGCGAAAACCCAATGTGGACTGTAGCGCGATCATGCAAACAAGCAAAGCGAAGATGCAAACACGCAAAAGGTTTCAGTCAGGAGAGCCGTAATTATAGCAAGCTTCCTGCGTTATTAGTCAATTATTGAACAAGACAATAAAAAATACGTTTCATGTTAAAGATCATCGCCAATGTGCAAATGAGAAACACGTAAACGCAGACTGTTCTTGCATTAAGAAAGTTAACGAACCTTCGGTTGATGTACTTCAGAGCTTTCGGATTCATTGTTTTATTATTGGTTGGGAACACTAACGCTTTATGCAAGTACTTGGCCGAACCAAGATGAAGATGCAATAGTTTCAGCTTTGGCTCATCCGAGATTAATAGCGAGTACGACTGCAAAGCAGCTATATCTCCAAACCATATTTGCTTTCCTGAAATGAAGTCTCCCGCTTCTTTAAGACGGTCGATTTTTGTATCCTGATGCCGGAGAGTATTATATTCATCGTCAGTCTGGGGGATTGAAATTTTACTATTGGACTTTAGTAATGACATTAAAGTATTTAAAAATATCCACCAATTCTCTGATATTTTCGCATATACCACGATTAATGAAAACTTTGACGTCGGGTACTTTCAATAAATCCGGAATTCTGTTAATATTTTCCTTTTTCAGAGACGAGAAATTGGCTTTCAAGACTCCGTTGAACAAATTGACGAAAACCACTACTATCAAGAGATAAACTCCAACGCTGAAGCGAATCGCCAGTGACGAAGGAATGTCGAAGCCTGCACCAACACAAACCAATAGAAAAATTTATAGATTGTTTGACTGAAACCATTCACTTTGTTGGACGTGTGGGTGTGTCTGTGAGCATTCTTACAACCAAGGGGACCGCGTTCGCAGTTTGCATATCGAAGCAAACGTGTTTGCAATTTCTGACCGCATTCATATTTCACGGAAATTTGCAAATATTTTTTTTCACTATTTAGCTATTCGGCGTTTAATACTGGCTAGTGAAGATGACGTCACGGAGAGTTATAAAATATTTGATGAAAATTTGACCCAAGGGCTGGGCCATAATAGTAGCCACATCGTTATCTATTTAATCAGCACATAAATAAAAAGAAAAAAAATCGAAGATCCTAAAAAAAACAGAAATTTCCCACGACACAAAAAAAATTCAATAGTAACCGACTCCACAGAAGGAGAGGAACTCTCCCACCTCCAACACTTTAGAGGTAAACAAAAGGATAAATATTCGAACTTTCTATCGTGTCTCCAAGGAACAGTGGTAGAGTGTCATACTTCTGGGCGAGCGATCCGGGTGCGGTGTGAAAAAATTATAATCAATATATATTCTCTAACCGAGCTCAGTTACCCCTATGGGTGGGTTGAGGTACTATCGAGTTCCTTTTAAGCTAAAATCTAACGAAAACAAAAGCGACAACCCCGGCCCCTACTACTACTACTACAACTACTATTACGGCTCGGGTCAAACTAAGAGCCTATCGTAAACTACGATGTGGCTAATAATATTATAGCATGATTTTTATTAACAATAAAATACCAAGAAGTGATATCTAGTTTACTATGGAGAAGGTATAAGATGCCTAAGTATTCGCCTGCCATAGTCCCAGTCCCCCTTTCAAAATACAGAAGGGACTTGAAAAGAGGCCGGACTATTTCACCTCTCCTAAGTCGGAAAATATGTAATTTTCGCCTCTCGCGTCGCACTGACGTAAGTTTTCAAAAAACCAATGAGATGCTGGTTAAAATTTAGAGGTGGTGATTAACTCCGGACCTGCGTTGGGAATGGAGATAAAGAACTAGAAATTTTTACGAATTTATTCCTTCTCCCTAGTAAACTAGATATCGCTTCTTGACAATACTCTTTTCCCTTCCGTGCTGGGGGAAAATGCTGATACACAGAAATGTTATTAGGGAGCTGCAATATGAACCACTTATGTCTTTAGTATGCACAAACGTTAGAAATTTAAAAATATTGTTTAGAAATATAGAGAGGGTAGTGTTTACACGGTAACCGAGTTATGAATAAAACTTTTTATATCGCTTGAATAATTCAGCATTTTAATTATAACGCCTGTAGTTGCTTGTCGATAAATAGGAGATAATAATTCGATAATGATAGTCCACTCGGCTCAGAGAGCTAACATTTTGGTGTCCAATCTTATAATTTCAAGTCCTTTTCGGATTTGACCATTTTTTTTCTTTAAAATGGATTATAGGTTGTGTTTAAAATAGCAATTAGACTGTCGGGCGCCCATGAATTAGCACTTTTGAATTTCGAATTCGATGCTTTTGCTTCTCTGAGAAACATTAAAGAGAGTGCCTTATTCTATCTATATCTTTATGAATCAAAGTCCTGACTGACTGACAGACTGACTGATAATCAACGCCCAGCCCAAACCGCTTGCTCTAGAAGGCTGAAAATTTGCAAGAAAGCTACTCATAAGTATTAGGTGTGTACAAAGAAAGATTTTTCCAGTCTGCCGTTATCTTAATAAATGGTGCCCTGAAATGTAAAAAATCTTCTCTATGCTACTAAGTCCGCGCGTTTCAACCAATTTCTCAAATATTTAGTACACTGGTTTCCTTTAACTTATAGACGGGCTGAATGGTCTTTCGGGTTCGATTTGTTGCCGTCTTTTAAAATGGCGGCCAGAAATTTAAAAACCCTTCTTTATGGAATAATGTCCGCTTGAAAAGTAATAAAAAATGTTCCGACGGGCTGACGGCCAACGCCGAGTGCCTTCGCTCCTAGGGTGCTAAAAAAATATTAGTCATCAGTAAAATCTGTCCATTCTTTATATCATTTTGATTGAAGTTCTTATTACACGCGAGCGACGCCGCGGGCAACAGCTAGTCAGCAATAAGAAAAGAAAAATCATGCCCAATCTAGCTTCCGCGAAATGCCATTAGCTCTACCTTTTCCCAAAATGGCTCCGAAATAAAGAAAGAGTTTTTGAGCAGCGAAGGACATCATTGATCCTGGAATTCCCTTGACTCGCTTGTGAATGATATCAATAATCGTTAAGACTCCCATGACGCAAAGCAACCCGGTCCATACCTGAAAAAGTGTTTTCAGAGAAGCAACGACTATGAATTACTTTGCAAATACATCGACGTAATTACTAGATGGCTCTCAAGCAATGGGCTTACATCACCGGCACAAACAAGAGTTCTTGGATGTGCTGCACATCCTTACTGATTGACATGAAGATACATTCTACGGATTTACACGAAGACTTATTTCTACCCTTTTTATGTACACTCCATTCTACATCATTATTTTGAATGTTAGATTTTACTTGAACAAGAGGATAATTTGGAACTGAGGAAAATGTTTTCCCCGAATTGTAAGTCCTTGTTCGACGAGTAAATTTGATTCGGACATGAAGTGAGTTTATATACGGGATTTCATGGTTTTGGAATTTTTAGACCGATTTTGAAATTTTGACCAGCATTGCAGGGTTTTAGAATTTGTAGGGATTTTGGGAGAGAATTACAATTTTTGACCAGGATTTTAGAATTTTGAACCGTATTTTGGGAATCTGACCCTGATTTATGGATTTCAACTTATTACTATCGTGTTCTGAGCTGCTTATTTGTTTCTTGGTAGGACTGAAACTGCCTTACAGCTTCAAAATATTTTTAAAATTAGAAATACATTATATTAAGAGTCGATAATGAATTTTAGGGTGACATTATAAGTTAATTATAATGTTATTAAAGATAAGACCGAAGAATTCTTTTGGAACTTAGCCTAGTTTAGAGGATCCCAATGAAGTCGAGTATACCACATCAGCGTGAAGGGAATTGCAGATGGGGATCACCCGTCGGAAGAAAGGTTGCTTCGAGAGGGGTGGAAAAAGTTTGCGCGAATTACCCCTGGTGACTAGGTGAAGACGGGGGGGGGGGTTGAGGTGAATCAATTCTGGTTTTCATTGAGTAACAAAACTTGGTAAGCGATCAAAGGTAATTAAACTAGGTTAGCGATCAAAGGTAATTAAACTAGGTTAGCGATCAAAGGTAATTAAACTAGGTTAGCGATCAAGCGTAATTAAACTAGGTTAGCGATCAAAGGTTATTAAACTAGGTTAGCGATCAAAGGTTATTAAACTAGGTTAGCGATCAAAGGTTATTAAACTAGGTTAGCGATCAAAGGTCATAGCTCGGTCCATAAAATTCTGTCATAGACGTAACATGGAGGCTGTATCCTATTCAATTTTGTAAAAGAAACTGACGTTATTCATGTAGTCCTTGCTTTTTAAGGGAATTATAGCAAAAGCGGATTATGCTTCACACATAAAGTACGTAAGTCCCACTTTTCTATAGCTTTGGCCATGGATTTCATGACATTCCCGAAGTAAAAACTAAGCAGACGAACAAAAATCTTTTAACCGATCATGAGCCCCTAAACATAGATAACCTCTTTAATGCCAGACCAATCGGCGACGGCTATTACTATTTTCTTCCATGGGACCTCGACTCGACTTCGCCGTCAACCGAACCGGGAAGCTCGGAAGGCAAAGTTGCGGTAGCGTTCGGTAGTCTTTATAGTATATTCAACGTTTCAAAGCTGAAATTCCGAACATTTCCGAGTCACTTAATAAGTCTTCAACTAAATATTATAAGAATTGTTTTAATTGCAAGAGAAAAATAGCTCTGCGAATAACCGTAGACTCGAAAACTACGCTAAGCCTTGTCTAGGTATGTTCGGTTTCCCGATTCCCGAGCCACCGACGGCTGGGCTTACCGTGGCCGCGAGAACAGAAAACATTCCTCATAAAAAACATATACACGGCGACTTAAATAGTTCAAGCAAAAGCTACCCAGATTGATAAGATCCTCGTTTCTAACTCCCAAATAATCTTTGGTATTGTGAATAGTTTTATCTAAAGAATATTTTAGACACCCTGCTCAGTCTTTATAGCAGTTCCTGAATTAATGGTAAATCGGTTCTTGAGGCGGAAGGATCGCATGGATCCGAAGGAACCGCGTTACAGAACTATTTCCCTCCGCGTAAGGGGATGTTCTTTCCTAGGAGCTTAGAGAATATCGTGTAGCTCCCCTAGGCATAAGTTACGTACTTCATGTGTAAAGCTGCCAGTCAACGTAAGATTCATTTATGTCGTCTGCTCGTGGATCAAGGGGCGGGTGACTCGGGGATTGCTTTGTTTTCGTCGTTTCGAACTTAGAAGAGCTTATTTTTGAAAATGATTAATAAATCTAATAACAGAAAGACGGGTATTACATGTTGACGTTGGTAGTTAATTATTAGTATTAAATTGTTACAGAGATTTTCAGTCTGAGACTGTCAATTTGAGTTACAAAGCTTCGGAAACATTTTTCTAGGAAAATACGCTAAATCTATGGCAGCCGTATGGCTCAGTTTTGTCATATATTCCCACTTTGCCTGGACCGGGGGGGGATATCACTTCTGCCGCATTTTATGGATCGAGCTATTAAACTAGGTTAGCGATCTAAGGTATTTTGGATGTAAGGCTATCTGGTAAGTTAGTGAGGTCAGGAGTTAGATAATAAAAGTTTTGTACAATAGATTTATTTAGGCAATTTGACATATCAGAGTCCGTCTTTTCCCCTGTAGAGAAGCGAATATTGAGACGCGGAGGTTGGCTACCAATCTGATGGTTAATTTTATGCCAGTGTGTATTCAATCCCAAGTTTATTGTTTTCATTCTATTTACTATACTACCACTTTAATGTAGTAATAAAAACCGAAGTTTAGAGCGGATCACCTATTTAGCGCATTTTGACATTAAATGCACGTCGGGGGAAGTGGCGCTATGTAGGTTACATATAAGCTGACCGTCACATCACACGCGTTTTAGAACCCTTATATTTGAGTTGGTTTTTAATTTTGCGCGTCCATCATAGATGGCACTTAAAATTGATAGATTTATACGGGATCTTTCGTGTTTACTGTTTACGCGTGCGGCGGTGCGAGACAGGCAAGGGGGCTCGCGCTCGCTTCGGGATTTTATCTCTCTCCTTCAACTCGCATGTGTGACGTCACACTGGACCTGCCCAACTCTGCTTGGCGAACGCTGGCATAGGAATCAGGGCGCACGATTTAAAATTTTGTAACTATAACCTTAATTATTCTTTAAACTGCGATAAATGAAAGAATTGAAATATGGGTTTGTTTAGTTACTTGAGGAAAATGAAAATTTTTAAACTAAAAATGACGAAAAATTGACAAAACATTATTAGACTTTGTGGAATTAACATTCAAGGTTCGCCGGAAAAAGAGTTGCCAGCCGTGTTGCCACGCAAGACCATTAATAACCCCGGGAGTTACGGTTGTTTTCGCGACAAGGGTGCCAACAATCGGCAACGGGTAGAAACTAATCGGGTGTACAGAACTTCCGGTTCCGGATATCGCTTAAAAAAATAAAATGGTCTTCTTCTAAATTCGGAGGCCGAGGCCGCAACGGTTTAATGTACAATTATGATAAAATAGCAAAATAATATATCGCTAAAATGCTCCTGGCCCATTCGACCGAAACCCCATTCGACAGAATCCCATTCGACCGAAATATAGCCGAATTTGGCGGTAAATTATTGCAATAATTTGGTCTAAAAAGCCTCTATAGTTATCTTCTTATAAAAATGTTTTAGCCAATTAATGTTTTTTTACATAATTCGTTTAGTATATAATTAGCGTTTTAGTAATGAAAAGGTTCACAAGTTTACTAGGCTGTCTGTTATCTACTTAAATTATGGAGCGAATTGTTAATAAAGGCGGATATGTGTATAACTTTAACAGCTTTTTGTTTAACCTTAATAAAAATGTCGGCACAACTTACTACTATGTTTGTAGAAATAAGGCATGCAACATAAAAGTAACTTCTTTCAATGGAATTATTCAAGGTTCTATTCCCGTTCACCCTACGCACGAATCGGATATGAAAATCATTACTCAGTTAAAAGCCAAAGCTAGTATGCTAACAGAAATTGACCAATCATCCAGTAGCAGAAAACGAATTCGCGACGTCTTCACTGATGTTTGCACCGAGGCAAAGAGGAAAGCTATGTCAAATGGTATTGCAGAATTGGAAATTCAAGCCATAATACCTGAATTTAAGTCTGTTCGCACTGCTCTTTATCGTCACAAAAGCAAAAATATGCCTCAGAATCCATAAAGTAGGGAAAATGTAATAATCAATGAACGATGGCAGAACGTCGGCAAAACGAACGAGCCTTTTCTTCTTTTTAACGACGGAACCAAAAAAAAATTTTGGCCCTCGCCACCAATGAGTTTTTCCTATTACTGTCAGTCTGAGTCGGTTTTCATGGATGGCACTCATTACTCCTGCCAGAATCTATTCAAGCAACTGTACATCCTACATATACCTTACAGTGGTAGCATGTTGCCTATCGTATATGTCTTGCTACCCGGTCACTCCAAAGGTGTATACTCTCGAATGTTTTATTTAATTTCCGCCGCAACAACCACCAAAGGATTAGTTTTTTCGCCTAAAACAATTCAAGTAGATTTTGAAAGCGCAATGCTTTCAACGATAAATGGACTTTTTCGTCAAGCTAAAACAAAAGGATGCTTCTTTCACTTCAAACAATCCGTGTGGAGAGCTGTCAATAGCAATCATCTCTCGGGACAGTATAAAAATAACAAAAACGTTAGACTAATGGTTCGCCAGCTCATTGGATTATCATTAGTTCCACCGAGCGAACTCGACGAACTATGGTTAGTGCTGCAAGATACATTTCCAACAAATGACCCAAGTGTAACGAAATTTCTAGATTATACAAAAACGAGTTTTGCTTCGCAGTCCTTAAAAAACTGCATTTATACACAATCCGCGACACTTTTTCAAACCCACAAAGGGCCAGAAACTAAAAATTATTATATGTATTGCAATTTGAAATGAAGTTTAATGGTTATGAGAAATTTGTTATGATTAGAAATTTTACAACAAAAACGGGTATAAATGCGGCGTTTCGAGATAAAGAGAGCTTAGATTTTCACGTATGAAAATATATAGAATCTGTTCCCGTAAAAACTTATCCCTGTCAAATAATTAAGGCGAAAAAATACAAAATGAGCTTTTAGCATTTTAATTTTTCAGGGTGGAACAGGTAAGAAGAACGCTTATTTCGAGTAAAATGTCGCTTTACTACTCCTTAAATGAGGTTCCTCATTCTGATTTGTGGCTTTAAAAGCAGTGTCGTATTTCTGACATTTATCATATATTCAGAAAAGGTGTTCATATATGTGTGTTGTTACATCTTGTATAAGTTTTAAACTTCAATTCGAACTCGAGAAATAATCGTCCTTGATTTGTTCCGAAACGCCGCATTTATACCCGTTTTTGTTGTAAAATTTCTAATCATAACAAATTTCTCATAACCATTAAACTTCATTTCAAATTGCAATACATATAATAATTTCTAGTTTCTGGCCCTTTGTGGGTTTGAAAAAGTGTCGCGGATTGTGTATAAATGCAGTTTTTTAAGGACTGCGAAGCAAAACTCGTTTTTGTATAATATCTGTCCCTTTTTGGGGAGAAACGTTATTTGGGAATAAATTAGTTCTGGAATAGTCAAACTCAATCGTCCAATTTTTTAAGACTACTTCTATAGTATTTCACTAAATCGTAACTTACATTTGGAAATTGGAATGGTCGGATAATACAATGCACTGTATAAAAACACACTATGCTAAATATTCGTTGAAACCATGTGAAAATCATAGAAATTCTCCAACTATTTCTTTGTGATCATTTAACCTTAGGCTCAGAAAGACAAAAAATAGGCCCAAAAAGTTTTAAAAAAATCACGTGAACTTACTTGGAGAATCAAAATGGTGAATTTAACCGCCAGATTTGAATTGAAACTTTTTTTGAAATTCAGCGCGTGGTGGCGCGTGAGCTAGCGCGTGTTTTAAAAATATTTTTTTTTGAAAAACGCCAAGTTAACCTTACACTACGAGAAATGAGATACTATACCTTTTCAGCCTTTGCTAGTGCTGTAAAGTTAGGCTGTGAAAAAAAAGTACCCCCTTAGTCGCGAAACCTTGGGTCTAACTCGCAAAAATTTTTCCACCTCATAATGTTAAGCTCCATAGAGTTTAACATTACGATTTCGGATTGAGTATAAATAGAAAATCCCTGACGGGATTTTCTTAATTATTTTGTAAACACTTGGATGGAAAACACCCTGCATCCACCGGAAACGTGGAATCACTTCTCATGCTACGAATTACGCACCAACAACCATTTAGAAGGACTGCACTTCAAATTAAATAGCAAGTTTCCTACCAAGCCAGCATTGTTTCCGTTTCTTGCGGAAATACAAAAATTATAAGTCCATTTTCGTGGGAACAAACTTGATATTGATGTCGGAAAACCTCCAAATCCACCCAAAAAAAATTCCTCAAATTCAATGAAAGATACAAAAATGCTGTTTCACTTTATAATACCGAAATTAAGAACCCCAATTTAAACGGAACTCAAGCCGCATTAAAACTTCTAAATGCCATAGCAGTGAACGTAGATTTTCATATCTAATTGAATTATATTTTGTACCTAAATAAATGAAAAATTAATGGTCATATTGGACTTATAACTTTTTGGGTATTAATTAATCGTAATTAAAACGGAACAAGTCTTATTATACTTCGTTCCCTCTTGCCTTGAAACCTAACCTAGCCTAACCTAACCTAACCTAACAGTAATGCTTTGGAAAAGGCATATTATTTGAGAAGTCAAGGAAGCTAAACATCAATATTTTGGAAATGGCGTAACATTGATAAATGATTTATAAAACTAATATACTAGCTGGGAACTTTCGGTTGAAGGGAATTCGTTCCAATGGGATTCGATTGAATGGGAAAATATTCCCTTTTTATAGAAAACCGCCATTGGGCTAGATTTTAAAATACTGGCTAGAAATTTTCGGACGAATGGGATTCGTTCCAATGGTATTCGGTTGAATGGGCAGACTCCGCTAAATCAGCTTGATATCCGCAATATGGTAGTTAAAAAAATAAGTACACGATAACATTTTCATTCTCATCTTTCTCGTCGTGATCCGCCATTTTTATATAGCAAAGAGGAACCTGTAAACCGGAAATTTAGTACCCCCTAAAAGTTTCCTCAATATACCGCAAGGATCGCTAGGATTGCGCGTAATAGAAAACAATGAATAGTAGAAATCTTGCGTTGCGAATCCTGGGGGTTGTGAATGGTCTTAGCACCCACACACGCAACACTAAGCATGTCGTAAGAAGAGTAGAAATAGAGAGGGAAGCCCGGAAAAAAAGCTTACATCTATGGAAATAGTTTTTAAATCGTCGAAGGCTCCGACTGGAGCAGTGTCGAACGTCAGATGTTTTGCAGACAGTAATCTTTGTTGGTCGTACATGAACGGCACTGTCGATGTTGAGAAAAAAGACAAAAAATATAAAAGTCCGTAATTCACTGGCTCTGGTAACAGGTCAAATTTCTGGAAATGCGTATGTGAAGAATAGTTAGTAGGTAGGCGGTAATGGGAGCGTGAAGGGTTGAAACAAGTTGTACTCAGTCGCTTTAAAATTATACTATGAAATCAAAAACGTTAATGAAATACAATGCGTTTATTATTTTTAACAATTTTTATGTTGCTTGTTTTCAGAGTTGCTCTCTTCAACCTTTCACGCTCTTTTTGAAAATTGTTAATTGATTAGCGAAGTGAGAATAAAATTAGTAGGCCTGTGCGAGTACTCGAATGAAGGCGAGTACTCGATCGAGTCTCGAGTCGAGTACTCGACTCGAGACTCGAAAATCAAAATTTTAGGACTTGAAAATTATTTCGAGTCCTTAAAATCTGCACTATTGGACTCGAGGAGGACTCGAACCGAGACTTGACGCCTTATCAAGTCCAAAAATATTTACTTTGTGACCCGGAATTTTAAGTAAAGCGCCGGATTTAGTGGGGTTTAATCGATTTAAAGTTTAGAAAAGACAGGTGATAGGACAAAATGTTTACTTCAGCTAAAGGAGTTAAGCAAACCAGAACCAAAAGTTAAAATTTTTGTTACTCCGCGTCATTTTCGTCGTGAGATTTATACTTTGTGAGTAAAATTTATCCTTATTAGAAATTTATTATAATTCTTGTATTATTAATTATTTAGAATTAAACTAAGTAAATTAAATAAAAGTTAGTATTAATAGAATTAATTTAATAGGACTCGAGTGGGACTTGATATAATTTATCAGGACTCGAGTGGGACTTGATATAATTTATCAGGACTCGACACTGGACTTGAAACCCAGTTCTTAAGCTGACTTTAGGACTCGAGGACTCGATACCAATTGAAAGACTCGACTCGAGATTCTATAAGAGCTTTTTTAAGGACTCGAGACTCGACTCGAACCCTAAAAAACTGGACTCGCACAGGCCTAAAAATTAGTAAATATTTTAGCACTAAGTTTATTTGTCAAGGCGTTAGCACATGGGGGAAAATGTTGCTGGTTGCAATCTCTATATGGAAAACGTGTTATGAGGACACATTGGGGGGGGGCAATTCTCTATTTTTTTAAGCGAGTTATCGCGAGTGATAACTATCGTCTAAAGGGTTGATGCCAATCTCGTTCCGTGGTCTATGGCAGTGCAATATGTAAATAGGTGATTAGTCTTAGGTTTTATCAAACCTTGAACAAAAAGCGGCGGATGTTTCGCGTATTCCCCTCGTGCGAATAAAAAACAAGGTGGTCAAGTTGAAATTTACTGTCTTTTGTTAAAAAGCAAGCGATAACTTATCGACCTGCTTAACCCTTTTGGGCAATGAGAGGGCTGACATGTATGCCAAAAGATAGGCTGAGGCGAAGTTCTTCGGACCTGAGCCTGCGGTTCCCAACCCCCATGGCATCATTCGCCATAGGATTCACTGCCGGATGTCTGCACTACAACTGCAGCTCTGGCTTGACATGAATGGGCAGAGACAAGCCAAGGAGTTTGTCCCGGGTCCTTCCATTACTAGGGCAAAGGAAATGCTTGCCCTTAGCAAAAGCAAAATTAGGCTGGTTACCAGTTTCTTCACTGGACACTGCCGGCTGAATAGACACCTGCACTTATTGGGCATCGTCGATGACCCACTTTGTAGGTTCTGCGGGGGGCAGAGAAAACCTCCTCTTATATCCTCTGCAGCTGCAACTACCTCGCGGCCATGGGGTTTGAGCATTTTGACATGCATACTATGGAACCTCACCAGTTCTCTACTGTCTCGGCCAATCGGATTCTCCGATTCATCGAGGCGACAGGACTCTTCGCATTGTAACCATCTCGGGGTGCACAATATACCTCTGGTATCGGTGCTCGACGTGGCGACGCGTCACCCCCTTCAACATTAACATTAACCCTTTTGTTAAGTTATCACTCTCGTGATAATGATAAACGGTAAATTTTAATTTGACCACCTTGTTTTTGTTTTTTATTAGCATGAGGGGAATTTGCGAGACATCCACCGATTTTCAATCAAGGTTTGATGACACCCATGACTAATCACCTATTTTCATATCGCGCTCTCATAGACTGCACGAGGTTGATACAAACCCTTTAGACGATAGCTATCACTTGTGATAACTCATTTAAAAAGTTAGAGTATTGCCCCCTTTATCCTTGGCCAGAATTTAAAGACAGATTTGCTTGGCAACAAGAAACTGAGGGTGGAACACTTTTGTCAGACTTAGAACTAAAATATTTTATGTATAGTTTCATACCCAATCGTTAGTGTCGATTCCTCCATCATATTGAACGTTTATGTATCTTATAATATTATAAAAAACGTCTTGATTTGGACCAAGGCCGAAAAAACAAACGATATGTCTGAGGTTTATCAGTTGACTGAAGTTTCAGATATTGCAATTTCTTTTTAAATTACTTTTATTCCTTTAATCCTTAATCAATATTTAATTCAATCAACTTATTTTTACTGTTAATCGATCTATTCCCTCTAAATTAATTTCAAAAATTACATATCTACGCTTTTTCAAGAATAATTCCATTTTCCGAAAACATTTTATCATGAAATTAATTATTTTGAAGGGAGTACGTGTTGGGTGACGAATATTGAATATTTGAAATATTATACGAAGTGTCTAAAAAGAGCAAGCGATCTTTGATATAACTCGAAAGGAAAATGTAAATATTTGATAGTGGATGCATATATTGGGGACGCGAATTTATACATTTAACTTCGAATATCGAAATGTTACATTTTTTTGTCGCGACTATGAAGGAAAGGTTGCACTGCAGTTTCCCTCTCCGAACTTCAAAGCTTCTTGGCCATAACTCAATCTAGATTTGGAACGTCATCACCCCTTACTACATTGTTGGCGTTACTTGTATTGTACACCGGTTACGTATTACGCGGAATGATTTTATCAGGCGTAGAGACCATTTCCGAAAACACACAGGGGCGAGGAGACCATTGGGGTATTCTTCCTTGCACCAAGGGCCATCGTCAGACGGTGCCAAAGTTCACTACAGGCGGGAGGAAAGTCAACTCGCACTGCCTCTAGCGGTGCTTCTAGGCGAGAGGGAGAAGACCCCAATGGCGGCATCGCCCCAGTGTTTTAGTTTCTCCTTATGTAATTTGTGTACGATCGGTCCATGGCAGTTCTGGTAAGGTATGATGTGTTCAACCATTTTATTTCCTCAGGAAATAACAAGTCATCGGAACTGAGAAGTATTTCTTTTTATGTAAACTTTACCCTTTCCTTTGGTTATATTTACACCGATATCATATTTTTCCAGTGCATAAAAGGAGAGCTACCTACTAAAAGAAACAAGACAGGACCGAGGTTGTTGCTTTGTCTTAAGTAGACAACATAAGTTTATAAATTAGTTTGAGCAAAATAAATTCTTTATCATAATTTCTTGACATCAGTCTTCCCAGCAACTTACAACAGATTTAAACTTTTTTGGTGCAAACTTGAAAATTTGTCAAGGCAACAAGAATTAAAACTGTGCTTCCAACTTAGTAATCATCGACACGAAATCCCTTCAAAATAATTAATTTCATGATAAAATGTTTTCGGAAAATGGAATTATTCTTGAAAAAGCGTAGATATGTAATTTTTGAAATTAATTTAGAGGGAATAGATCGATTAACAGTAAAAATAAGTTGATTGAATTAAATATTGATTAAGGATTAAAGGAATAAAAGTAATTTAAAAAGAAATTGCAATATCTGAAACTTCAGTCAACTGATAAACCTCAGACATATCGTTTGTTTTTTCGGCCTTGGTCCAAATCAAGACGTTTTTTTATAATATCTGTCCCTTCAGTCTTAATGTAATTAAAATTTGAATAATTTCATGTTTTTTGTACCGACATACATTTGGGGTTGATCTATTTCTAATAGCTTAAAGAAGTACTTAAGTATAGTTAATTATATGAACTCATATCCAATAACATAGTTTTCGAAAAGCATATAATGTTGTACTTTATATATGAAGTTAGTTCAAAAATGACAGTATTTGAAATGTAGAATAAATTTTTTTATTTGTTGTGTACACTCTAAACATATATCAATGAGAATTTTTGAGGAAATGCATCATGAGTAGAAGAGCTTGAAGACGATGTCTATATAAGCATATTGTGTTGTACTTTATTTATGAAAAGTTTAAAAACGACGGTATTTGAAATATGGAAGAAAAATATTTGTTTCGTACACTGTATACATATACAGTGTTGTCGAGATCAGACCAACAGCTTCCTTTATGTACAACCCCCAATACTGCCAACGGGTGATGTCGTGCTAAATTATACAGGGTGTAAATAAATGTTTAGAATTCATGTTTTATTGTATTTAAGTGACAACGAGTGGCAAGATACACAAAGAATACAGGAGAATATGCGTGAATGCAACAAAATATTTTAAAGCACAGTCCTACGATTAGTCTTAGAACCTGGGCCTCAAATTGCAACCTCTAAACTGTTTAGTAAACAACTCAACGTAAATATTCGAAGTGTCTACCATTGTGGTTGAGGCACTCTTCCAGATGACTGTCCGTGTCTTGCATTACATTTGCAACCACTAAACTCATGACGCATGGCAAGACTAATGGTATTGCCGTCTTAGGTACTTCTCGTCCGTTAAGGCTTGATGTAGGGGGATATGATTATGCCTGTAGTAATGCCCTTGTAAACTGGCACGAACAGTAGAATGGCTTAGTGCAACTTCTTGTTCCACCGCTCTACTACAAGCATGAGATTGGCTTCAAAACTTTCTACGATGTCAAAGTCTGTATCCTCATTACAGACTATACAGTCTCTTCTACGTTCACGATCTTGCACTATCGAAATGACGAAAGTCCTCGCACCCAAATGTCGGTGTGGAGACCGTTCGGCATAAAGCACTACCTTTAGTTGAACCAGAGAGAATTTTACACATGTGTAAAATTCTCTATGGTTGAATGTTACCGCGACCTTCACCCAAAATAAACTTGCTGCCCAATTTTTCCTGGTTAGAATAAGTTGGCATTTTGCTAGGAAACGAGACCAACTACTGTAATTCTACTACTTAGCGACACTGAAAGCCCCTTTATATCTAAAAAGACCGGAAGTTCCTCAAAGTTGAGTTTTCAAAGATTGTCAGCTTGAGCAGCAGGTCATAGTATGTATAGTGGTGAAGGTCGCTTTAACATTCGACACGTGACACCACGGTATGTTTGGTCCTCCAATGTCCTGACCCTATAGGTCCAAACAATTACCATCCAGTTTTTCGGCTCAGCGTTGCGGTATTGCCGGTCCCATTTGAAATACAATTTCTGTAGTGTTACAATTTTAACAATACGCCTGTTAAAAAGGCACAAATACCGAAAAAAGAAACCATTGTAATAAAGGTCGGCCCCCTAACCTTAAACTATGAACAAAATAAAGAAAACATAAAGGTTTCTTTGGGAATGACTTTGAAGCAGAAGGTCCGAGTTGTCTGAGGAACCGAGAAAAAAGGCCGTAGTGAAAACTAATCGTCGTTACGTAGCAGTTAGGACCGAATTTAATTAGTTAGTCTCGTCTTTTAGCAAAATGCCAGTGTATTCAAACCAGGGAAAATTGAACATGATGTTTACGAGGATTACCTAAAACGGCAAAACCTTTGCGTGAACTAATTGAAGCCGATCCATTATTTTTAGAAAGGTACTGTTCTCTGACGAGGCTATTTAAGGATGGTACCTTAAACCTTCATAACGTGCATTTTTGGGAGGGCATTCTTGGAAACCAAATTATCGGACCCTTTTTCTTGATAAGAAAATCTCTGAAGGCATTTACTTGGACTTCCTGCGTCATGAGTTCGTTGCTTGTAAAGTAATTGAAAGACATGGACAGATGAAGAGTGCCTGCACCACAATGGTAATCACATTGAACATTTACGTTGACGTTGATGTGTACCAAACGGATTCGATTAGAGGTTGTAATTTGAGGCCCAAATTCCAAGACTTATCGTAAGACTGTGCTTTAAAATTTTCTGTTGCTCCCCCCACTTGACTGGTATGCTAGGTGGTATTTCAGTAGAAGAAAATTTATTGAATTAGGGATAGCGAGAGATGGCTAGTGATATGGCTTAGTTATGGGCTAGACGCCCTTGTTTTATTGGCAACATTATTACATTGAATGTTGCCAGATTAAATTGTTGCTGGTGATTTGGCGAACTATGCTAATGATATATTAAAATTTAAATGGAAAAGTTTCATTTTGACACATTCCTTACCCTAAAATTTTGTGTTTGGAGCCTATTAATGCATTATAGTGATAATGTAATTAATTTTAGTGTTAAATAGGAAAACATTTAGGCTGAAAGAACAACTGGCGTAGTTTAATCTTATTTTGTTATTTCAGTTAAGGGTTATCTATAGTTACCCAAAAAAAACCTGTTGTTTTCGATTAATTTTAATTAAATATGATCATTAAGTTGAAATTAACGGCTTATCTTCTTTTACTAGTGTTATTTCAGTTTATTATACGAGTTTGAACAAGAAATTCTGCAAACTTTAGAGGAGTGACTGTTTGACTCTTGCAGAACAATCACTACTTTGCCCCAAAACTTTTAAATATCACGCCTTTTCAATGGCTCTCTTTTCAAAATGGGGAAAAAAGCTTTTAAATGACAATTTAATTAATCGTAAGAATTAAACAGGAAAATGGAGGCTGGGTGAAAGATTTGTTAGTTTAATTATAAGGTATCCATGAATTTACCCAAAACACGAATCTTTCACATTCTGGCACTGCCGTGCTCCCAGCCAAGTCGAGCACTGACATCCTTTTCTCGAAGCAACTCGTGGCACTTTTAAGCCCACTGTAACTTCGTGATGGGTATAGGTGAAAGTCTGAAATTTTGCTTGCCGCGAGGACTGTCAATCCTAGCTATTGTTTCCAAATTTCAAGTTCCTACCCTATATGCTTTTCGAAATATCGCAGGTGAAATTTACCTTATTTTGTCACTCACTCACTCACTCACCGATCATCAAAATTCTAAGGTACTTCTAGAGGAGATAGAAACTTAAAATTCAGGATTTAGTTTTCATTTATTTTATAAAGCACAGAAAAATTAAAACATCCCGAATTTTTTATAAAATTGTTCTTTAGTTCTTTATTTTAAAACTAGATGGCGCTGCCGTCTTTTCAACAGAAATAGTGTGTGTTCTTGATGAAAGGACGTAATGGTCCAAAGTTAACCGAAAGTTAAATATATATTAAAGCTAATAGGAGTAGTAGTTTAATAGAAATGTGTCGTAACTGATGCTACATTCTTTTATTAGGATATCGCGTACAATCTTTATTGCATATTCTCTGCGGGTCGAAAGGGGTAATTCAGCGTAAATATGGACAAACGTTAGCGATTATATTGGCAAACGAAGTACCACGAGAGGGTCTTGTTTTAATATAACTACCGAAGTATAACGAGAGGGTCTACAAAAAGAAGTGAGATCCTAAGAAAAACATTAACATGTACAAAAATGGGCCAAGCCTCGCTTCGTGCCCTCTCCGCCGTAAAAGTTCTGAAATCCCATGTAGAGCCAAGTCTGCCTTTTGGTCTCATTCAATCGCCAATTGAACAATTATGTTATAAATTAAGTACTTTTCCTAATTAATAACCAATATTCTTTGACTCTATCATTATTATACATCTTTGTTCGTATCAAAAATATCGTGACTTGGCAAGCGCAGGTGTACATAAGGTTATGCATAACTCGCCTTATAAACTTGTAAATAGGGTTATGCATAACTCACCATATAATTTGTACATAGGGTTGTGCATGACTCATCTTATAAACTTGTACATATCCCCTCGACCATAAACGATTTAGTGAATATCCCTTCGACTTCCTTTTAATTGCGATTGCCAAGTCACGATATTTTTGATACGAACAAAGATGTATAATAATGATAGAGTCAAAGAAGATTGGTTATTAATTAGGAAAAGGACTTAATTTATAACATAATTGTTCAATTGGCGATTGAATGAGAACAAAAGGCAGACTTGGCTCTACATGGGATCTCAGAACTTTTTAGGGCGGAGAGGGCACGAAGCGAGGCTTGGCCCATTTTTGTACATGTTAATGTTTTTCTTAGGTTAATTATACTTGATTGAGTTTAATTTAACGGCTTATCTTGTTTATCTTGTGTGGATTTATTTTATAATAAAAGTTTCAATAAAATATTAACTTAAATTGCAATTACCCTAAAATTTTAATGTATGCGCATACATTTTAATGATCATTTAGATTAATTTGAAAGTGAAATAGGAAACTACTGTGGCTGTACGAAAAACTTGTGATGTTTTAATCTTAATTTGAGCGTGGTTCGTGAGAGTGGATTAAGCTTAAAATTTATTTGAATTTTTTACCCTATTTGCAATGTTTAGTGCAGTTTAATATTTTTGCCATATATTCATCATTATGGTACCCTAAACTTTTGGGTAGTTTAAACAGTTTATTTAAAAGTTATTTGAGCTTTTATCCAAAAATGTATATTTTGGTTTAATTTCACGTTAATTATATTTAATTGAGTTAAAATTAACGTAGGATTGTGTTTTGGCAGTGTACATTTAGGCTATAAAATGAGTTTAAATGTATACTTCACCTTAATTGCAATTTTTAGTGGAGTTTTCGATTCTTATTTTACCCTAAACTTTTGAATTTCGCGCCTATTAAGGTGCTTTCGAGATAATTTAAATTAGCTTAAGTGTGAAAGAGAAAACATGGGGCTTTACCAACGGCTTGGTTAGATACAATCTTAATCAAGGACATCTGAGTTTTCATCCAAAAAAAATGTACATTCGGGGTTTAATTTCACGTTAATTACACTTAATTACGTTGAAATTAACTTGTCGTCAGTGCTCATTAAGCTTATAAAATGACTTTTAATAAATAATTCACCTTAACTCTAATGTTTAGAGGAGTTTTTTATTATTTCCAACACATTGCGTTAAATTTTTATCATATCCTGTGCTAGGTTTGTGGTAAAGATTATCTATACAATATGTTAATGAATGATGTTATTCTATAGTTTAGCTTGAATACCAGTAATTAAATCAAATACCTATACAATTCATAGCAATTTAAACCAATAAACAAACGGCAACGTGGACTGTGGAAATAGCAAACAACGTAACCCTCCGTTTCTAACGTGGTTACGTTGAGAGAATCTGTGATGTAAACATGAAAATTATTTGACTAATTAAATTATATAACGACACTGTCCTCCTGGATTAACCAGCACCACTGTTACTTATGAATTAAACAATCCACTGTTGGTAACAAATAGTTTATAAAATGATAACGTAACATCACAGTATAACTGATTCAATAGGACCAAAATTGTTTTAACGAATAATCTGGTCCTCTACATTGGTTTAGTTTTAAGGAATTATATCACACACCTTCACAATTAGTAGCATTTTAGTGAGATTAACAAATAATGAAACCGCGTATACCTGTCCTCAAATGAGAATGTTGAGTGAACTGCGCTAACCAGTAACCTATACACCACTCTTTTAACTGCCGTAGGAAAACACATTGAACATTTTGTGATCTTTCCTGTAATATTTTGAAGTTGAATTCTTCACAGGGTGAAAACACTACCGTTGATTTCTAAACCATTAACAAATAATGAAACCCAGTATACCTCATACGTAACTCTCCGTTTCCAACGTGGTTACGTTGAGAGAATCTGTGCTGATGTAAACATGGAAATTCCTCTACATTGGTTTAGTTTAAGGAAATATATCACACACCTTCACAATTAGTAGCATTTTGGTGAGATTAACAAATAATGAAACCCTGTATACCTCAGTCCTCATATATTTGTTTGTAGCAGGAAACGAAGCAGACTGCGTATTTTTGGAATACAGAGCTGGAAATGAGCTTTTTTTATCTTGAAAGGGGAAAGACTATATAAATACTATATTTCATAGACAAACTAAAATACAACTTAAGCCTTGGCCGTAAAGAACGTTCAAAAACTTACTTTAAATGATATAAAAACCTCTGTTAACTGTAATTATTTACCTGAATTACTTTTCTAGACGAAAATTCGACCTGATAACGACCTATTTCTTATTAAGGGTGCTACAGTTAATTAGAAAATACATATAAAGGTGCTCAAGCTCGGATGAAATAGTAAAGTAATCTGTCAGCGTCTACTGCTAGATAGTCTGACTCAAAAGTAATTTTGACGTACTTTCAGAATTAACTAAAATTAACATACTTAGAGTTAATTGATTTAAATTAAACTAGCCGATAGCACACCTTGAATACATAATTGTTAAATTAAGAGTATTCCGAAAAGTATCTTCGCTCTAGTTTTTCAGTTAGAGGTGGCTAAATATCACGAAAAACCCCATGTTAATCTCCATAGGAAAAATGGTAAAAGCATGTGAATTTTGCTTTAACGTTACAAAAGAGTATCAAGTCATATCTACAAGGGCCTACCGGCCCTGTAGAATAAGTTTAATTAGGAAAGCGTATTTAATAACATCAAGAGCAAATCAAGCAGGAGTACCCCAATATGAACTTTGAAAATTTTTAAATATAATACAAATTTGTTTGATAGCTTAGAAAGTGCACTCGAAGTTGATATGATTCATTGATTCGTTGAAATCTTCTAGAGAAAAATATCGATTCTCAACATGATCTGGCTACTAACCCCATCTTTTTGAAATCATAAAAATGATAGGCATTATTCCTTAAGAAATATATTGACTTTTTCAGTGATTTTATTTGGCGACATCTGTTTTCTGATTTCATTTTAAAAAAATTATGAGCTAATCTTTGATAGGCAATTTTGATAGTTATGAAAATTTCTGGAAAGATAAGTCGTTTTTTGAATTATATCGAAGTTTTTAATATATTTGAACGTTAGCAAGTGTAGGTTTATTCTATAAGAAGATTCTGTACTTGGTGGTCGTTATAACCCTCTCAAACAAATAAATAAAAGTAAAATAAACGATGGTTCAACAGTTCAAACTGTGAAGACGGAGCTTCTTGTATATAGAAGTTCCGTGCTGTCACTGATGTGAACGACTACTCGAGGAGGAAGAACGATTCCACGAAATCATCCAAACGTAGAAGTAGATAAATTAAAGTGTAGATTTTCTGATTTTTATTACCCAGAGTTTTTAATTGCAATTTTTGCCTTTAATTATTATTAGTTAACCGTTTATAGTAGATGGTTTAGAATAAATCAAGGGCGAATAATTTGAAAAAGTTTGGATAGCAGCTTTTGAACTATAGACGGTTAAAAGTCAAACTTGAGAAATGAGATTATGCAAATTATATGAATATATGAAAATATTAGAAATTCTACAAAATCAGGAAATATCAGGAATCGATTAAACAGAATAAAATTAGGTAGAGACCAAATGAATTTGATGGAAAACAATCAAATTTAAAGTCCGGAAATTAAATAATCGATTAATTTAGTCGTTTCTAAAGATTTCAATTTGATTTGATAGGCAAAAAATCTCTCTAACAATGAGAGCCAATCTAACATATTGAAGGAAGATTTGATAGTTTGACCATCTATGACTTGTTGAGAAGGAAAAAATCTATCTAATAACTTAATGCCAGCATATAGCTAGAAGAATTGATAGTTTCGCCAAATATGGTAGTTTGATCAGAGATAAGGGAGGTGAGATGGTGTTAAATATTTTAATATCAAAAGTGTATAAGTATTGGTGGAATTATTTTCTGTTAAAAATGTAAAAACCCAGGCTTAAAGTTTTTCATTTGGTGCATTTCTAAAACCCCTTTAGTGCCTTTCCGTCCTCCAAAAATACCAATGACGTAAGGGGAAAGTAAAAGTGTATGGAAGTGAATGGAAAGGTACTATTGGTAAAAACCACCCAAGATGAAAATACAAGCTTCCAAATGAAAAACTAGAGTCGCTTGGGAAAAATATTAGTAGGATGGGGCTTACCCCCAAAAACTTTCCGACCTACCCAAAAAAGGGGAAATCACCTTGGCGACTTAAAAGCAAGGTTTACTCAGTAAACTTAAAGCAGAAATATATTACCTTATACGAAGTTCACTTCAATAATGGTTAGTACCGTGGGCATCATCTATGAAGAGAAATCGGAAAAAAATCTATGCAAGAGTGAAGAGGTGTGAATTTTTCCCCCTCCCGACGCGCGCTAGTCGCGAAGAGAAACATTTTTCCTCTCGAGAGAGAACTGTGATAAATGGCCACTGCCAAGATAATCTGACGTTTCCTATAAACGGCGGGATTCAACTGTATTTCGCGCAAGTGAGAAACCGCTGCATAAGATACAACCATGATACGATTGTAAGAAAAGCACATTTTTCTCACTATGCGACGCTAGTGTTTTTATTTTCACCTCTCTGCCTCGCTGTTCGGGAGGAACGGTACCGTTTCTAGCCTGTAAAAATACTTCATAGATGATGGCCGGCGCGAGGTAGGGAGAAGTGAACTTCGTATAAAGTAATATATTTCTGATAATCGCCAGCACCCTCTCTTCGCCTGCCACCGGATAGCCATCATCCTCTTCTGTCTGCCACCGGATAGCCAGAACCCTCTTCGTCTGCCACCGGATAGCCAGCACCCTCTTCTGTCTGCCACCGGATAGCCAGCACCCTCTTCGTCTGCCACCGGATAGCCAGCAAACTCTTCGTCTGCCACCGGATAGCCACCACCCTCTTCGTCTGCCACCGGATAGCCAGCACCCTATGCGCCTGCCACCGGATCGCCAACACCCACTCCGCCTGCCACCGGATCGCCAACACCCTCTACGCCTGCCACCGGATCGCCAACACCCACTACGCCTGCCACCGGATCGCCAACACCCACTACGCCTGACACCGGATCGCTAACACCCACTACGCCTGCCACCGGATAGCCAGCACCCTATGCGCCTGCCACCGGATCGCCAACACCCACTCCGCCTGCCACCGGAGCGTCAACACCCACTCCGCCTGCCACCGGATCGCCAACACCCACTCCGCCTGCCACCGGATAGCCAGCACCCTCTCCTCCTGCCACCGGATCGCCAACACCCACTACGCCTGCCACCGGATAGCCAGCACCCTCTCTGCCTGCCACCGGATAGCCAGCACCCTATGCGCCTGCCACCGTATAGCCAGCACCCTCTCCTCCTGCCACCGGATCGCCAACACCAACTACGCCTGCCACCGGATAGCCAGCACCCTCTCTGCCTGCCACCGGATAGCCAGCACCCTCTCTGCCTGCCACCGGATAGCCACCACCCACTTCGCCTGCCACCGGATCGCCATCATCCTCTTCGCCTGCCACCGGATCGCCATCATCCTCTTCTGTCTGCCACCGGATAGCCAGAACCCTCTTCGTCTGCCACCGGATAGCCAGCACCCTCTTCTGTCTGCCACCGGATAGCCAGCACCCTCTTCGTCTGCCACCGGATAGCCAGCAAACTCTTCGTCTGCCACCGGATAGCCACCACCCTCTTCGTCTGCCACCGGATAGCCAGCACCCTATGCGCCTGCCACCGGATCGCCAACACCCACTCCGCCTGCCACCGGATCGCCAACTCCCTCTACGCCTGCCACCGGATCGCCAACACCCACTACGCCTGCCACCGGATCGCCAACACCCACTACGCCTGCCACCGGATAGCCAGCACCCTATGCGCCTGCCACCGGATCGCCAACACCCACTCCGCCTGCCACCGGATCGCCAACACCCACTCCGCCTGCCACCGGATCGCCAACACCCACTCCGCCTGCCACCGGATCGCCAACACCCACTACGCCTGCCACCGGATAGCCAGCACCCTCTCCTCCTGCCACCGGATCGCCAACACCCACTACGCCTGCCACCGGATAGCCAGCACCCTCTCTGCCTGCCACCGGATAGCCAGCACCCTATGCGCCTGCCACCGTATAGCCAGCACCCTCTCTGCCTGCCACCGGATAGCCACCACCCACTTCGCCTGCCACCGGATAGCCACCACCCACTTCGCCTGCCACCGGATCGCCATCATCCTCTTCTGTCTGCCACCGGATAGCCAGAACCCTCTTCGTCTGCCACCGGATAGCCAGCACCCTCTTCTGTCTGCCACCGGATAGCCAGCACCCTCTTCTGTCTGCCACCGGATAGCCAGCAAACTCTTCGTCTGCCACCGGATAGCCACCACCCTCTTCGTCTGCCACCGGATAGCCAGCACCCTATGCGCCTGCCACCGGATAGCCAGCACCCTCTTCGTCTGCCACCGGATAGCCAGCAAACTCTTCGTCTGCCACCGGATAGCCACCACCCTCTTCGTCTGCCACCGGATAGCCAGCACCCTCTACGCCTGCCACCGGATAGCCAGCACCCTCTACGCCTGCCACCGGATCGCCAACACCCACTACGCCTGCCACCGGATCGCTAACACCCACTACGCCTGCCACCGGATAGCCAGCACCCTATGCGCCTGCCACCGGATCGCCAACACCCACTCCGCCTGCCACCGGAGCGTCAACACCCACTCCGCCTGCCACCGGATCGCCAACACCCACTACGCCTGCCACCGGATAGCCAGCACCCTCTCCTCCTGCCACCGGATCGCCAACACCCACTACGCCTGCCACCGGATAGCCAGCACCCTCTCTGCCTGCCACCGGATAGCCAGCACCCTATGCGCCTGCCACCGTATAGCCAGCACCCTCTCCTCCTGCCACCGGATCGCCAACACCAACTACGCCTTCCACCGGATAGCCAGCACCCTCTCTGCCTGCCACCGGATAGCCAGCACCCTCTCTGCCTGCCACCGGATAGCCACCACCCACTTCGCCTGCCACCGGATCGCCATCATCCTCTTCTGTCTGCCACCGGATAGTCAGAACCCTCTTCGTCTGCCACCGGATAGCCAGCACCCTCTTCTGTCTGCCACCGGATAGCCAGCACCCTCTTCTGTCTGCCACCGGATAGCCAGCAAACTCTTCGTCTGCCACCGGATAGCCACCACCCTCTTCGTCTGCCACCGGATAGCCAGCACCCTATGCGCCTGCCACCGGATCGCCAACACCCACTACGCCTGCCACCGGATCGCCAACACCCACTACGCCTGCCACCGGATAGCCAGCACCCTATGCGCCTGCCACCGGATCGCCAACACCCACTCCGCCTGCCACCGGATCGCCAACACCCACTCCGCCTGCCACCGGATCGCCAACACCCACTACGCCTGCCACCGGATAGCCAGCACCCTCTCCTCCTGCCACCGGATCGCCAACACCCACTACGCCTGCCACCGGATAGCCAGCACCCTCTCTGCCTGCCACCGGATAGCCAGCACCCTATGCGCCTGCCACCGTATAGCCAGCACCCTCTCCTCCTGCCACCGGATCGCCAACACCAACTACGCCTGCCACCGGATAGCCAGCACCCTCTCTGCCTGCCACCGGATAGCCAGCACCCTCTCTGCCTGCCACCGGATAGCCACCACCCACTTCGCCTGCCACCGGATCGCCATCATCCTCTTCGCCTGCCACCGGATCGCCATCATCCTCTTCTGTCTGCCACCGGATAGCCAGAACCCTCTTCGTCTGCCACCGGATAGCCAGCACCCTCTTCTGTCTGCCACCGGATAGCCAGCACCCTCTTCGTCTGCCACCGGATAGCCAGCAAACTCTTCGTCTGCCACCGGATAGCCACCACCCTCTTCGTCTGCCACCGGATAGCCAGCACCCTATGCGCCTGCCACCGGATCGCCAACACCCACTCCGCCTGCCACCGGATCGCCAACTCCCTCTACGCCTGCCACCGGATCGCCAACACCCACTACGCCTGCCACCGGATCGCCAACACCCACTACGCCTGCCACCGGATAGCCAGCACCCTATGCGCCTGCCACCGGATCGCCAACACCCACTCCGCCTGCCACCGGATCGCCAACACCCACTCCGCCTGCCACCGGATCGCCAACACCCACTACGCCTGCCACCGGATAGCCAGCACCCTCTCTGCCTGCCACCGGATAGCCAACACCCACTACGCCTGCCACCGGATAGCCAGCACCCTCTCTGCCTGCCACCGGATAGCCAGCACCCTATGCGCCTGCCACCGTATAGCCAGCACCCTCTCTGCCTGCCACCGGATAGCCACCACCCACTTCGCCTGCCACCGGATCGCCATCATCCTCTTCTGTCTGCCACCGGATAGCCAGAACCCTCTTCGTCTGCCACCGGATAGCCAGCACCCTCTTCTGTCTGCCACCGGATAGCCAGCACCCTCTTCTGTCTGCCACCGGATAGCCAGCAAACTCTTCGTCTGCCACCGGATAGCCACCACCCTCTTCGTCTGCCACCGGATAGCCAGCACCCTATGCGCCTGCCACCGGATAGCCAGCACCCTCTTCGTCTGCCACCGGATAGCCAGCAAACTCTTCGTCTGCCACCGGATAGCCACCACCCTCTTCGTCTGCCACCGGATAGCCAGCACCCTATGCGCCTGCCACCGGATCGCCAACACCCACTACGCCTGCCACCGGATCGCCAACACCCACTACGCCTGCCACCGGATAGCCAGCACCCTATGCGCCTGCCACCGGATCGCCAACACCCACTCCGCCTGCCACCGGATCGCCAACACCCACTCCGCCTGCCACCGGATCGCCAACACCCACTACGCCTGCCACCGGATAGCCAGCACCCTCTCTGCCTGCCACCGGATAGCCAGCACCCTATGCGCCTGCCACCGTATAGCCAGCACCCTCTCCTCCTGCCACCGGATCGCCAACACCAACTACGCCTGCCACCGGATAGCCAGCACCCTCTCTGCCTGCCACCGGATAGCCAGCACCCTCTCTGCCTGCCACCGGATAGCCACCACCCACTTCGCCTGCCACCGGATCGCCATCATCCTCTTCTGTCTGCCACCGGATAGCCACCACCCTCTTCGTCTGCCACCGGATAGCCAGCACCCTATGCGCCTGCCACCGGATCGCCAACACCCACTCCGCCTGCCACCGGATCGCCAACTCCCTCTACGCCTGCCACCGGATCGCCAACACCCACTACGCCTGCCACCGGATCGCCAACACCCACTACGCCTGCCACCGGATAGCCAGCACCCTATGCGCCTGCCACCGGATCGCCAACACCCACTCCGCCTGCCACCGGATCGCCAACACCCACTCCGCCTGCCACCGGATCGCCAACACCCACTACGCCTGCCACCGGATAGCCAGCACCCTCTCCTCCTGCCACCGGATCGCCAACACCCACTACGCCTGCCACCGGATAGCCAGCACCCTCTCTGCCTGCCACCGGATAGCCAGCACCCTATGCGCCTGCCACCGTATAGCCAGCACCCTCTCTGCCTGCCACCGGATAGCCACCACCCACTTCGCCTGCCACCGGATCGCCATCATCCTCTTCTGTCTGCCACCGGATAGCCAGAACCCTCTTCGTCTGCCACCGGATAGCCAGCACCCTCTTCTGTCTGCCACCGGATAGCCAGCACCCTCTTCTGTCTGCCACCGGATAGCCAGCAAACTCTTCGTCTGCCACCGGATAGCCACCACCCTCTTCGTCTGCCACCGGATAGCCAGCACCCTATGCGCCTGCCACCGGATAGCCAGCACCCTCTTCGTCTGCCACCGGATAGCCAGCAAACTCTTCGTCTGCCACCGGATAGCCACCACCCTCTTCGTCTGCCACCGGATAGCCAGCACCCTCTACGCCTGCCACCGGATAGCCAGCACCCTCTACGCCTGCCACCGGATCGCCAACACCCACTACGCCTGCCACCGGATCGCTAACACCCACTACGCCTGCCACCGGATAGCCAGCACCCTATGCGCCTGCCACCGGATCGCCAACACCCACTCCGCCTGCCACCGGAGCGTCAACACCCACTCCGCCTGCCACCGGATCGCCAACACCCACTACGCCTGCCACCGGATAGCCAGCACCCTCTCCTCCTGCCACCGGATCGCCAACACCCACTACGCCTGCCACCGGATAGCCAGCACCCTCTCTGCCTGCCACCGGATAGCCAGCACCCTATGCGCCTGCCACCGTATAGCCAGCACCCTCTCCTCCTGCCACCGGATCGCCAACACCAACTACGCCTTCCACCGGATAGCCAGCACCCTCTCTGCCTGCCACCGGATAGCCAGCACCCTCTCTGCCTGCCACCGGATAGCCACCACCCACTTCGCCTGCCACCGGATCGCCATCATCCTCTTCTGTCTGCCACCGGATAGCCAGAACCCTCTTCGTCTGCCACCGGATAGCCAGCACCCTCTTCTGTCTGCCACCGGATAGCCAGCACCCTCTTCTGTCTGCCACCGGATAGCCAGCAAACTCTTCGTCTGCCACCGGATAGCCACCACCCTCTTCGTCTGCCACCGGATAGCCAGCACCCTATGCGCCTGCCACCGGATCGCCAACACCCACTCCGCCTGCCACCGGATCGCCAACACCCACTACGCCTGCCACCGGATCGCCAACACCCACTACGCCTGCCACCGGATCGCCAACACCCACTACGCCTGCTACCGGATCGCCAACACCCACTACGCCTGCCACCGGATCGCTAACACCCACTACGCCTGCCACCGGATAGCCAGCACCCTATGCGCCTGCCACCGGATCGCCAACACCCACTCCGCCTGCCACCGGATCGTCAACAGCCACTCCGCCTGCCACCGGATAGCCACCACCCTCTTCGTCTGCCACCGGATAGCCAGCACCCTATGCGCCTGCCACCGGATAGCCAGCACCCTCTTCGTCTGCCACCGGATAGCCAGCAAACTCTTCGTCTGCCACCGGATAGCCACCACCCTCTTCGTCTGCCACCGGATAGCCAGCACCCTCTACGCCTGCCACCGGATCGCCAACACCCACTACGCCTGCCACCGGATCGCCAACACCCACTACGCCTGCCACCGGATCGCTAACACCCACTACGCCTGCCACCGGATAGCCAGCACCCTATGCGCCTGCCACCGGATCGCCAACACCCACTCCGCCTGCCACCGGAGCGTCAACACCCACTCCGCCTGCCACCGGATCGCCAACACCCACTACGCCTGCCACCGGATAGCCAGCACCCTCTCCTCCTGCCACCGGATCGCCAACACCCACTACGCCTGCCACCGGATAGCCAGCACCCTCTCTGCCTGCCACCGGATAGCCAGCACCCTATGCGCCTGCCACCGTATAGCCAGCACCCTCTCCTCCTGCCACCGGATCGCCAACACCAACTACGCCTGCCACCGGATAGCCAGCACCCTCTCTGCCTGCCACCGGATAGCCAGCACCCTCTCTGCCTGCCACCGGATAGCCACCACCCACTTCGCCTGCCACCGGATCGCCATCATCCTCTTCTGTCTGCCACCGGATAGCCAGAACCCTCTTCGTCTGCCACCGGATAGCCAGCACCCTCTTCTGTCTGCCACCGGATAGCCAGCACCCTCTTCTGTCTGCCACCGGATAGCCAGCAAACTCTTCGTCTGCCACCGGATAGCCACCACCCTCTTCGTCTGCCACCGGATAGCCAGCACCCTATGCGCCTGCCACCGGATCGCCAACACCCACTCCGCCTGCCACCGGATCGCCAACACCCACTACGCCTGCCACCGGATCGCCAACACCCACTACGCCTGCCACCGGATCGCCAACACCCACTACGCCTGCTACCGGATCGCCAACACCCACTACGCCTGCCACCGGATCGCTAACACCCACTACGCCTGCCACCGGATAGCCAGCACCCTATGCGCCTGCCACCGGATCGCCAACACCCACTCCGCCTGCCACCGGATCGTCAACAGCCACTCCGCCTGCCACCGGATCGCCAACACCCACTACGCCTGCCACCGGATAGCCAACACCCTCTCCTCCTGCCACCGGATCGCCAACACCCACTACGCCTGCCACCGGATAGCCAGCACCCTCTCTGCCTGCCACCGGATAGCCAGCACCCTATGCGCCTGCCACCGGATAGCCAGCACCCTCTCCTCCTGCCACCGGATCGCCAACACCCACTACGCCTGCCACCGGATAGCCAGCACCCTCTCTGCCTGCCACCGGATAGCCACCACCCACTTCGCCTGCCACCGGATCGCCAACATCCACCCCGCCTGCCACTGGATAGCGAGCACCCTCTCTAGAATTTTGATAGAGGAGGTCAGGCATATGGGTCTGAATGCCTTCGCCTCGAGATAGCAACATTTCCCAGGGTTATGAATAAAGATGACCTTAGAGCTTTTCCATTCAAAAGGCATACAAAGTCTATAGATCTTGCATAACGGAGAGATGATGTAGTCTAAGCCCGCCTGCAAAAGCAGGCAAGGACATTGGAGACTTGCTCACAGAAGGTCCGCCAGGAGTCCTTCTTAGCAGCTCTAAAAGCCCTGTTGTAGGTATTAAAGGACTGCCTATATCCAGTCCAGTCACCCGTGCCCTTGGCTTTGTTAAAGAGCCTGCGCGTGTTTTTCCGAAGCCGGCTGAGATCCGCGTTCCACCAAGGGACAAGCCTCGAGCAGTTAACGGTCTTAAGTGGGCATTTACGGTGAAACGACTCAATGATGGAGCACGGTAAGTCACCAGCAGCCCTATCAAGACCCTTAGGTGAAGTAAGTTTAGGGGTGTGACCATCTCCGTAGCGTAGGATTAGGTCTTTCCTATACCCGGCCCAATTGGTCCGTTTTGGATTGCGTATCTCCGTCCCCAACGGGACAGAAGTAGTCGCGACATTGAAGCAGATGTGCCTATGATCCGAAAGAGACGGCTCATTAGACACATGCCAGTTAGACACGGAAGACGCGAGGTTTTCTGTGACTAGCGTGAGGTCAATTACCTCCCATCTATTAGAAGTAACAAAAGATGGTTCATTGTTTTGATTGAGAATATAGAGTTTACAACCAACTAAATATTCAAGTAGATCATCACCTCTCCTGTTGCAGTCAGAACTGCCCCACGTGATGTGATGAGCATTGGCGTCCCAGCCAATGATTAGTTTGTCCCCTCTCTTCTCGCATTGATTGACCAAATTGATCACCTCAATTGTCGGGAGTGAGTCCGCATCATGGCCAAAGTATGCAGAGTAACCAGGACACCGCAGTCTTGAAGGGCCCAACGTCAACGCCTGGACTGATCGAAGTAAATGGCTACTATAAAACCCGGCACGAAACTCTACCCGGAGATGACAAAGATATGCAATATTTCTTCTCTCCCGTGAATAATTTGATGGACTTAATGACGTTGGAAAAAGATGTAGGATAATTTCTTTAAAATCTAATATACAGGGTGGAAACCTTTGTCAGTCTAGATACTATTCCCAAAGAATTGGTGTCATCAGAAGGGGATAATAGAAGAAAAATGACACTTTGTATACTTTAGTCATGAAACATGATTCTTCCCGGGATCATGACACCATTTCTGTTTGCTCTCCCGCTCATCAAACTTCAGATGGGAATCGCACCGTGGTAGGGTCAATTCTATAACTGTTAAGTATAAGCAGTCAACCCAGAAACCTTGATTGTCTTGACGTGGGACAAAATCCACCAGCGCATACGCCTTGTCAAATAGTTAAGCAGCGCTAATAGAATTATGATGAGCTAGGAACTTTTTATCACGTATGTGTTTCGGTTTAGTAGCTTTGTGCACTCCAAATGTTTTAGCTAACTCCATTTTCACTCAACGCATCTAGGCGGACTTTGTGGGAGGAGCTATCTAGACTAATCATTATGTACGACGAATTTTACCTCTTGAATAATATATCTCGGTGCGTGTTATACCTTGCCCCCTGACCTTGATACCAACCAATGAAATCACAGTTAGAAAGATGCAATCAGAATTAGGAGGCGTCACATGACGTGTACTAAGTTCTCAAGCCCGGTATACCCACAAAATTAACATACGATGCATGGGGACATGATGTATTCCTGTTTTAACCAATAGGATTTCACTTTATCCATATTTCCACCCCATAGGCCAGCGACTATTTCGAACAATTTCGTGACGTTCCTTGCTTTTCAATTATACCGGCCAATTTGCACGTTAAATCAAGAGGCACCATTACGCTGCAATCAAATAATCCTCGGCACCCTCCAGTAATTCAATCCAATTATTTAAAAGAACCCATTGACTTGAAGGTTCTCGCAGCAGGTAAGATACGTGGAAACGCGAGTCAAAAAAGTTTAAATATTCGTCGTGTCGTGGCGCTAGAGGTTCTGCCATAAAAAACCACGCGTCGTATCTCCAATCCAGTCCAACTCTGTTTAATGGTCCTGTACCCCCAGTAGCACTGCCGACGTAGGGCCTACATGGTCGGCGTTGTGTGTTACCGACGAGTTGGTAAAAAGTCACTAATAAGTCGGGAGAGTAATGGTTTGAAAGTCGAAATGTCCGCCTGGAGGGACGATGGCCCGCCGGTTTTCCTACTGTTTTGAGGCTACTATAAAACGACTGTTGGCCGACTATATGTCGGCGTCATTATGCCTACCTAAAGCCGCGCTCAATCCGACGATTTCGCGGCTTTTTAGTATAGGAACGGTAAATCGTCGGTAAAGGGCTGGTAGAGTAAGGGTTTGAGAGTCGAAATGTCCGCCCGGCGGGACGACGGCCCGCCAGTTTTCAGACTGTTATGAGGCGACTATAAAACGACTGTTGGCCGACTATAGGTCGGCGTCATTATGCCTACCTAAACCCGCGCTCAATCCGACGATTTCGCGGCTTTTTAGTATTGGAACGGTAAATCGTCGGTAAAGGGCTGGTAGAGTAAGGGTTTGAGATTCGAAATGTCCGCCCGGTGGGACGACGGCCCACTAGTTTACCGACTGTTACGAAACGAATGAAATACGACCCTCATCCAACACGTTTGAGAGTCGACTTAACCGCCTGTCAGCAAGAGGTCCGACGCTTTTGCGACGATCAAACCTTAACTCGAGGCCCGACGGTTTTGCGACGATCAAGCCTTAACTCCAGGCAGGGTTGGCACGTTTTTGCCAGGGGTGGAAAAAACCGCGGTTTTTTCCAGGTAAAAACCGCGCGGCAAAAACCTTTTTGCCGCGGTTTTTTCCACTTTATGTGGAAATAACGAACTAAATTTTAAAAATAAAAAAATTCGGATTTGAAATGAAAATAAAACGTCCAAAATTCTACCATAATTATATAGGCTTATGAAGTGGGTTACATTCTCATTATAAAATGGAGAAAAAAACCGCGTGGCAAAGAACGTTTTGGCTTTGTTATACAAATAAATGAAAAATCAGTCCTTATTTTTCGCTCAACACTATTTTTTTCAACTCGCTAATTTTGAGTTTTCGAAACAGATTAAAGCAAGAAACTGCTTAAAAATTGTTTAGTTATCAAATGCGAAGCAACCAGAATCATTGGAATGTGAGCAAAATTTCGTAAGTTGTAAGTTAAAAGTGGATTTAGCTCGAACGATTAAAACACAGTAAATGTTATAAAACTGATTAAGATTGAGACATATTAGCTGTTGGAAGACCTATAATAACACCAATGACAAATACAAAGCCAAAGTTAGCATTTCTAATTATCATTTCAATAGGGAAAAGGTTTTTTCCAATTTTGCCGGTTTTTTCCGTTTTTGCCGGTTTTTTCCACTTTTTGCCACGTGTCCCGGCAAAAACTAGTTTTTGCCGGATTTTTGCCAACCCTGACTCCAGGCTTCATTCGCTTATAGTAAAGTTTACTGATACCAAGTATTGAAATTTCTTTAATACATTTTCAATGAAAATCACTTTAGAATTTGTACTTTGGTTATTTCAAGTAACATACAGGTTGAGCATCAATTATAACAATTTCAAATATTAAACAATGTATTCGATATTACACGACTAGTCGAATGGAAATATTAGCTGCCTAGCTAATTGGTTTTAACCAAAAGTAAAAGTTTTCAGGGCGAGTATAATATTTAAATCAATTAAAGCATTTATTAATATTCATTGTTAATATCTTCGATGTGGCCAGTTACTATCTCTTAAATTACAAAAATCTTAATGAAAAATATACACTTACAGATTTTTTAAGGAAAAAGAAAAACATACAATTCTAAAGGGTATTACTTGACACATTTTTCTCTTAAAATGTTTGAAACCGCATAAAAATTCTCAAATTAAAACAAATTGAGATCTATTTTGGAATTCAGTATTATTTTCACAACCAAAAATCTTTAAAATACTTAATATATAAGGTTTTTGAACTCCAAGCGCCCCAAAACACTTGCTTCTTTTATAATCAAACAAAGAAACTGAAGGTATACATAAACGTTTAAGTTTTGGTTTCATTTTCTATGGGTGTGGTTCCCAGCAGATGAGAAGCTAGGTAAAAAAGCAAAGGTTTATGCATAAAACTGGCTCTAAGTTAAATTGATAATTCAATAACAAAATTCAAACCTTACGTGACAAACGAAGACGTTTCTAGTTTATTTAGTGTGACAAAGAACCTTAGCGATGAAATTAAAAGTTAGCAAGCCTATAACTAATCATTTTCGACCACAAAAATCTCGTTTAAACATTGTAACGACCCAGCCGCGTCAGAGATACTGGAAAGGCTAACTTGCTTTCGCACTAGCAGCGCCCTCTTCGATGATGACGTGCATGGTTTCATTTTACTCTTTTAAAACGTGACCGTACCGACTAGCGGGAAGGAGTTGGTAATCAATTGGCAAAAATGGGTTACATGTTTTGGACGGTAGGCAAGTCTACTTCAAACCATCACAGTTCCAACTGTCGGATAAATGTCGGTTACTAAACGGCCTAAGAATAACTTTGCTTTTAATTTTACTCTTCTTAAACGTCACAATAACGACTAGCGCGAGGGAGTTGGTAATCAATTGGCAAAAAATGTGTTGGAATTTTCTAGACGGTAGACAAGCCTACTTCAAACCACCACAGTTCCAACTGTCGGATAAATGTCGGTTACTAAACGGCCTAAGAATAACTTTGCTTTTAATTTTACTCTTCTTAAACGTCACAATACCGACTAGCGCGAGAGAGTCGGTAATCAATTGGCAAAAAATAAGTTGGAATTTTCTAGATGGTAGGCAAGCCTACTTTAAACCATCTCTGTTCCAACTGTCAGATAGATGTCGGCATTGCCAACTAAAAGAAGTAGTCGGCTTCATGAGTCGGAAAAGTGTCGGAATAAGCATGGTACAGCTGACTGGACCGTAAACCGACTATTCGACCTTTAACCGACTTTTATGCGGAAGGCTTGTGCTACTGGGGACTTCTTTAGGGATGATAAAGGGTCACGAATTTACGCAAATGCCAGCGTTGGAGAAAAACAAGCCAGAACTAATCGGTCCAGTGCCCGGTTGTGAAGAATTTGAGCTTGCCCCTGAGGAGTATTTTGGGTGCATCTCCAGACTGCCAAACTTCCCAACCCTTTTGGGGTTTAAAACTGAATGTTCATATGACAAAATAAATAAGACAACTGTTGTAGCAAAATCTTCAATTTAATATCGTGGCGTTTTATATAAAAATATCACGAACAATCAAATTTTATTTTTTTGAAAAAATTGAAATTAAAAACAAACTAAAGGCAATTTAAAGAAACAATAACAAGTTGACCAAATGTTGTAGAGCTACAATAGGGCTAGAAAACCCTGGTGGGTGAATTTAACTCATTACGGATCTTCTTCGTCTCATTTTGGTTTTCTTTTCTGCGCATGAGCAGCCTGTGTGGTCGTCCATTATCCCTTTACAGGCTTTCAATTTGAATAAGGATTTGCGGGAAACGGTTTCTAACAGTTTCCGAATGGTTTTCTCAGTATCCGAATGAGCTTTCAGTTCCTGATCAGGATCATTTACATTTAAATTTAATTATTATAAGATAGGCAAGTTTGAAGGAGCATTATAATTCAATTGTCCGTTTTTGTAAACTGCTATTTGTTACTATTATGGCCAATTTCGATGGCGATTTACCATTATCGCCAAATTTTGGTCGCAATTACAATCATCGCAAAAAAATCGATCGCCAATTACGATTATCGCAAAAAAATCGATCGCCAATTACGATTATCGCAAAAAAATCGATCGCCAATTACGATTATCGCAAAATTTCAATCAAGATTACGATTCGAAACTTACCTCGAGCTTTTGATGATTATCATTACAAAGCAGGAAGACAATGGTCTCAATTTTATTTTGGATAAAAGCAGGCCCGTAGCCACGGGGGGGCACCAGGGGGCAATGCCCCCTCAAATAAGATTTCGGTTTGCCCCTAAATGCCCCTTAAAAAATTTTCAATGCCAACCTTATCAAATTAAGTTTTCATTTTGGTACACAAATATTAAAACTATTTAGAATGTATATCAACATATTTTAGACTTTATTGTCTTTATCTGTGTATATTCCTGATATACATGAATTTTTTACTTGATATATCCATGATTCATTTGTATGTTTTACATTCACTTTTGATTTGCATCCCTGATGCACTGGAATTTTTAGCTTTTCGTCGTTATCCTTGATATATATCGCTGGTTTTGTCATCCAGGACCAAAATATTATGTCAGGGTACAGCGAGGGGTCGGGCGTTTTGGAAAAAGTGCTCGGGATTTCGAAATCCAATTTGATTTCTTCGGATGACGTTTGATATCTTCGGATACCGTTTGATATCTTCGGATACCGTTTGATATCTTCGGATACCGTTTGATATCTTCGTATACCGTTTGATATCTTCGTATACCGTTTGATATCTTCGTATACCGTTTGATATCTTCGGATACCGTTTGATATCTTCGGATACCGTTTGATTTCTTCGGATACCGTTTGATTTCTTCGGATACCGTTTGATATCTTCGGATACCGTTTGATATCTTCGGATACCGTTTGATATCTTCGGATACCGTTTGATATCTTCGGATACCGATTTATTTCTTCGGATACCGATTTATTTCTTCGGATACCGTTTGATATCTTCGGATACCGTTTGATATCTTCGGATACCGTTTTATTTCTTCGGATACCGTTTGATATCTTCGTATACCGTTTGATATCTTCGGATACCGTTTGATATCTTCGGATACCGTTTGATATCTTCGGATACCGTTTGATATCTTCGGATACCGTTTGATATCTTCGGATACCGTTTGATATCTTCGGTTACCGTTTGATATCTTCGGATACCGTTTGATATCTTCGGATACCGTTTGATATCTTCGGATACCGTTTGATATCTTCGGATACCGTTTGATATCTTCGGATACCGTTTGATATCTTCGGATACCGTTTGATATCTTCGGATACCGTTTGATATCTTCGGATACCGTTTGATATCTTCGGATACCGTTTGATATCTTCGGATACCGTTTGATATCTTCGGATACCGTTTGATATCTTCGGATACCGTTTGATATCTTCGGATACCGTTTGATATCTTCGGATACCGTTTGATATCTTCGGATACCGTTTGATATCTTCGGATACCGTTTGATATCTTCGGATACCGTTTGATATCTTCGGATACCGTTTGATATCTTCGGATACCGTTTGATATCTTCGGATACCGTTTGATATCTTCGGATACCGTTTGATATCTTCGGATACCGTTTGATATCTTCGTATACCGTTTGATATCTTCGGATACCGTTTGATATCTTCGGATACCGTTAGATTTCTTCGAATTCCGTTAGATTTCTTCGAATTCCGTTAATATCTTCGGATACCGTTTGATATCTTCGGATACGGTTTTATATCTTCGGATACCGTTTGATATCTTCGGATACCGTTTGATATCTTCGGATACCGTTTGATATCTTCGGATACCGTTTGATATCTTCGGATACCGTTTGATATCTTCGGATACCGTTTGATATCTTCGGATACCGTTTGATATCTTCGGATACCGTTTGATATCTTCGGATACCGTTTGATATCTTCGGATACCGTTTGATATCTTCGGATACCGTTAGATTTCTTCGAATTCCGTTAGATTTCTTCGAATTCCGTTAGATTTCTTCGAATTCCGTTAGATTTCTTCGAATTCCGTTAGATTTGATAGCATTCCCCACTATAAACTACTTGAGGCCTTATTCAAAGCGGGAATTACTGGCACTGCTCTATTATGGTTGACTAATTACTTATCCAATCGCAAACAAAGGGTAATATTCCAGGGCCACCATTCTACTTGGGCTTCTATCGAGCAAGGTGTCCCTCAGGGTTCGGTCTTAGGTCCCCTTCTCTTTAATGTCCTTATTAACTCACTTCCATCTGTTGTGAAATTCGGGCTCGTTCTGCTTGTCGCAAACGACACTAAACTCTCCTATCGCATTAAATCTGGTCTAGACTTTGCCAACCTCCAAGCGGATTTGGACTCTGTTGAAGCCTGGGCCACTAATCATGGCCTTCGCTTCAATGTGGACAAATGTGCTGTCCTCCACCTGGGTTCTTCTAACCCGCATCATACCTACCTTCTCTACGGTAAGCCCATAAGAGGCACCCTATCCGAATCTGATTTGGGTGTCACCATAGAACCCAACCTAAAATTTACCTCTCAAACTAACAAAATCTGTAAACGTATTCACTCCCTTTCAGGCCTAATTCGTCGTAATTTCAACAATCGGTCTCAAAAATTCATTAAAACTATTTACAACGCCCTAGCATTACCAATTCTTGACTACGCCTCCCCCATATGGACACCGTCGTCCTCTTCCAGCATGTCGTCCTCTTCCAGCATTTCCTCCTTGCAAAAAGCCCAAAACAAATTCACTAAATTAACCAACAAATTTGAGAAGCTCCCTGCCCATATAAGGTTATCTAAACTCCAAATAGACCCGGTACCCACGCGACATTTAATTAATAATCTCTGCCTATTACATGATTTTTTTAACAATAAGCTCGCGTTGGATATCGATACATTCTTCCAACCGGCACCTTTATCTTCTACCAGGGGTCACTCCCTCAAAATCCTAAAACCTAGAGTGTTGACCTCAGTCCGTCAACATCACTTCACTAGCTCTCTCATCTCTGATTGGAACGCACTCCCGGAGTCTATAATCTCTATCACCTTAAGGTCTAAGTTCCGCGCTGCCCTCTCCCAACATTTCCACTTGTAATATAATCCACCTGTCACTCCTCTCCTCTAGTCCTGGAAATTCCTTCATTCATCAATTACCTACAAGCACTTTTAGTTTAAATCTTAACTTTGTTTACTACTCTCATGTCCAAATCAAAAATTCCTACATTATTTAATTACCTATAAGCAATAGGTTCACTTAATTCCTCATATTCGTTTATTATTCCATGTTAAACTTAATAATTAATTACCTATAAATACTTTGTTAATTAACTTCTAAATTTTCATTTTAATATTCTCACGTTAAAATCATAAATTAATTCCCCATAAGCACTGTTCTTTTAAATCTTAATACTTGTTTACTTTTTTTTTCTCATGTTCAAATCATTAGTTAATTTCCTGTAAGCACTTTGTTCACTTATTTCTTAATGTTAATGTTTTTTATAATTCTCATGTTAAAATCTCCCATCAATTTACTTATAAGCACTTTGTTCATTTAATTCCGCTATCTGTTTACTAATGTTACAACCATTCCGTCCGTACCCCAAAAGCCTACGGCTTGCCTGTACGTATCTAGTCCAAATAAATAAATAAATTTCTTCGAATTCCGTTTGATTTCGTCGGATTTCGTTTGATTTCAGAGTTCGATAAAATCCAATGAATTTCATCGAATTTTTAGATTTTTCCCATGATTCCGTCGGATATTACTATTTTTCTCGTTATTTCGACGGATTTTGCGATATTTCCACTGATTTCGTTGGATTTTGAGATTTTTTACGTGATTTCCTCGGATTTTGAGATTTTCCCCTTGATTTCGTCGGATTTTGTGATTTCTTTGGATTTTGTGGATTTTGTAATGGATTTCACGATTTCTATACCGATTTTGTTTCTAATTTCGTGATTTTTATGTTGATTTCGTGATTTCTTAGTTGATTTTGTGTTTTTTTCCTGATTTTATAATTTCTTTAATGATTTTGTGATTTCGGATTTTTTATTTGATTTCAAAATCAGCATTGATTTCGGATTTCTTAAGTTGGATTTCACGGGTAGCGTACGGGAGTTAATGAATGACCGACCCCTCATGGTACAGACTTACATTTGACGCCTCAACAGCGTCTTGCGAAGTTGCGAGGCAAGCTTTTCTTGCCCTACACGCGTATTTTCACTCTAACGACGAGCTATGTCACTTGAAAGAAAGTGAAACGTAAATTCCTTAGCCTACGAAAAAGATCTGACTAGAAATTTAGATTTAGAATTGTTTATTAACAATTGAATTTTTTTAATTTTTTAAAAAAACTTGATTTTCAAATGTTAAATGAGTGTCAATAATGAAATACCTGCGGAAATATTTATTGTCTGACATTTTGATATTTATGTTATTCTACAAAAAAAATTGCATTTGCCATGCCCCCTCACAGAAAGATACTGCCCCCTCTGCGTAACGTTTCTGGCTACGGGCCTGGATAAAAGTATCCCTATCTTGAAACTTCTTCATCAAGTCATTAGTTATGTCATCATAATGTTAAAAAAACAGAGTAAAGTACACTTGAATTAACACATCGGCTTTGTAACATTTTTTAAGGAAGTCAAAGATGACTAGAAATCAATCTTTTGTAGCCAAAGAATTTTAATTTCAAGAGAGCTGGATTACGAATAGTTTAATATTCATGTAATTCCTAAGATCAAATTTATTATATTCTTTAACCTTGCATAAACTTTAGTTCAATCATGACTAATGTTTGAGGCGAGTAATATTTAGTTTTTGCCACAGTATTGAAAGGATTTACGAAAAAGAAATGTTCGTGTTTAGTTGACATCATTGTGAAAACTTCATGCGTTTAATTCTTAACGGTTTTGGATTGGTGGGCTGATCTAAGCTCCATGATATACTCATGGCGCCAGTGCTTCCATATTTTCTCAATCGTTATTTCACGATATTTGAATCTTTTGTCAGTTTTTGTCGCGAGGTTGGTACACTTTCATTTATTTTAAAAGTTAACGGTGACAGTGAATTTAATCTAAGCCCAACAAGGAATTCAGCGGGCGTGAGGGGAATTGGTTCATTTTGGTCATTGTAATTATAGGTGATAGGTCGACTATTTATTACTGCTTCGGATTCTATAAGTACGGTCTCTTTTCTCTCGGTCATGGACTGCTTGAACTACTCTGAAATACACGCTGAAATATTTCCCAATTCATTTCTAGGCGTAGACATCTGTGTGCATTTACTTTCACACATTGCGATGTTATTTAAGGGCAGAGGAGACCTCGTAGATTGTATAGATTGTATATTCAATAAAAAAATCATTGTCAAACCGAGTTTTTATCATTCCTATTTTGTAAGGGTACATTTCTCAGTTAGAATAAAAGAAACGAGACACCCTCGGTTTTACTCATTCCGTATGATGGATTTGAAGTTAAAGCACGTTTTCACGTCGATCGTGGTAGGTGTCACTCAAGTTGGTAAATCCTACTTCGTAGCCAATGTTATTAAACATAATGAGGAATGTATATCCCCACCTCCTGAACGAATTATTTGGTGTTACACCGAATATCAAGAAAAATTGTTTTCTTCGGTGTTGGAAGCTGTGCGTTTCGTGGAATTCCACGAGGGTTTGTTATTTGATAGCATCCTCGACTCTCGAGTCCGAAATCTTCTTATTTTGGACGACCTTTTAACAGAGATATTAAATAATAAAAAAATAACCAACTTGTTCATTCGAGGTTCCCACCATAGAAATACGTCAGTTATAGTTTTGGTGCAGAATCTTTATTATCCTGGAAAGGAGATGAGAACTATAAACTTAAACTCGTGTTATTTATTTTTGTTTGACAATCCACGTGACCGAACTTCAATCCTGAACCTCGCGAAACAGATATCTCCTTCAAACACTAAATACGTTGTTGACGCTTAGCGGCAGGCCATCTCCCAGAAATTTGGCTATTTATTTAGACTTAAAACCCAATACATCAGACGATCGAAGACTGCGAACGGGTATTATAACTGGAGAGGAAGCAGTCGTATATTTACCCAAATAAAAACCCGTATCTAATATGCATAACACCAAAAAAATAAACAGGAATATAAATTTCTTGAAATTTCTCAGTAGTTGTAACGTTAAACAGAGGAAGGCCATTTTGAAATTGGCAACGAAAGACGAGATTTTAAGCCTTATAGAAGTTTGTATAAATTTGCTGGGAGGAAACATTGAACTGACACTGTCCGAACGGAAGCGCTTGAAGAAGCATTCTAAAACTATTCGAGGCGTCCCAGGAAAAATCCCACTCTCACAAAAAAGAAGCTCTTAGTTCAACGTGGGGGCTTTTTACCGCTTCTTCTTGCTCCGCTACTCTCAGTGTTAGCTTCTGTTACTGGAGCAGCAATTAGTCGAGCCATTTAAAAAATGGCTCGAAAAATGGTACTAGTTTCAGAAGACGTGCTTAAAAGGTTAAAAATGCACACCCCTGATATTAAGCCTATAGAGGATTTCATACCTACACTCGATAAAGAAATGAAAAATATTTTGGATGATCCCAATTTATCACAGTCGGATAAATTAACACTATACAACCAAATCTTACAACGACACATCAATTCCACTAGTAAAGGGAAAGGGAGAGTTTACCATAATGGGGAGGTGGTATAGGGTATATGCTATAGGGAGTGCATGTTAATTTTCCTTCGACGGTGATTTCTCTGAATATCTCCTCGGCTATCGAAGAGTGGTTAACCGCAGACCGATATCAGTGACATCCTGTGAGGGGGTGTGATAAGACGCCGGAGTTTAGGAGTGTTTCAACGGTGGATTAGAAATCAAGAATATCGCCCATTCCAAATGCCCTGCAGAGCTTATCGGTGTTCAAGTTCGGTGTTTATCTTTTGAAATAGAGGTAATGGGGGGAAAAGGCTGATATTTTATTATCTGTAACCATGATAGGAAGGCAGTTCTAAGTCTTGGGTGTTTTGGACATCCATGCTAATTTTAATTCAATGGACATCCCCGAATATATCCCCTGGTAATTGAAGAGTGGTTTATGTATTTCATATGATAAGACGCCGGGGCTTTGGTAATTTTAGTATATAGGCTTAAGTATTCAGGCGATCATATTCTCCGCGTGAGTAACCACTTTTCAGAGAGAAGTAACCATAGAGACCGTGAAAAGCACCTAATTACGATGTTATAAACAGGCAAAGTATGGAGATTTTGACGACAACGGATATATATTTAGGTCCATATACATATATGTATGTATAAGGGTGGGATTGAGTGGTATGTTTTTAAGAGGTGGTTCAAACAAACCACGGTATATAAGGTTTTGACGATGAGTGAATAAAGTATTCAGACGATCATATTCTCCGCGTGAGTAACCACTATTCAGAGAGAAGTAACCATAGAGACCGTGAAAAGCACCTAATTACAATGTTATTAATAGGCAAAGTATGGAGATTTCGACGGCAAAGACATGCGCTCTCGAAGCTAGCTTCCTGCGAGCTAATGGCAGGGACATAATAAAGGAATTGGCGTACTACATCGTGGAAACGGGTGAGAATGGGGTCTTCACTTTCAAACCACCATTTCAGTACAGCGAGCTCAACTTCAAAGACAGGCGATTGAATGGATGGATCGCTCGTAATATAGGAGGGTTGTTTTGGTGTGATGGCGAATATAATTACAAGGACTTCGAAAATATTATAAGCGGTCTTGTACAAAAGGCAAATGCGTTTTGGACGAAGGGACTCGAGAAGTCAATCTTTCTATCGAGATATTCAGGTTGTGAAGTGGGAAATGCTGGATCTCTAGGCTGCCCGAAATTAACGCGAGAACCACTCGAGCTACTCGAACCAGAGTTTGAACTATGTAAATTCCATAAACATAACACTCCGTGTTGCTCCATTAAAGCTTATAAATTAAATTTGAGGCTTAAAAATCAAAGCGTTTGTATATAAATAATAAAATTTCAATCCAAACTGATAACCGATTTTTCAATTTTAGGATAAAAAGCTACTATAAATATTTAATAGTCTTTGTCGATTACATGACTAAGTTTGTGGAAATGATTCCGCTTAAACCTATTACTGCTAAGACCTGTGTACAGGCTTTCAAGTCTATTATCACTAGGTGGGGAGCTCCAAAAGCTATTCTTAGTGATAGAGGGGTACAGTTTACTTTGAAACTTTGGCTGCAGACGTGCAGAGCTTTTAAAATAAACACAAAGTTTACTACCCCCTACACACCTAAGGAATATCTCACCGAAAGAGTAAACAGAGTAATAGGCGAGTTAATTTCGTTTTACGTAGGGAATCACCATGATAGATGGGATGAATCCCTTGACCTTCTTCAATTCGCTATAAATTCCGCACCCCATGAAACCACGGGCAGATCCCCTTTCTTTCTAAATTTAGGGCGGGAGCCACGTCTCCCTTGGGATTTAGACATTGAAGAACCCATTCAGGACAATGATGACCCCAGTCGTGATAAGGCTTTGAAGGTTCTTAAGGAACAACTAGCATTCAGTAATGAATTGTCTAAGTTAGCTAAAGCACACCAGAAAAAATACTATGACCTCCGCCATGACCCTCTAGAGTTTGAGGTAGGAACATTAGTATGGATGGAAACTCATCCTTTATCAAGTACGACAGGTCAGCTCATGAAAAAGCTTAGTCCTAAATGGGCAGGTCCCTTTAAAATAGTAGCAAAACACTCTCCCGTTGTCTACGAGTTAGAAGATACTAACTCAGGGCAGAATATAGGGAAAATTAGCTTAGAACATCTTAAACTCTACTGGACTAATGTAGCTGTCTTCGACAATGCCGAAAAAGCCCCCACTTCTCAATCGAACGTTGCAGATGATCCCGAGCCTAGTTCCGCAACTAATGGTGGTACAATGGACCACCCTTCTACGGAGACTTCCTCAACCACGTCATCTGAATCATCATCTTCTACTTCGCCGTCATCGCCTCAGGACGGTCAGGAAATCAATCAACCGATTATTCCTGTTATTCCAGATGTCCCTCAAACCTCGACATCCAGTACTGTAGATGATCAAGCAGCAGATCACCCGATCCCACCTGCAATCCCAGATGATTCACATCAACCTACAGACTCTGATAGTGAACCGGGCATGGCCCTTTTTGAAGACCCTCCTCTCCTTCTCCGTACTAACCACGATATGGGGGCTTTTCAGCTCAATCATCCTACTAACGATAGTCCGCCTTCTGCGGCAGGGGAGGCTTCCCCGTCTGATCATGAATCAGTCGCGGAAACTAAGCTACACACACCAACATCCAGTTTTTCGGAAGAAATCCTCACGCCGGAACATAAATCGACGGCTTCTGAACACTCAGTCCCGGAACCGGCATTAAACCATTCTACTTCTTCTGGTTTTTCGGACGAAATCGTACCCCCTGAACAGATATCTCCTCTTACGGAAGCAATATCAACCCCTGAACAAATTCCTCAACCGCAATCCCAATCACAGCGTGCGTCTGACAGTTCGTCGACCACGTTGTCAGAATCAATGAGAACTCCTCGTCTAAATAGGGCTACATTACCCGACATTTATTTAGAACCTTTTAAATTGGGATGGAGACGAGAGGTATGTAAGAGGGCGACGGTTCAGCCCGGAGGTAATGAAGTAGATATCTACTACCGACCTCCCGATGATAAAAGATTAAGGTCACCTTATGAGGTTCAAGTTTACCTTAATAATAATAACGTCACGAACCTAAAAAGGGAATATTTCTGTTTTTCCCGAGAGCCAATCTCTGTTTTCCCTTGGGAATTTATCTCCCAAGCAACAAAAAGAAATTTCTAATATATCTGATGTTAAATGACCGAAGGAGGACGTCCACTACCCATATACCTTGATCCTCCGTAAGGAGAGCCTAATATCACGGTAAAAGGGAAGCCCTTCGGGTATGAGGATTGAACAGAAGCTCATGCAGCACCAGTGAAGAAGAAATCAATTTTTCGTGAAAAACATTTTGTGAACGAACTTTAAAAATAACTATACCCCTGCTAATGATTTTTAGGGTTCCTTGGGGTAACCCTAAACTGGAAAAAAAAATTCTATTCTATTTGTATTATAAACAAAAGTTTCTAAAGAGGGGGAATGTAACATGGCTGCCAGATTCCTTGGAGTTTCTACTCCTTAGATCTGGCAGGGTATATATGCCTCCATGTTACATGCTCCTCCTCCCTACCTTACTTTAGTGATATTTTTATTATGACAGTTGGCGGTTGAAGAGACTAGTTCTCTCCTTTTTGTTTTGAATTAAAGTCTTCTAAGACGGAGCTACTTTGTATAAACCAAGTTGGGTTACGGGATCATTATCCCTTTGTCTTTTGTGAATAAAATAGAGAAGATCAATCTTCTAAATTTTGGATATTTAAAGTAAGTTGTCTTTATTCTTTTTATGTCCCTTGGGAGCTTTCTCCCTTAGTTAAATTATTCTACAGAGGGTTACAACGTAATGACTTTCAATTTTCGTTGAGGATAATTTAAACTGATTTTGACTTAAATTTAGAAATTACTATTTTTATAAAATTTACTGAAGAAATCGCATAGTGTTTACCTCCCTAGATTGAATAATAGCCCTTATAAGGGCCTTTTTTCAGTCCATTCGAACTTATCGGAAATGCCTCACAATCCGGTTACGCACTTGGAGCCCAGCGTTGAACCAGTTGGCAGTAGCTCCAGGGTTTGGATGGGGTGGTTGTTGTGGCTCGGCATCGGCACGCTCCCTTTGTCTACTGTTCACAAGGTCGGCTTCAGACAGGTCCACATTTCCCTCTTCATACGGTTCAGCGATGTTATTTGCCAAGCACATGTTATGAAGAATGCAGCATGCGTATACAATTCTGCCTGATCTTTTTGGCGAGTAGTGCAGTGTTCGGTCCTTTAGAAGGGAACGAAACCTTGCCTTCAAAACACCATTGCACCTTTATATGCATTACCTCGCTTCTTTTTGATGCCTATTAAATTCTTCTTCAGCATGGTTGGCAGGCTGAGAGATCGGGACCATCAGCCACGGCTGTAAAGGGTACCCTGCATCACCTTAAAAAGTTAATAAATAATGCTCATTTGATTCATTTCCCTGAATTGAGGAGAATTATCTTTCTAAGGAAACCTAAACTATATTAATTATTACCTAAAAGCCAAGATTTTTTGAAACCTTCATCTCTGTGCTTGGATTCGAGAAATTTTAAAGCTAAGGAAGATTTCCAAATGAATGAATCATGTGCAGAGCCATGAAAATTCGCGTTCGTGTACATGATTTTAAGGTCCAAATCACAAATCTGGAATTAAATTTTATACAACAAAAATAAATAGGAATTGAAGTACAAGTTGTACGTTGATGGAATAGTATCCTTTGCGATTAAAAAATGGACCGCATCCAAAGGTTCATCCTTTTTGGTTGGGGTGACAATTGCCACATGCGTTCCATCAAGGGTTCCAATAACTCCCGGGAAGTTTTTTCGTTGCATAAACCTATTTTAATGATCTTAATAATGCCACTTCTAAGGATTTGAGATTTTATACATACGGGGCTTTCACTTTCGCTTGTTCATCCAATGTACAAGGAAACTTCACCCACTCATCCAGCAACTCTTAAACTAAGGCCTTGCTCACATCCCTTACAACTCTACTAACAGTTGGCTGGCTAACAGTCAAGAAAATTTCTTGGCCTCGCCAGTTTGATAGGAGCCACTTGCATAAAAACGCAAAGCAATCAACACCTAAATATTTCAAGCTGTTTAGTCTCAATTTCATGGATCGCTTTAAAGATTCAATGCCTAAAGCTACCACGTCAAAAGCCAGAGAGAATGAATGTCTATAATGAATATGGCGAAACGTTGCAAACTTGCTATACACCTCTACGATCGTTGTCACACAAATAGACGATTGTAAAATATACATTTTCTTAAACCAAAACGACCTTAGGATCACTTGTTAAATGAAATGAGAATTTGGACGTGGTATAGGCAATCGTAGATGTTAAATAACAAAATAAACTTTGCAAAAAAGAGAAAAAAACGTTTCTGGCCCTTGCCTTGGAATCAACAGTCAAGGCCGTAGTACGTTGACCACTAAGCCTTGCGTCCAAACGTTCGCAAAGATTTATCACTAGTGGTTTAGACAACCGGAACAACTTAGTGAATTGAAGTGCTGTTAATTCGAATGCCATACCGGGATCGCGTAAAACTCTTTTCCTACGTAATGCTCACCTATTTTCCATATCTTGTCGTTGCAAAACTTCAAGACATATCAAACTGTTGGCTGCCATTTTGACAAAAAGTAACATATGGTCCCTAACCCTAAGTAAATACTTCCACCTAGCGAATGAAACTGAAATTACTAAACCGGCAAATTCAAATTATAGTGCCGTCTTTGTTTTTCTTCTTTGAAATCGCAAATATTCCTTAACAAAACATAAAAAATTGATACAAAAAAACGGCTCTTTACCAAACGATAGTCTTATCAACAGCAAAAACCCTGCCGATAAGTTATCACTCGCTTATCACATTCCTCATACGATAATTTTGAGTTTTGGAGTTAGAGAATACCAATTTTTGATAACTTATCGAATTTACGATAAAACGACTCGATAAATCAGTTAGAGAATTGGCCCCAATGTGTCATATGAATGTGGTGCTCAATTTAAACGCAATTTAATGTTAATTGCGAGCAAGTATTCTCAAATATAAGGTGCTTACAACTTTTGAATTTTACATTACCTGATTGCCTACAAATTTTGAGTTTTACATAACCTGGGTGCCTACAACTTTTGAATTTTACATAACCTGGGTGCATACGAGACCCAATTTTACCAAAACGCTTTCATTTCACTTAATTTGGATGGAATTCAATCCAAGTTGGTACATTTACATTTATGACTGCGCTGATTAATTTAAACGCGATTTAAAGTTAATTCTGAGCAATTATTCTCAAATATGAGGTGCCTACAACTTTTGAATTTTACATAACCTGGGTGTCTACAACTTTTGAATTTTACATAACCTGGGTTTCTATAACTTTTGACTTTTACATAACCTGGGTGTCTACAACTTTTGAATTTTACATAACCTGGGTGCCTACAACTTCTGAATTTTACATAACCAGGGTGCATACGAGACACTATTTTACCAAAACGCTTTCATTTAACTTAATTTTGGATGGAATTCAATCTAAGTTGGTACATATACATTTGAGATTGCGACGATTAATCTAAACGCAAATAAAAGTGAATTGCGAGTTATTCTCAAATATATGGTGCCTACAACATTTGAATTTTACATAACCTGGGTGCCTACAACTTTTGCATTTTACATTACCTGGGTGCCTACAACCAGCTTTTGAATTAACATAACCTGGATGCCTACAACTTTTGGATTTTACATAACCTGGGTGCCTACAATACACTGTTTTAGAAAAACGCTTTCATTTAAGCCTAATTTAATTTTGGATGGAATTCAATCTAAGTTGGTACATATACATTTGAGATTGCGATGGTTAAACGTAAAGAAAAGTTAATTGCGAGTTATTCTCAAATATATGGGGCCTACAACATTTGAATTTTACTTAATCTTTATTGCCCTTGAATATACAGCAATTTCGTTTGGTGTGAAATATTATTGGTACCTATAAGTTAAATTCGAAGGAATCTTTTTATATTTAGATTTATTATAAATGTGTAAGGTAAATTTAATAGATTATGCGTGTAAATATAATAATCTTTTATAGGCCATTATGAAAATGTAGGATCTGATAATAACCAAGACACTTCAACTTTTTTATATTTTATTCATTGAAAAAAACATGTTTTTATCTCAGTATGAGGCAAACCCGAAATGGCTCCTTCGGCCCCTTCCTCGGGCCCTCCCCCCACGTCCTCTTGGAGCTTGTGGCCCTTTTTTATTGAATTCATATATTTTCGATCGTCCAATAGCCGGAGAGTAGACATCCACAGAGGCCCAAAAAGTAAACTGGATTTCTGCCAGGTAACGTTTCGTAGGGCCTCAGTGGCAGCATCCTCCAAGTTTATGTTGTTAATGATGTTTTCTCTCCTCATTGCTTCAACGGATTCGATTATTTGGAGGATGCCATCTATTTCTCCGGCTAGAAAGGTTTTGAGTGTTTTTTCGCCCTCTTGCTTATTTGGCAAGGCCTGGTTAAAATAAAATAAAATAAAATAAAATTTATTAATATTAATAATTCAATTCAATGTTTATTTATTACTATTAATGATATTAATAACGTTAATAACGGTAATGATATTAATAACGTTAATAACGGTAATGATATTAATAACGTTAATAACGGTAATGATATTAATAACGTTAATAATTGTATATATTTATTGTATATAAAAATAACTACAACACACAGTTAAATAAAAAAATTAAAGAAAATAAAAAATAAAAAAATTAAAGAAAATAAAAAAGAAAATAACCCTTACGTCTAAACTTTGTTTTCCTTCTGCCCAGTTTTTCAATCTGCGGCACAATTTGTGCTGTAACTGAAAAAGCTGTGATTCGCGTGTTTTAACTTGGCCTTTAATATCCAGTATGATCACCGGGTCAATCTCGGGGACAACATATCCCGCAACTGTCGTTTCCTGGTTCTCTTCTGACTATAATTGCATAAAACAACATTCATGGATGATAGAATTAATGAATGTTTATCTAATCACACTTTACCCCAGACTGCTCTAAAACATTATGACACTGTCTTTTCAACCTTTGTTCCTATCTTATAACTATTTTGTATTTATTCCAAGTTAATATTATGTATTATGTTCCTCTTCAGTCAATCTAAACTTAGTGTACTATGGTATACTATTAAGTCATATTTAACTTCTAGTCTTAATAAGACGATAGCTTTATGCTCAAACCTTTCTCATTTACTACGCGGTCACCACAAGTCTCACGACCAATGCTAACAAGAAATAAATAAATAAATATCACGAAACTAGTCTATTTCCCTCCTTGCAACTAAGACTGTTATTGTACAGAGTAAAAAAGAAATTAGTCAGTCACATTTAGTCAAAAACGAAAAATTACTATTTTTAAAGCTGACCGGTCTAAACTCTGTTCGATTGAAAACAAAAATATTTCGCTGTTGATATGATATTGAAAGAAGACATTTAACTTTGAATTTTCCATTGCCAGGTTTTCCATATCCTTGCATAAGTTTCCTTCGTCTCGCTTTTCGTCGATGGACATGGTTTGAAACTAGTTGTGGTTGACCCGAAACATTCTACCTAGGTCTATTTATAGACTGGGCAATTTTACCTTGAAATGTCAGTACGTACAAAGCTAGGATACCTCTAATCCTTGGTTTTACTCAAAGGGCTGATATCGTGCCGATACTTAAAAAATCCATTATATTAAAAATTTTGGTCAAAAATATAAAAACGTCACGAAAGTCATACGGTACGATGTAGCTAAAAATGTCAAAACACCTTTAGAAACGGGAAGGACCGATCCCCTGGCACCTTTGTTAAGAACATGAAATATGGTTCCAAGTAATAAATTATTCTTTGGCTTGTTTAAATTTTCATAGGGTAGTAGATTTTCCTTGAATGATTCAGGAGAAAAATACTTAATACCTGCAGAGTACCTACTTGGCTCAGTGGAAACTAGCAGATACTTAAGGCTAAAATGAAGGAAAACAGAGATCGCCTCGGAAATAACGCTTTTCTTTGAAGATCACGTGATTTAAATTGTTGAAATCAAAACATGTTAGCTACGCACGGCAACTTTGGATACATTGTAAATTATACAGGTTGTTTCAAAAAGGGTAGTTGGTTCGAGAAACTATGGGAACTATGGGCGATTTTGAGTCGAAAATGTTCTAAGACATTTTGCCGTCCGTGCCACCGTTTTCGAGATATGAAATTAGTGTTTTACGGATGACGCCTAAAATTCAAGCAAAAACCACTTTCTTAAATGGAAAATAAAGTAGATATTCGTATTCACCACCCTCAAACTAGTCAGAAAACAAAAATCTTTTGTCGGAAAAACTTCGATTGTAAAATTAAGGACGATTAATAATGTAATCGCAATAAGGCTTTTTTAACGTCTAGAAGTTTGACAGATGTGCTAAACTAAAACGTTTTTCACTATGTGGATGGCAATGTCCCTTTGTGCCTACCACGTGGTTGAAAATTCTATTTCTCGCACGTTGAAATATAAAATGTTTCCTTATCACCCTCCCTTTAAATTGAAATTACCAAAACATTGGCGCGCGGTTCTTTGAACAATTCTTCTAAGTGCGCGCCGGTATTTTTCTTTATAGTAGATTTTATTTTAATGTCGCGCCACCAAAAATTATTATAATCAGTTAATTAGCAGTCTTTCATTTTTTTGCTTAAATTTTAAGGGTCATCCGTAAAACACTCATTTCATGACACGAAAACAGTCAAAATGTCATAGAGTATTTTCAACTCAAAAATCGATCATATAGTTCACACAGTTTCTCGACCCAACTACCCTTTTTGAAACACTGTATAAATTAACGTAATAAATTAATGTAATAATTTTTGTTAATGGTTTTGATGTTATTTTATCAATTTAAAACAACAGTACTATTCCGCTTTGAACCTTTAAATTATTAAATAACAAAAGAGTTGTTGTTATTTGACGCAAGAACGACTCTGGGTTTAACTGGTTATTAAGAAAATCCCGTCAGGGATTTTCTATTTATTCTCAATCCGAAATCGTAATGTTAAACTCTATGGAGCTTAACATTATGAGGTGGAAACATTTTCGCGACCAAGGAGGTACACTTTTTTCACAGCCTAACTTTACAGCACTAGCAAAGGCTGAAAAGGTATAGTATCTCATTTCTCGTAGTGTAAGGTTAACTTGGCCTTTTTGTATAGGTTTTAAAAATAAATATTTTAAACCACGCGCTAGCTCACGCGCCAGCACGCGCTGCATTTCAATTAAAGTTTCAATTCAAATCTCGCGCTTAATTTCACCATTTTGATTCTCTAATTAAGTTCACGTGATTTTTTTAAAACTTTTTGGGCCTAATTTTTGTCTTTGCAAGCCTAACGTTAAATGATCACAAAGAAATAGTAGGAGAATTTTTATAATTTTCACATGGTTTCAACGAATATTTAGCATAGTGTGTTTTTATACAGTGCATTGTATTATCCGACCATTCCAATTTCCGAATGCAAGTTACGATTTAGTGAAATACTATATAATTAGTCTTAAAAAATTGGACGAATGAGTTTCACTATTCCAGAACTAATTTATTCCCAAATAACGTTTCTCCCCAAAAAGGGACAGATATTATACAAAAACGAGTTTTGCTTCGCAGTCCTTAAAAAACTGCATTTATACACAATCCGCGGCACTTTTTCAAACCCACAAAGGGCCAGAAATTAGAAATTATTTTATGTATTGCAATTTGAAATTAAGTTTAATCGATATGAGAAATCTGGTTTTAATTGCGAAGTTCAAACATTTGTTATGATTAGAAATTTTACAACAAAAAGGGGTATAAATGCGGCGTTTCGGAACAAAGAGCTAAATCAAGGACGATTATGAGTCGAATTGAAGTTTAAAACGTATACAAGATGTATGATAAATGTCAAAAATACGACACTGCTTTTCAAAGCCACAAATCAGAATGAGGGACCTCATTTTAGGAGTAGTAAAGCGACATTTTACTCGAAATAAGTGTTCTTATCTCTTCCACCCTGAAAAACTAAAATGTTAAAAGCTCATTTTCTATTTTTTCGCTTTAATTATTTGAGAGGGATAAGTTTTTAGGGGAACAGATTCTATATAATTTCATACGTAAAAATCTAAGCTCCCTTTATCTCGAAACGCCGCATTTATACCCGATTTTGTTGTAAAATTTCTAATCATAACAAATGTTTGAACTACGCAATTAAAACCAAATTTCTCATATCGATTAAACTTAATTTCAAATTGCAATACATAAAATAATTTCTAATTTCTGGCCCTTTGTGGGTTTGAAAAAGTGCCGCGGATTGTGTATAAATGCAGTTTTTTAAGGACTGCGAAGCAAAACTCGTTTTTGTATAATAAACTCTTTATTAATTTAATTTAGAACATTAGTATTAATATCCGGGAACAATACACTGAACTGATATCTGAGAACAGATAACTGGGAACTGACAAACGTTATCGGAATGTTATCCGGTTATATAGTTAAGGCATCGCGATAAAAAATAAAGATTACAAGAATGACCGCGATGCATAAAAAACACAAGTATAGAAAATAGAATCTGGATATAGATAAAAAACACAACCGGTATTATCTCTAATTTACAACAGTCCCTCTTAATATCGGTGGTTTCAATCTTCTATCCAGGGGGTGGTCATTCAATTATTTCCAGTCCAAGGGCTTTGACGCAGAAGAGGTGCTTCGGACGGAACAGGCTCTTTGTACAGATGTCAGCTGGCATTTCCTCTGTTGGTAGATACCGCAAGGCTATATGTCCCTGGTCGTAGGTGTCTCGTATTTTCTCCCAAGTTCAATCTTTACTTCAGTCATCCAATCCGGGTTGTTGCTTGCAAGGATCAGATCGTCGACATAGACTCCAATGATCATAATATCTTCCGCGACTCTTAAAACGTATAAGCAGGGGTCGCTCTTCAATGGTGTCATTCCAATTTCCGAAAGTCTTTGATGTAACTTCTTGTACCATTGGCGGCCCGATTGTTTTAAGCCGTAGAGGGATTTCTTGATACGACAGACTTTATGTCCCTCTTCTTCCAGGTCCCTGGTCCATTTCTTTGCTCTGGCAATGATTGACTTGTCGAACCGGGTTGACTTGACGATTTCTTCGAGGGATTCTGTTAATCCTTCCGGGACGATCATATATATTTCCTCCTCGAGTTCGCCATTAAGATAGGCCGTGACGACATCCATCTGGTGGACTTCCAAATCGATTTCCACAGCAAGGGCCATAAGCAGTCTTATTGAGCTGGATCTAATGACGGGTGCGAACGTCTCTTGGTAGTCGATCCCTGGTCTCTGGGCAAAACCTTTCGCTATGAGCCTGGCTTTCCTTTTCTCTACTTCTCCGCTGGGTAAGTATTTCGTTCGGAAGACGAGACGATTTCCAAGGACCTTTTGGTTTTCCGGACAATCAACGATGTCCCAGGTTTCGCACTTGATAAGCGAAACGAACTCTTCCGTTACTGCTTTCCTCCAGTCGTTTGCGTACGGAGAAGCCAGGGCTTGCTTCATGGACAAAGGTTCTGACAAGATGGCTAGGTTTGCTGACTCATCAGACAGGGTTTCATGCTCGTCAGTAGACTCTTCTGAGACGCTCGGAATCATGTTGAACGATTTTTTCGGTCGTCCGGGTACTCCAGTTCTTATTTTCTTCGGTCTTCCGGGACCTTTCTTCAGAACGAGGGTTTCTGACGGTTCTTCAAAGACGTCGTCGTTTACCTGGGAATTAGATTCTTCCGGGATTTCATCTTTGAACTCCTTTTTGACTTCTTTGAGTTCTTCTCCGCCTGGCGGTTTTGCAGCGTGTGTAGTGGCCGGGACTTCGATTTCGCCTTTAGCTTTGCTTCCGTATTTTAGGTTGACTTCTGGAGTGACGAAATCATCATATCCGCCTTGTTTATTAAATTCTCCCAGGAACTTGACATTTCGACTTCGGTAAATTTGCTTCTCGGACGGAACCCATAGTCGATAGGCCTTCGAGATTTCAGAATAGCCGATGAAAACGCATTCTTTGCTCCTGGCTGCAAATTTCCCCTTCCTTTTATTTTCGTCCAACAGCAAAGCTTTGTCGCCGAAAATCTTCAAATGTTGCAGGGATGGCTTCTTTCCGGTCCATCTGGTAAATGGTACTTCTCCATTTATGCTCCGGGAAGGACAACGGTTTCGAATGTAGTTAGCCGTGGCCATCGCTTCTGCCCAGAATGATGGTGGAAGTTGCGCTTGTATCATCATACATCGGGCCATATCTAGGAGTGTTCTGTTCTTTCTTTCGGCAATGCCATTCTGTTCCGGGGTGTATGGTACGGTGAGCCTTCTTTTTATCCCAGAGTCTTTCAGGAATCTGTCGAATTCATTGTTGCAGTATTCGGTTCCGTTGTCGGACTGCAAGGTCTTGATTTTTCTCCCGGTTTCCACTTCAGCTCGTTGCTTGAATTCTTTGAAGGCTTTCAACACTTCGCTCTTGTGTTTTAAAAAGCTGACTTCACTCCACCGGGAATAATCATCAGTGAAAACGACGATGTACTTGGCTCCACTCATCGACGTTACTCTCATCGGGCCGCATACGTCAGAGTGTACTATTTCCAGGACATGCGAGGTGCGGCTATCTTCAGGTTTCGGGAACGGCTCCTTCGATTGCTTTCCTTTGATACAGATTTTGCAGATTCCCAGACTCCCATCTTTTTCAATGTTGAGTCCCGTAGCCAAATTCTTCCGGGCCATTTCCTTTAAACTTCTCTCGTTCAAGTGACCGAGTAGGAAATGCCAGTTCTCCAGGTTGCTTCTAGGCTTTATTTCCGCTTGCACTGAATGGACCGTTTCTTCAGTCTTTCTCAGGAAATAAAGGTCTACAACTCTGTCAGCAACTGCAATCACTTCCCCGGTTGCCGTCTTAATCCAGGCCTGCGACTTCTTGAATGTGACCTCACGTCCTTTGTCTGTCATCTTGGCAATGGATAGGAGATTTGTTCTTAAATCCGGGACATGAAGGGATCGTTCCAGGCGAAGAATTCGATTGTCGCTGCCATTCGTTGCGTGTACTTTTACTTCGCCAACACCTTGTATCTTCGTTGACTCTGCAGTGGCCAGGTTTAAAGATTTCGTGGTCTCTTCGTAATCATTGAAGCAGTCTCTGCTGGAAGTCATATGCGAAGTGGCTCCGCTGTCCAGGCACCAGGAATCGTGATAAGTCTTCAGGTGCAATGCGAATTCTTCCTCTGCCAAATTTTCTGCCAGTACATGATGGGCGTTTTCTTTCTTTCTGGTTCTTATGCCTGAACCATGGTTTCTGTCGGGTCAATCGGCTACCTTGTGGCCGGGTTTCCTGCATCCATGACACTTGTACTTGAAGGTCGTGCTTCCTCGTCCACGTGAACCTCTTCCTCTACCCCTACTGCCCATCATCGCATTCTGCACGGGTTCGTCTTCTTTAGATTGCTTGGCGTCCGATTCCTCCAGGATCTTTATTTTCAAGGCTTCTGGATCAGGTAACGTATCCCTGGACTCTATTGCGCACCGGAAGTTCTCGTACGATTCTGGTAGACTGTATAACAACATAATGGCCAGTAGGTCGTCGTTTACAGCTACTCCCATGTCAGCCAACTTGTCTACTGCGTCGAAGAATTCTCGGACGTGGTCCCGAACATCTTCTCCCTCCTTCATTTTCTTGAGGGTCAGTTTCTTCAGCAGCGTGGCTTTCCGGGCAGGCCCACTGGACTGGTAGATGGATTCGAGCTTCTTCCATAGTTCGCGTGAGGTGGTGCAATTCTTTACTTGCTTCAACTCCGACGGACTGATCGACAAGATTAGGTCCGCTCTTGCTTTTCGATCATTTCTGTCCCAGGTAGCGACCGCCTGGGCGTTGCCTTCCGTTCCCCGTACCAGAGTTGGCCTTGTTGAAGTTCCATCTACGTACTCCCAGAGATCGTTCTTTTGAAGCAGGGCTTCCACTTGCATTTTCCAGGTATCATAATTATCTTTAGTTAACGTCTCGATTCGTCCCAGGTGATTTCCGGCCATTCTTCGTCTGACTCCGCACCTTAAAGGATAATCTTCCCGGCGTTGAACTTCTTATGACTTCTAAACCTCTGCGCAGTGGAAGCGTGCTGGGCCCATAACCTGTTGTTATTTGACGCAAGAACGACTCTGGGTTTAACTGGTTATAAACTCTTTATTAATTTAATTTAGAACATTAGTATTAATATCCGGGAACAATACACTGAACTGATATCTGAGAACAGATAACTGGGAACTGACAAACGTTATCGGAATGTTATCCGGCTATATAGTTAAGGCATCGCGATAAAAAATAAAGATTACAAGAATGACCGCAATGCATAAAAAACACAAGTATAGAAAATAGAATCTGGATATAGATAAAAAACACAACCGGTATTATCTCTAATTTACAACAAGAGTTAACACAACAGTTATCCTGGAAAAAATTGGTCACGGGGACACGTGATGGTTTAATGGGTTATATTGGAGAAATTTGCCCACATTAAAATTTATTAAATATGACTCAAAACAATAAGACTAGGGCGCTTAATTGACCCAAAAGCTATCATCGGTATGGACTAATTATTCTTGGGTTACATGATATGGGGTATACAAGATACTAGTACCCCTAGCGCGTGACGTGATTTATTAATGGCCCCTCGACAACTCTGCGTTTTACAAAGCGCGATAGACAATACACCCTTTCGGGGAGTCTAAGACGCGGGGTAAAACTCTGCCTTCCATCTCGCTTTTTAGCCCCACCGCTGTAGGCGTTTTGGATCTCAGAGTGCACAAACACGGCACTGGAGCAACACCTAAACGTTTTAACATCTCAACTGATTATATTCGGGATCCTTAATTAAGAACTCCGGAGTCTTATTAATTCCGTATTGTGCGTCACTAATTAGAAAATGAGACGTGGCTCACAGTGCAGTAGAGCGTCACAGTTGCTTCTTCCTTTTACCCTAGCTTGCTTGAAGGGAATGATTTTGAGAACATTCAAAGAACTCGTTTGCGTCAACACTTATCAACAGCCATCACAATGGTTGGTTTTAGACGGTGTGCCGAACTAGCGAGACCACTTTTTATGCATCACTAACAATCTCGACTAAGTTTGTTAATGATCATGAACAATTTCATGATGTACTGCACCGGAAACCACACTTTGGCCTTTCCCAAATATTATATATATAGAACAACAAGCTTTGACAAGACAACGTACTAGAACTCTCTCCACACAAATACTGGCAAATCTACAACAATTGCATCAAACTAAAGCAACCTATTGTCTAGGTAGTGATGACAGTTGCACGCCAATGAACCGCATCAACGGGATCTATTGTACAGTGAAGGTCTGTCTACTCGCATTTTACACTTCACACTAAGAGCCGTCAGTGTGTTCTATGTTGCATAACTACATGAACCCAACACTACTTACCTCAGAGACGACTTATCTTCTAGCAATGTCCATATCACGTTCAATGACAGCCTCTACAGCGTCGAAGCCATCGCCATACCAACTCTCACGGTACAGGTTTACCAAGAGAAATTGTCTGTTGCCCTACAGTGATTATGGCGAATCACAGCAGACGTTACCGTTAATTGTGGAAATATACTCTATTACTACCCTTCGTGAGTACATAGTTGAAGAATGTGTCAACACAATGCCTTTGTCTTCAATAACGTAAGCACACTATCAGTAGGTCTATTTCAAATATAAACTAAAGATATAATGATGGTCATATTTTTATATGTAGAATATCACATTACAATGGATGATTCATCTCACACAAATGGTAAACTTATCACTCGCAGCTCAGTTTCCATTCCGGCTTGAGCCGAGCAAACCATACACCTTACCCATTTGAAGTTTGAGACTATATGTTGAGGCGAATGTAACCCAAAGGCGTCTAATGCGTCTTTTTACCTAATGAGACGTCATCATCCTAATGAAACACTATGCGACTAGCCACGTCAAATTCCCAGGCATTGGTCCAGCCTATCACTCTACAGACTAGGGTTCAGTTCAAGCCCTTGATGGCGCCAAAAATGTGTGCTTCCCATATCTATCAGGCTTTCGCTGTAGAACCTGGTAACTCTGAAAAGGAAATGGGTTAAATAATTGACATAAATATATTAACGTTTACGACCAAATAATATAGATATCTGTTATATGAGTACTGCTCTTTGCTGATGATGTAAAGCGTATCTTCCGTGAACCTATGATGGTCGAAGTGATGTAAGCTGAACCTATGAAGTAAGAGAGTAGTTAAATTTCTCTCCGTATATTTAGGACCAGGCTGATCTTGCAATGGAGAAAAGATGTTTATTAACAATTACACATCTCAAGGAAGTGACAAACATGAACCTCCTACAGACTATAAAGGTGCGATGCACAGCATGAAATCAAGAACATGCAATAGGGAATAACGAGAATAATCTTTTTTAAATATAGCATTAGCATGCTTAATTTTAATCGTTAAATTAAACAGATTGATGAAAGCGCATGCCAGGCTAAGCATGTAAAACATTAAATTGATGAAAGCGCATGCCAGGCTAAGCATGTAAAACATTAAATTAAATTACAATAAAAACGCATTCCAGACTAAGCATGTAAAACATTAAATTACAATAAAAGCGCATTACAGACTAGGCATGTAAAACATTAAATTAAATTACAATAAAAGCGCATGCCAGACAAAGCATGTAAAACAATAAATTAAGACAAAAAAGCATGCCAAATTTTGGGTGTTATAAATAATAAATAAAATAAAATGAAAGAAATGATTGAGAAATGCGCATGCCAAATTAAGCGCAAATTAAATAATACGTGAAACTAAGCAATACAGTAATGAAATTAAGCAATACAGTAATGAAATTAAGCCAGACAGTAATGAAAATATACAATGAAAATAAGAATGAGATTAAATAGAAAAAGGCGCGTCATAAATTAAGCGCGAATTAAATTATAGAAAACAATTTGCATATCAAAAGTTTTGCGTGCAATAAATAAATAAAAAAAGAACCAAAGAAAGAGGACTTCACGGAAACATGCGTGCAACTAAGGTTTCTAACGCTTCAGCCTGGACCATTGCAGCCTCAGCCTGAAGCTTAGCAGCCTCGGCTTGAATTTTAGCTGCTTCAGCCTTCAACCTTTCTGTTTCATTTTTGTGCTTCTTATTTTCAGCTTTTCGTTCCATCTTAAGTTTCTTATATTCAAGCCTGGCCCCTTCTTGTTCCAACCTCACCCGTTCATTTTCTGCCAAAACTCCCATTACGGAGTGAAGGTGTTCTTCACGCGCATTAGCTTCATTTGCAGATGCAAGAAGCTCTTCTTTGAAGGTCAAAGGTCTCTTGCGTCTGTTCCTGTTAGGCAATTCAGCTGTAAAAGAACTGTGTTCAGTTATGATACCAAATACTAAGCAGCGGACGATCACAGTGTAAGTGTAAGATGTACGTCATTTATCCGCTGTTGTGTTAATGAAACAATTTCATTCGCAGAGCAATGTCTTTTGCAAATAAATTCTCGCAAGATGCAACGAATGTTGCGACAAAAGGTGATGTCCTCTTGTGGGGTTCAAATGTTTAAGAACCAAACAAGGTAATTATTTACCCATTCCATAGATGACGCCAAATAACTGTGTCGAAGATTATGTTCGATACCACAGCAGGCGGTACCAAACATGAGGAAATAACTAATCACAGGTAACGTTATGATAAACGCCTAGCCACGGGAGTAAATTACCCAATTCATAGAACACTGATAGACATCCATATTGTATAGTATACGACTTACAATTGGTTTCAGACAGTGGCGGTGGGCCATCACTGGTGGTTGCGCCAACAGTTGTTGAGCAACTTGCCTCGGGATCTTGGATAATAAGGAATTAATTAATATTATTCACCATCTGTGTAATATGTCATCTTACCAAAGCTGTAAAAAAAGGTTGACACATCTTGCGAAAGAGAGTCAGATTGATCTTGAAAGGTAATAACAATATTAATTTGAGCGCTTGTTAAAAGAAATTAATTTCGCATGGCTAAAGAATGAGCGAGAGGAAATTTGTTTTCACGCTAAACAGCAGTTTAATCCATACATACTCTGTTCCAGCTTAGGTTGTCACCACGCCTATACCTAGGTCTCTATGTGACGTAGCTTTGTGCGTGCTGACAAGAGACAAAGAAATACTGATTTTCAGCATCTGAAATCTCGAGATTTTAGATCCTGAAAATCAGTATTTCTTTCGTCTCTTGAAACAAATTTCCATGATATTAATATAGACGGAAAGCTTTAAGACATACTGGAATCATTAACGCTTCCAAATCCCTAGGCGCAACTAACATCCAAAACGTCGTGGCGACTATTTAACGGAAAAACAAAGACCTTGGTCATATTTTAATGCATTAATCGTGTTAGTAACGTAAAATGGTAGGAGTTCAATGTTGACATGGTAATTGAAATATGAGAGGGAGCCAAATCGCAGCCAAATATTGAAATGTGTTACAGGGCATGTAGAAAAGAATTCTATATACAAACACTATACAATAAGAAGCTGCTTTGAGCGTTTTTAATGTGTCTAATCCATTGTTCGGATTAAAAATTTTGGGTTAAAAATTTCTACTCATCATGAATTATCTCAACACTTGTCATAACAATGTTGCGTTTCGACCTTTTCTAAATTATTAAAACCGGTTTCAATGTGTCTAGTTCTAAATGTTGTATTGTATAATAATAATCTTAAGCTTTTGTTTATGAAGGGATATCCACACGAGGCCAATGGCCCTATTGTTCGTTCAACTGGACATTTGGCAACTACAGGTAAACTACCCGGTCGTACACTTGCATTTCTACTGCAAAAGCCTTTGAAAGCGTATGATTATTATGTTTATACGACAAGAAAAACTAAAGTATATTACAATGTGAAACGAAGTCACAAATACTGGCATTTTTAGGATTGTTTATGAAACTATCGGTGAACGTTGGTAAGGTGACAAGTATTTGACAACTAGGCCATTTGCTACAGTATGTTTAGGTTACCTACACGACTTCGCAAGGTATAGGTTGTGAGGAAGAGCTGCAAGCCTCGCTGTAAAGGTAACAATAACTCTGTTAATAGTTACTAGACCTACAAGTAACATTCTACAATTGTCCAGGAACCCTCTGAAGACGGGTTAGGTCACAAACAGCATTGCATTATTCCTCAAGGTGCTTGCTTTTACATCTGAGAGCCGGTTGGCCTCGTAGTAAACAGGTAAAAAAATTTATAAGATTTCAATCCTACTTTTGACGTAAAACACCGTTTATAGCTGACACTATCTTTAAAGATGCAAAAGCTATCACTGTCAAGAAGGAATACACAAATATTGTGTCAGTCATCGAATATTATTATATCAGGAACTCTTTTCTTAAGAAGCCAATGTTCATGGACAGAGCAATTCTTGCAGTTTAGGCTCTAATCATTTAGGTAAAATGCACCGGGATGTAGGGCTTGGAATACTTATGTGGCAAGCATTACATTTTAGGGCCTTGATTTACAACAAATAGATACAATTACGCAATGTCTAAAAGGGAACAAAATTGTACGAATAACCGCGGAAAAGACCACTTCACACAGGTTCACTTCTGATGCTTTTGAAATTGGGAAATTAATTGGAATAGTTTCTTGAACAGTGATGAAAATGCATACAAAACACGTTAGGTGACACCTGTCATTAGATGGGACTGTTGGACTGTTGGTACAAACAATAACAATAGGATGCGGACAATTCTGAAAGAGGTAGTTCCAAATGTAAATGCTCTCATTTTTGGTTTAGTGAAACAATTTTAACTCACGATCTTCCAAACTTGTCAAGATGAAGGAGTACCTAAATGTACACTTGTGCCAAATATGGACTTACCGGCATAATGTGTTTACTACTCTTACCATATATCTTTGGATTACATTAAGTTACTTACGTTTCATTAAATTGTGGCGCTGACGAAGGTCCTGGAAGAGAGGGTATACCCGAAAGTTCGTAGCCTCCGGCTATTCCAAAAATGGAGGCCCTAGGAATCAATTCAGCCAAACGAGACTCAATAATGTGAGCTCGCTGGCACGATTACTTCCTCCCCCAGTCTTTTTCGTTTCCGACGCTATTGTAGCCCCTCTATTTTTTAAGAAACTCTTTAGAGTAGCCAACTTCTTTCTTAGCTCTTCACCAGTGCGCTCTTGCCCACTGATGTGGTTCAAACGATCAGCAATCGTTTGCCACATTTTTCGCCTCTCCTCCTGAAATTTCCCGTACTAATTATACAGCAGGGAGGGCACTGCCTCAAGTTGGGAGACAAGACATTCCATCTCGTCATCGGAATATGTCCCCTTCCTAAGTTTTGGTGCCATTACTTAAGCTATATGGCTTACTAATTAGAAAAGAATGTTAGCAAAACTACAATGTATGAACATGTAACTGCCACCATGTACGATGGAGTAAAATGTATCAACCTTGATAAATTAACAGTTTCATTTATTTTCTATTTAACAATTCCATTTATTTTCTATTTAACAATTTCATTTATTTTCTATTTAACAATTTCATTTATTTTTGTATTTGACAAATTACAAATATGACTAAAATGAATGTTTGTACAAAATTAAAAGTCACATTTTAAATATAATCGCACAAGCATCATTATTACCTTATTTTTCGCAGTTCAGCTGCACGTCCCACGTGCCGTAAAAACGATCGAAATGAAATCACAATGTTCAGGTCCTGCCCATATGGACAACCAATCCCCTCTCTTTGGTCAAAATGGCGTCATCAGCGTGAAATCCAACCAACAACCTTAAGTTCGATCCTGACCGACCAATCCGCGAGTTTGTCAGGGGTAGGGTTATACTTTTTCAGCAAAATACTGCTACAGAGCTAAGCAGCAAAAAAAACTCAGGTAAACCTGTCAAAAATACAGGTTAAATAAGAATAGACACTTCATTATTTACAAAAAAATCTAAATTGATCCATATGCTTATCGCGACTTTACACGATATTCCATAGAATTAGGTATCAAAATATTTGCAGTTGACATTTTGGGCAAATGGAAATTTGGTGAAAAAACTAAGGTAAACAATTTCATCAAAAAACTGATCTTTAACCTGAAAACTTTCAATATCTGGGACTTCAGTAATTCCAATTTTTTTCTAGACTTCATCTACAAAGACAATTTTTATTAATATATTTAGAGATGAACGGGTAGCGACAGTTTATTTGAAACGGCTCCGATAGGCCTACTATCAAATCGGTTGGTGCAATGCTATAATCTTAGTTTACTTTGCAATACACAAATTGCTTTAAATGCTCATAGAGTAGACTTAAAAGGTTAACAACGTAGATCTACAATGTAGCTAAATAGACTACAGTTTTAAAATACGGACCAACATAGGCGTAGAAGGAATAATGAGAACCGAAATAAAATGCTATGAACTGTATAGTTTTGAAATGGCGTTCGTTAAAAGTTATAATACTTATGTTTTTCAATTTTTATTGAATTTGATTTCGCTTCGTCAAAGAATATATAGGCCTTTCAGTATCCGCTAGTTGTTTTAAAATAGTATGATAATATTTTGGAAAAAATTCCATTAAAATTATAGGTGGTAGCCTAGTTCATCAAATTACTCTTTAAATTTATTTATCTTGTAATATTTAAAAAAAAATTCTAAAATGAAAAAACAAACGTCTCCAGACAATTGCGGTCCTTCTTTTGAATATGTGAAGAAGATTCGTCTCCCTCCGAGGGGTTAGTCACTTGAATAATCAGGTGTACAAAACCGCCGAAATCGATTACTTGATTTCTATAATTCTTAGGAAAACATCAGTAATCAAAATCATTCTTGTGGGTAATCAAAAATCTCCGATAATCAGAGGAAATCACGTGAAATCTTGAGAAAATCAGAAATAATCACATGATTTACAAGTAATCTTTTGTAATCACCTCGGTAATCACACATTTCGTGAAATAATCACGCGTAATCAATGGAGGAATTCGAAAATCCAAAATAAAAATCATAATCAGTTGAAATAGAAATAATCACTGCATTCATCGAAATTCACGAAGAATCCAGTGGTAATCACGGCATTCAACAAAAAATCACCGGAATTCATTGGAATTCAAACACTATTCGCGAGTAATCTGCGGCAATAACGGGTAATCAGTGTAAAGATTATGGAAATCACCCTGAATAATCGTAATCATAGAAATCAAGGAGGACGTTCAGTAATCATCGGAATTCACATAAAAATTCAGAAATCAGTAATCAGGTGTACAAAATTTTGGTGATGACTAGCCCCTCGTCTCCCTCTGTAGAGAGGCAGTTTTGGACAGCAGTCGTTGATACTCTAGCTTTTTAGTCCGCACCTGATTTTTTTAACAACTCACTTCTTGTTGGATGTTCAAGAAAGTCAGGCTCGATTTGGTGATAGCAAACATTGCCGGTGACATAATAAAAATAAGTGTTTCGAACAATGTTGGTCAGACGGGTGGCGTTGAAACTTTTGAAGCCAGTTAACACGGCATCAGCACAAAGTCCATACCCTATCAAGTTTTGAATGTAATTTAGATTAGAATAATTGGGAAGGCTTTAACCCACCTACTGCTAATAATATTGATTTAAATGTTTGCACGTGACCTCGTTCGCGAGAACTTTGTACGTTTTTTAAGATGATAAAGTTAAGTAAGCTCTCAATTTCCTATTTATTTTTTAACAATGTGGGTGTATTGTATGGTGGTAGGCACTGAGGTAAACAGTAAATGTCTTTTAATCTAAACTGAGAAACATTCACATTCATAATAATTAGTAGAAAAGGAAAGACTTAAATATACGAATATTCGAATTATTAGCGAAAAAATTGAAATTTTTTGATGGATTCATATTACCAGGATTAAAAAGGTATTCACCATTTTAATCCAGGTCATAGTATACCTACGTGCCAAATTCGTCTAAATACGCTCATCCGTTACGCCGTGTAAAAGCGTCGTTGTTTTCTTCTTCAAACTTACGATTTAAAAAATCTCTTTCAACTCCAAAAATCTGACAAAAAGGGTTCTGGCGAAATGAAAACGGAACATCGAGAATTCGAGATGAACAATGGCGCTCTCGTGCCCATTTTTGAGCAATATTGTGAGGGGTTAATTATATTATTGGTATTGAATAACGAAAAGTAACCAAATCTAACCTGACCTTAACGGTCGAATGAGATTCTGTAAAAAAGAATTATTTTGATAAGCTATATAAAAAACCTAACGTTACGGTTCACTTCCATTGCGCCGAATTCCAATCAACCGAGCCGAATCCCATTCGACCGAAAAACCCGCACTTTGACGGATTTCCGATTCGGTCGAATGGGACAATCCCATTGCACCGAAAAACCCGCACTTCTGGTTTTTCACGATGGACTTTATAAATAAATAAAATCCCGGGAACTCAAATATTTAACCTTTGCTAGCAAAAATTATAATAATTTAATGCCTACGTATAATGAACACTAGATCCAAACATTTTCTAAGTTATTATTTTAAAACTAGGGATTATAAGAACAAAATAGTAATAAATCAGCAAATTATGACATAATAAAACCAATTGCTTATATTAATTGTTTTATTTATGTTATATTCATCATGAAAATACTTTCAGCCAGCCGTTTTACTATACTTAAAGTGTATAAACGCTACAAAGAAGAAGAGACGTCTTTCTAACCTAACCTAACCCTATTTTTTTGGAAAAGGCATATTATTCTAGAAGTTAATGAAGATAAACATCAATATTTTGGAAAACGCGTAACATTATTAAGTGATTTATAAAATATTACTAACCTATCCTAACCCAACCTAACCTAATGCTTAACCCATGCCCAAATAGTAAAGTCCAATTTTCACTTTTTCTGTATGCTATTATATTCAATTTTATTTGGCACAATTACATTTGTTAATTATGTTACTTTTTACGTAAGAATTTAGTGTTGAAATTGTCAGCTGCACAATCAAGTTCTATTTTATTTTGTCAATGGGTTTTTAACATTTTCACGATAATTATAAACCGCGTTGCTGTATCTTTTGTTGATAATTTTATGCGCAAAACTAACTTCGTGCACATCTAATTTTCGGTTCGTGTACTCAATTTGTATATGAAAAGAGTTTGCTCGTTTATGTTGAGTCTTTTGTAAATGCTTTGGTTATTTGATCCCTGATCGCAACAACAACTTTCAGTTTTAACCCAATCTTCAGTAGACGCTCAATTAAATCAATTAAAATATCGTATGCTCTTAAATCATTGGGACTCTTGTAATATAATAAGCAAAAGGTTGCTTCCAATGAGATTGCAGACGAGTCGATCTTGACTCTCGAACCCTTATTTACGCTCCTCGTTTCCAACCCCTCGTAACTGGTCGCGTTTATCGTTCCCCTTGAAGAACTCGCACCCGCTGGTAAATTGACACCGGATTGCGAAGTTATTGTATTGGACGATCGATTAGGCTCATTTTTCAGAATACTGGTTCTTGACGAGTCGAACTTGACTCTCGAACTCTTATTTACGCTCCTCGTTTCCAACCCCTCGTAACTGGTCGCGTTTATCGTTCCCCTTGAAGAACTCGCACCCGCTGGTAAATTGACAGCACGATTACGAACAATTTCTTCCCGTAAGGTGGAGGTGATGGAAGAAACACGAGTAAGATCATCTCGCAACGTTTCAATTTCAAACTGTTGGGCGGTAGTTATGGCCAAGAGAGAATCTACCTGAGAACCAAGATCGGGGTTTGGCTTGAATGGTGGAGAGGCTTGAATTGAAGCCTCTTTGTCTGTGGCAGGGGAGATCGAGTCGAGAGTGGATGGTTTGCGGTGTTGGCTATCTAAAGTAGCAAGTTGATCACGTAGGAGGGAGACCTCTAGTTTAAGAGCATTATAATCCGTAAAATGGTGAGCTAGCGAGCGAAGTACCGTAGGGCCGTTGTCCGCACAGGCGGGGCAGAAGAAAGCAAAGTTATCACAGGTTTGTTTGGTGTGAAAATTGTAAATGTCTTGAGGAACGTTGACACAAGCGATATGACACCATGCTAGACAAATATCAAATTGAAAAGCCTTGTATGTGGCTTGAACTTGTTGGAGACATGAAGAGCAGGGATTCTTTGGACGTTAAGAGATAGTTTTCCCTGAGCGTATGGGCGTTTTGACTTTTGTACAAAGGGGAGCGCGTTTAGTACGACGATTTGGCGCAGGCATACATTTTAGTTTGTGGCCGTTAAAAGAATCAGCTTGAGGATGAGGTAGGGGGTCTTTTAGAGAACTTATATCACTTGAATCATCACAGGGAGCATCGGTTCACTCGTTACTAGGTTTTTCACATGCATCAGTACTGAGTTTATCACTGGTTTCATTAATGAGTTTGTCACTTGGATCATTAATGAGATCATCGTTTGGATTGGTAACTCGAAATCATTCTAGTGAAAAGTGATAAAAGTTTAATATAACCCAAATTTTAAAAACGAACAAGAGGGAACGAAGCACTTAAGTACTAATTTGAATATAATGCGATAATTTTTGAAATTAAGATACTCTAAATAATTTTAAAATTGAATATCACTTTGGTTACAGTTTTCAGTGGCCGACACCTCGTGCTTTTAAGTTACTCGCCACCCTCTCCTGGTCGACTGTAGTTTTTCTAGGTGCGAGTGCATGTGATTCATGACGTCAAGGAAAGTTTTCTCTCTGGAGGAAACTTCCATAGCACCAATAGCAACAGGCGAAGCTTGACGCGTGTTTCGCATGAAGAATTTTGAGCATCGAGTCTCAACTCGTTCATTCGTGGTTCTAGTTTCTCCGCGCGCTGATAAGGGTCTTATTTGCGGTATTACGGTAGTGGACGGTTAGCCGTTATTTTAAATATTTTAACGCTTCGTCGTGTGCAATGCGCATGGAACAAGTGGAACTGGAACTCGCCGGCCCTTTTCTCAACTGATCTTTAAAAGGTAAATATTAATTATATATATTGTTTAAGTGTAATTGCATTTACTCTGAATAAACATTCACCATTATTTTTTATTTTAAGGTACTGTGAGTCTGCGACTTAAAATTGGATGTCTAGCCAAGGCTTTCGAATTTACGAAATAACTTCTGAAAGAGAATTTTTGGATATGAATCTTGGATATGAAACTTGCCGTTGGAGGCTGGATATATCTGGGATTTGATCACCTGCCGTTGGTGACTACTAATATTTAGGATTATATCACCTGCCCTTGGTGGCTTCAAATATATGAGATTTGATCACCAGCCGTTGGTGGCTTCTAATATCTGGGATTTGATCACCTGCCGTTGGTGGCTTCTAATATCTGGGATTTGATCACCTGCCGTTGGTGGCTTCTAATATCTGGGATTTGATCACCTGCCGTTGGTGGCGTTTAATATCTGGGATTTGATCACCTGCCGTTGGTGGCTTCTAATATCTGGGATTTGATCACCTGCCGTTGCTGGCTTCTAATTTCTGGGATTTGATCACCTGCCGTTGGTGGCTTCTAATATCTGAGATTTGATCACCTGCCGTTGGTGGCTTTTAATATCTGGGATTTGATCACCTGCCGTTGGTGGCTTCTAATATCTAGGATTTGATCACCGGCCGCTGGTGGCTTCTAATATCTGAGATTTGATCACCCGTTGTTGGTGGCTTCTACTATCAGGGATTTAAACACCTGCCGTTGGTGGCTTCTAATATCTGGGATTTGATCACCGGCCGCTGGTGGCTTCTACTATCAGGGATTTAAACACCTGCCGTTGGTGGCTTCTAAAATCTGGGATTTAAACACCTGCCGTTGGTGGCTTCTAATATCTGGGATTTGAAACCTGCCGTTGGGGGCTGCATTTATCATCGATTTTATACCTACCGTTGGGGGCTGCTAATATCTAGGATAAGAAACTTGCAGTTGGAGGCTGGAAATATCTGGGATTTGATCACCTGCCGTTGTTGGCTTCTAATATCTGAGATTTGATCACCTGCCATTGGTGGCTTCTAATATCTGGGATTTGATCACCTGCCGTTGGTGGCTTCTAATATCTGGGATTTGAACACCTGTCGTTGGTAGCTTCTAATATCTGGGATTTGATCACCTGCAGTTGGTGGCTTCTAATATCTGGGATTTGATCACCTGCAGTTGGTGGCTTCTAATATCTGGTATTTGAAACCTGTCGTTGGTGGCTTCTAATATCTGGTATTTGAAACCTGCCGTTGGAGGCTGCATATATCATCGATTTGATACCTACCGTTGGCTGCTGCTAATATCTTAGATATGAAACTTGCCGTTGGAGGCTGAAAATATCTGGGATTTGATCACCTGCCGTTGGTGACTACTAATATTTGGGATTATATCACCTGCCGTTGGTGGCTTCTAATATCTGGGATTTGATTACCTGCCGTTGGGGATTTTATATATATTTGATTTGAAATCTGCCGTTGGGGGCTGCTAATATCTTGGATATGAAACTTGCCGTTGGGGGCTGCTAATATCTTGGATATGAAACTTGCCGTTGGGGGCTTTTTAATCGTGGAAATGATCACCCGTTGATGGTGGCTTCTACTATCAGGGATTTAAACACCTGCCGTTGGTGGCTTCTAATACCTGGGATTTGATCAACGGCCGCTGGTGGCTTCTACTATCAGGGATTTAAACACCTACCGTTGGGGGCTGCTAATATCTAGGATATGAAACTTGCCGTTGGAGGCTGGAAATATCTCGGATTTGATCACCTGCCTTTGGTGACTACTAATATTTGGGATTACATCACCTGCCGTTGGTGGCTTCTTATATCTGAGATTTGATCACCTGCCGTTGGTGGCTTCTAATATCTGGGATTTGATCACCTGCCGTTGTTGGCTTCTAATATCTGGGATTTGATCATCAGCCGTTGGTGGCTTTTAATATCTGAGATTTGATCACCTGCCGTTGGTGGCTTCTAATATCTGGGATTTGAAACCTGCCGTTGGAGGCTGCATATATCATCGATTTGATACCTACCGTTGGCTGCTGCTAATATCTTAGATATAAAACTTGCCGTTGGAGGCTGAAAATATCTGGGATTTGATCACCTGCCGTTGGTGACTACTAATATTTGGGATTATATCACCTGCCGTTGGTGGCTTCTAATATCTGGGATTTGATTACCTGCCGTTGGGGATTTTATATATATTTGATTTGAAATCTGCCGTTGGGGGCTGCTAATATCTTGGATATGAAACTTGCCGTTGGGGGCTGCTAATATCTTGGATATGAAACTTGCCGTTGGGGGCTTTTTAATCGTGGAAATGATCACCCGTTGATGGTGGCTTCTACTATCAGGGATTTAAACACCTGCCGTTGGTGGCTTCTAATACCTGGGATTTGATCAACGGCCGCTGGTGGCTTCTACTATCAGGGATTTAAACACCTACCGTTGGGGGCTGCTAATATCTAGGATATGAAACTTGCCGTTGGAGGCTGGAAATATCTCGGATTTGATCACCTGCCTTTGGTGACTACTAATATTTGGGATTACATCACCTGCCGTTGGTGGCTTCTTATATCTGAGATTTGATCACCTGCCGTTGGTGGCTTCTAATATCTGGGATTTGATCACCTGCCGTTGTTGGCTTCTAATATCTGGGATTTGATCATCAGCCGTTGGTGGCTTTTAATATCTGAGATTTGATCACCTGCCGTTGGTGGCTTCTAATATCTGGGATTTGATCACCTGCCGCTGGTGGCCTCTAATATCTGGGATTTGATCAACTATCGTTGGTAGCTTCTAATATCTGGTATTTGAAACCTGTCGTTGGTAGCTTCTAATATCTGGTATTTGAAACCTGCCGTTGGGTGCTGCTAATATCTGGTATTTGAAACCTGCCGTTGTGGGCTGCATATATATTCGATTTGAAACCTGCCGTTGTGGGCTGCATATATCCTCGATTTTATACCTGCCGTTGAGGGCTGCTAATATCTTGGATATGAAACTTGCCGTTGGGGGCTTTTTAATCGTGGAAATGATTACCCGTTGTTGGGGGCTTCTAATATCTGGGCTTTCATCACCGGCCGCTGGTGGCTTCTACTATCAGGGATTTAAACACCTGCTTGGTGGCTTCTAATATTTGAAACCTGCCGTTGGGGGCTGCATATATCATTGATTTGATACCTGCCGTTGGGGGCTGCATATATCTTAGATATGAAACTTGCCGTTGAAGGCTGGAAATATCTGGGATTTGATCACCTGCCGTTGGTGACTACTAATATTTGGGATTATATAACCTGCCGTTGGTGGCTTCTAATATCTGAGATTTGATCACCTGCCGTTGGTGGCTTCTAATACCTGAGATTTGATCACCTGCTGTCGGTGACTACTAATATTTAGGATTATATCACCTGCCCTTGGTGGCTTCTAATATCTGAGATTTGATCACCTGCCGTTGGTGGCTTCTAATATCTGGGATTTGATCACCTGCCGTTGGTGGCTTCTAATATCTGGGATTTGATCACCTGCCGTTGGTGGCGTTTAATATCTGGGATTTGATCACCTGCCGTTGGTGGCTTCTAATATCTGGGATTTGATCACCTGCCGTTGGTGGCTTTTAATTTCTGGGATTTGATCACCTGCCGTTGGTGGCTTCTAATATCTGAGATTTGATCACCTGCCGTTGGTGGCTTCTAATATCTGGGATTTGATCACCTGCCGCTGGTGGCCTCTAATATCTGGGATTTGATCAACTATCGTTGGTAGCTTCTAATATCTGGTATTTGAAACCTGTCGTTGGTAGCTTCTAATATCTGGTATTTGAAACCTGCCGTTGGGTGCTGCTAATATCTGGTATTTGAAACCTGCCGTTGTGGGCTGCATATATATTCGATTTGAAACCTGCCGTTGTGGGCTGCATATATCCTCGATTTTATACCTGCCGTTGAGGGCTGCTAATATCTTGGATATGAAACTTGCCGTTGGGGGCTTTTTAATCGTGGAAATGATTACCCGTTGTTGGGGGCTTCTAATATCTGGGCTTTCATCACCGGCCGCTGGTGGCTTCTACTATCAGGGATTTAAACACCTGCTTGGTGGCTTCTAATATTTGAAACCTGCCGTTGGGGGCTGCATATATCATTGATTTGATACCTGCCGTTGGGGGCTGCATATATCTTAGATATGAAACTTGCCGTTGAAGGCTGGAAATATCTGGGATTTGATCACCTGCCGTTGGTGACTACTAATATTTGGGATTATATAACCTGCCGTTGGTGGCTTCTAATATCTGAGATTTGATCACCTGCCGTTGGTGGCTTCTAATACCTGAGATTTGATCACCTGCTGTCGGTGACTACTAATATTTAGGATTATATCACCTGCCCTTGGTGGCTTCTAATATCTGAGATTTGATCACCTGCCGTTGGTGGCTTCTAATATCTGGGATTTGATCACCTGCCGTTGGTGGCTTCTAATATCTGGGATTTGATCACCTGCCGTTGGTGGCGTTTAATATCTGGGATTTGATCACCTGCCGTTGGTGGCTTCTAATATCTGGGATTTGATCACCTGCCGTTGGTGGCTTTTAATTTCTGGGATTTGATCACCTGCCGTTGGTGGCTTCTAATATCTGAGATTTGATCACCTGCCGTTGGTGGCTTTTAATATCTGGGATTTGATCACCTGCCGTTGGTGGCTTCTAATATCTAGGATTTGATCACCGGCCGCTGGTGGCTTCTAATATCTGAGATTTGATCACCCGTTGTTGGTGGCTTCTACTATCAGGGATTTAAACACCTGCCGTTGGTGGCTTCTAATATCTGGGATTTGATCACCGGCCGCTGGTGGCTTCTACTATCAGGGATTTAAACACCTGCCGTTGGTGGCTTCTAATATCTGGGATTTGAAACCTGCCGTTGGGGGCTGCATTTATCATCGATTTTATACCTACCGTTGGGGGCTGCTAATATCTAGGATAAGAAACTTGCAGTTGGAGGCTGGAAATATCTGGGATTTGATCACCTGCCGTTGTTGGCTTCTAATATCTGAGATTTGATCACCTGCCATTGGTGGCTTCTAATATCTGGGATTTGATCACCTGCCGTTGGTGGCTTCTAATATCTGGGATTTGATCACCTGCCGCTGGTGGCCTCTAATATCTGGGATCTGATCACCTGTCGTTGGTAGCTTCTAATATCTGGTATTTGAAACCTGTCGTTGGTAGCTTCTAATATCTGGTATTTGAAACCTGCCGTTGGGTGCTGCTAATATCTGGTATTTGAAACCTGCCGTTGTGGGCTGCATATATATTCGATTTAAAATCTGCCGTTGGGGGCTGCATATATCCTCGATTTTTTACCTGCCGTTGAGGGCTGCTAATATCTTGGATATGAAACTTGCCGTTGGGGGCTTTTTAATCGTGGAAATGATTACCCGTTGTTGGGGGCTTCTAATATCTGGGCTTTCATCACCGGCCGCTGGTGACTTCTACTATCAGGGATTTAAACACCTGCCGTTGGTGGCTTCAAATATCTGGGATTTGATCACCTGCTGTCGGTGACTACTAATATTTAGGATTATATCACCTGCCCTTGGTAGCTTCTAATATCTGAGATTTGATCACCTGCCGTTGGTGGCTTCTAATATCTGGGATTTGATCACCTGCCGTTGGTGGCTTCTAATATCTGGGATTTGATCACCTGCCGTTGGTGGCGTTTAATATCTGGGATTTGATCACCTGCCGTTGGTGGCTTCTAATATCTGGGATTTGATCACCTGCCGTTGGTGGCTTTTAATTTCTGGGATTTGATCACCTGCCGTTGGTGGCTTCTAATATCTGAGATTTGATCACCTGCCGTTGGTGGCTTTTAATATCTGGGATTTGATCACCTGCCGTTGGTGGCTTCTAATATCTAGGATTTGATCACCGGCCGCTGGTGGCTTCTAATATCTGAGATTTGATCACCCGTTGTTGGTGGCTTCTACTATCAGGGATTTAAACACCTGCCGTTGGTGGCTTCTAATATCTGGGATTTGATCACCGGCCGCTGGTGGCTTCTACTATCAGGGATTTAAACACCTGCCGTTGGTGGCTTCTAATATCTGGGATTTGAAACCTGCCGTTGGGGGCTGCATTTATCATCGATTTTATGCCTACCGTTGGGGGCTGCTAATATCTAGGATAAGAAACTTGCAGTTGGAGGCTTGAAATATCTGGGATTTGATCACCTGCCGTTGTTGGCTTCTAATATCTGAGATTTGATCACCTGCCATTGGTGGCTTCTAATATCTGGGATTTGATCACCTGCCGTTGGTGGCTTCTAATATCTGGGATTTGATCACCTGCCGCTGGTGGCCTCTAATATCTGGGATTTGATCACCTGTCGTTGGTAGCTTCTAATATCTGGTATTTGAAACCTGTCGTTGGTAGCTTCTAATATCTGGTATTTGAAACCTGCCGTTGGGTGCTGCTAATATCTGGTATTTGAAACCTGCCGTTGTGGGCTGCATATATATTCGATTTAAAATCTGCCGTTGGGGGCTGCATATATCCTCGATTTTTTACCTGCCGTTGAGGGCTGCTAATATCTTGGATATGAAACTTGCCGTTGGGGGCTTTTTAATCGTGGAAATGATTACCCGTTGTTGGGGGCTTCTAATATCTGGGCTTTCATCACCGGCCGCTGGTGACTTCTACTATCAGGGATTTAAACACCTGCCGTTGGTGGCTTCAAATATCTGGGATTTGATCACCTGCTGTCGGTGACTACTAATATTTAGGATTATATCACCTGCCCTTGGTGGCTTCTAATATCTGAGATTTGATCACCTGCCGTTGGTGGCTTCTAATATCTGGGATTTGATCACCTGCCGTTGGTGGCTTCTAATATCTGGGATTTGATCACCTGCCGTTGGTGGCGTTTAATATCTGGGATTTGATCACCTGCCGTTGGTGGCTTCTAATATCTGGGATTTGATCACCTGCCGTTGGTGGCTTTTAATTTCTGGGATTTGATCACCTGCCGTTGGTGGCTTCTAATATCTGAGATTTGATCACCTGCCGTTGGTGGCTTTTAATATCTGGGATTTGATCACCTGCCGTTGGTGGCTTCTAATATCTAGGATTTGATCACCGGCCGCTGGTGGCTTCTAATATCTGAGATTTGATCACCCGTTGTTGGTGGCTTCTACTATCAGGGATTTAAACACCTGCCGTTGGTGGCTTCTAATATCTGGGATTTGATCACCGGCCGCTGGTGGCTTCTACTATCAGGGATTTAAACACCTGCCGTTGGTGGCTTCTAATATCTGGGATTTGAAACCTGCCGTTGGGGGCTGCATTTATCATCGATTTTATACCTACCGTTGGGGGCTGCTAATATCTAGGATAAGAAACTTGCAGTTGGAGGCTGGAAATATCTGGGATTTGATCACCTGCCGTTGTTGGCTTCTAATATCTGAGATTTGATCACCTGCCATTGGTGGCTTCTAATATCTGGGATTTGATCACCTGCCGTTGGTGGCTTCTAATATCTGGGATTTGATCACCTGCCGCTGGTGGCCTCTAATATCTGGGATTTGATCACCTGTCGTTGGTAGCTTCTAATATCTGGTATTTGAAACCTGCCGTTGGGTGCTGCTAATATCTGGTATTTGAAACCTGCCGTTGTGGGCTGCATATATATTCGATTTGAAATCTGCCGTTGGGGGCTGCATATATCCTCGATTTTTTACCTGCCGTTGAGGGCTGCTAATATCTTGGATATGAAACTTGCCGTTGGGGGCTTTTTAATCGTGGAAATGATTACCCGTTGTTGGGGGCTTCTAATATCTGGGCTTTCATCACCGGCCGCTGGTGACTTCTACTATCAGGGATTTAAACACCTGCCGTAGGTGGCTTCAAATATCTGGGATTTGATCACATGCCGTTGGTGGCTTCTAATATCTGGTATTTGAAACCTGCCGTTGGGGGCTGCATATATCATCGATTTGATACCTACCGTTGGGGGCTGCTAATATCTTAGATATGAAACTTGCCGTTGAAGGCTGGAAATATCTGGGATTTGATCACCTGCCGTTGGTGACTACTAATATTTGGGATTATATCACCTGCCGTTGGTGGCTTCTAATATCTGGGATTTGATCATCAGCCGTTGGTGGCTTCTAATATCTGGGATTTGATCATCAGCCGTTGGTGGCTTTTAATATCTGAGATTTGATCACCTGCCGTTGGTGGCTTCTAATATCTGGGATTTGATCACCTGCCGCTGGTGGCCTCTAATATCTGGTATTTGATCAACTATCGTTGGTAGCTTCTAATATCTGGTATTTGAATCCTGTCGTTAGTTAATTCTAATATCTGGTATTTGAAACCTGCCGTTGGGTGCTGCTAATATCTGGTATTTGAAACCTGCCGTTGTGGGCTGCATATATATTCGATTTGAAATCTGCCGTTGGGGGCTGCATATATCCTCGATTTTATACCTGCCGTTGAGGGCTGCTAATATCTTGGATATGAAACTTGCCGTTGGGGGCTTTTTAATCGTGGAAATGATTACCCGTTGAACCTGGGGGCTTCTAATATCTGGGCTTTCATCACCGGCCGCTGGTGGCTTCTGCTATCAGGGATTTAAACACCTGCTTGGTGGCTTCTAATATTTGAAACCTGCCGTTGGGGGCTGCATATATCATTGATTTGATACCTACCGTTGGGGGCTGCTAATATCTTAGATATGAAACTTGCCGTTGAAGGCTGGAAATATCTGGGATTTGATCACCTGCCGTTGGTGACTACTAATATTTGGGATTATATAACCTGCCGTTGGTGGCTTTTAATATCTGAGATTTGATCACCTGCCGTTGGTGGCTTCTAATACCTGAGATTTGATCACCTGCTGTTGGTGGCTTCTAATATCTGGGATTTGATCACCTGCCGTTGGTGGCGTTTAATATCTGGGATTTGATCACCTGCCGTTGGTGGCTTCTAATATCTGGGATTTGATCACCTGCCGTTGGTGGCTTCTAATATCTGGGATTTGATCACCTGCCGTTGGTGGCTTCTAATATCTGGGATTTGATCACCTGCCGTTGGTGGCGTTTAATATCTGGGATTTGATCACCTGCCGTTGGTGGCTTCTAATATCTGGGATTTGATCACCTGCCGTTTGTGGCTTCTAATATCTGGGATTTGATCACCTGCCGTTGGTGGATTCTAATTTCTGGGATTTGATCACCTGCCGTTGGTGGCTTCTAATATCTGGGATTTGATTACCTGCCGTTGGGGATTGCATATATATCTGATTTGAAATCTACAGTTGGGGCTGCTAATATCTTGGATATGAAACTTGCCGTTGGGGGCATTTTAATCGTGGAAATGATCACCCGTTGTTGGTGGCTTCTACTATCAGGGATTTAAACACCTGCCGTTGGTGGCTTCTAATATCTGGGATTTGAAACCTGCCGTTGGGGGCTGCATTTATCATCGATTTTATACCTACCGTTGGGGGCTGCTAATATCTAGGATATGAAACTTGCCGTTGGAGGCTGGAAATATCTGGGATTTGATCACCTGCCGTTGGTGACTACTAATATTTGGGATTATATCACCTGCAATTGGTGGCTTCTAATATCTGAGATTTTTTCACCTGCCGTTGGTGGCTTCTAATATCTGGGATTTGATCACCTGCCATTGTTGGCTTCTAATATCTGGGATTTGATCATCAGCCGTTGGTGGCTTCTAATATCTGAGATTTGATCACCTACCGTTGGTGGCTTCTAATATCTGGTATTTGAAACCTGTCGTTGGTAGCTTCTAATATCTGGTATTTGAAACCTGCCGTTGGGTACTGCTAATATCTGGTATTTGAAACCTGCCGTTGTGGGCTGCATATAGATTCGATTTGAAATCTGCCGTTGGGGGCTGCATATATCCTTGATTTGAAATCTGCCGTTGGGGGCTGCATATATCCTTGATTTTATACCTGCCGTTGAGGGCTGCTAATATCTTGGATATGAAACTTGCCGTTGGGGGCTTTTTAATCGTGGAAATGATTACCCGTTGTTGGGGGCTTCTAATATCTGGGCTTTCATCACCGGCCGCTGGTGGCTTCTACTATCAGGGATTTAAACACCTGCCGTTGGTGGCTTCTAATATCTGGGATTTGATCACCGGCCGCTGGTGGCTTCTACTATCAGGGATTTAAACACCTGCCGTTGGTGGCTTCTAATATCTGGGATTTGAAACCTGCCGTTGGGGGCTGCATTTATCATCGATTTTATACCTACCGTTGGTGGCTGCATTTATCATCGATTTTATACCTACCGTTGGGAGCTGCTAATATCTAGGATATGAAACTAGCCGTTGGAGGCTGGAAATATCTGGGATTTGATCACCTGCCGTTGGTGACTACTGATATTTGGGATTATATCACCTGCCGTTGGTGGCTTATAATATCTGAGATTTTTTCACCTGCCGTTGGTGGCTTCTAATATCTGGGATTTGATCACCTGCCGTTGGTGGCTTCTAATTTCTAGGATTTGATCACCTGCCGTTGGTGGCTTCTAATATCTGGGATTTGATCACCTGAAGTTGAGGGCTACTAATATCTGGGATTTGATCATCTGCCGTTGGTGGCTTCTGATATCTGGGATTTGATAACCCGCCGTTGGTGGCTTCTAATATCTGGTATTTGAAACCTGCCGTTGGGGGCTGCATATATCAACGATTTGATACCTACCGTTGGGGGCTGCTAATATCTTAGATATGAAACTTGCCGTTGAAGGCTGGAAATATCTGGGATTTGATCACCTGCCGTTGGTGACTACTAATATTTGGGATTATATCACCTGCCGTTGGTGGCTTCTAATATCTGGGATTTGATCACCTGCCGTTGGTGGCTTCTAATATCTGGGATTTAATCACCTGAAGTTGGGGGCTACTAATATCTGGGATTTGATCATCTGCCGTTGGTGGCTTCTGATATCTGGGATTTGATAACCCGCCGTTGGTGGCTTCTAATATCTGGTACTTGAAACCTGCCGTTGGGGGCTGCATATATCATCGATTTGATACCTACCGTTGGGGGCTGCTAATATCTTAGATATGAAACTTGCCGTTGAAGGCTGGAAATATCTGGGATTTGATCATCTGCCGTTGGTGACTACTAATATTTGGGATTATATCACCTGCCGTTGGTGGCTTCTAATATCTGAGATTTTTTTCACCTGCCGTTGGTGGCTTCTACTATCAGGGATTTGATCACCTGTCGCTGGTGGCCTCTAATATCTGGGATTTGATCACCTGTCGTTGGTAGCTTCTAATATCTGGTATTTGAAACCTGTCGTTGGTAGCTTCTAATATCTGGTATTTGAAACCTGCCGTTGGGTACTGCTAATATCTGGTATTTGAAACCTGCCGTTGTGGGCTGCATATAGATTCGATTTGAAATCTGCCGTTGGGGGCTGCATATATCCTTGATTTGAAATCTGCCGTTGGGGGCTGCATATATCCTTGATTTTATACCTGCCGTTGAGGGCTGCTAATATCTTGGATATGAAACTTGCCGTTGGGGGCTTTTAATCGTGGAAATGATTACCCGTTGTTGGGGGCTTCTAATATCTGGGCTTTCATCACCGGCCGCTGGTGGCTTCTACTATCAGGGATTTAAACACCTGCCGTTGGTGGCTTCTAATATCTGGGATTTGATCACCGGCCGCTGGTGGCTTCTACTATCAGGGATTTAAACACCTGCCGTTGGTGGCTTCTAATATCTGGGATTTGAAACCTGCCGTTGGGGGCTGCATTTATCATCGATTTTATACCTACCGTTGGTGGCTGCATTTATCATCGATTTTATATCTACCGTTGGGAGCTGCTAATATCTAGGATATGAAACTAGCCGTTGGAGGCTGGAAATATCTGGGATTTGATCACCTGCCGTTGGTGACTACTGATATTTGGGATTATATCACCTGCCGTTGGTGGCTTCTAATATCTGAGATTTTTTCACCTGCCGTTGGTGGCTTCTAATATCTGGGATTTGATCACCTGCCGTTGGTGGCTTCTAATTTCTAGGATTTGATCACCTGCCGTTGGTGGCTTCTAATATCTGGGATTTGATCACCTGAAGTTGGGGGCTACTAATATCTGGGATTTGATCATCTGCCGTTGGTGGCTTCTGATATCTGGGATTTGATAACCCGCCGTTGGTGGCTTCTAATATCTGGTATTTGAAACCTGCCGTTGGGGGCTGCATATATCAACGATTTGATACCTACCGTTGGGGGCTGCTAATATCTTAGATATGAAACTTGCCGTTGAAGGCTGGAAATATCTGGGATTTGATCACCTGCCGTTGGTGACTACTAATATTTGGGATTATATCACCTGCCGTTGGTGGCTTCTAATATCTGGGATTTGATCACCTGCCGTTGGTGGCTTCTAATATCTGGGATTTGATCATCAGCCGTTGGTGGCTTCTAATATCTGAGATTTTATCACCCGTTGTTGGTGGCTTCTACTATCAGGGATTTGATCACCTGTCGCTGGTGGCCTCTAATATCTGGGATTTGATCACCTGTCGTTGGTAGCTTCTAATATCTGGTATTTGAAACCTGTCGTTGGTAGCTTCTAATATCTGGTATTTGAAACCTGCCGTTGGGTACTGCTAATATCTGGTATTTGAAACCTGCCGTTGTGGGCTGCATATAGATTCGATTTGAAATCTGCCGTTGGGGGCTGCATATTTCCTTGATTTGAAATCTGCCGTTGGGGGCTGCATATATCCTTGATTTTATACCTGCCGTTGAGGGCTGCTAATATCTTGGATATGAAACTTGCCGTTGGGGGCTTTTTAATCGTGGAAATGATTACCCGTTGTTGGGGGCTTCTAATATCTGGGCTTTCATCACCGGCCGCTGGTGGCTTCTACTATCAGGGATTTAAACACCTGCCGTTGGTGGCTTCTAATATCTGGGATTTGATCACCGGCCGCTGGTGGCTTCTACTATCAGGGATTTAAACACCTGCCGTTGGTGGCTTCTAATATCTGGGATTTGAAACCTGCCGTTGGGGGCTGCATTTATCATCGATTTTATACCTACCGTTGGTGGCTGCATTTATCATCGATTTTATACCTACCGTTGGTGGCTGCATTTATCATCGATTTTATACCTACCGTTGGGAGCTGCTAATATCTAGGATATGAAACTAGCCGTTGGAGGCTGGAAATATCTGGGATTTGATCACCTGCCGTTGGTGACTACTGATATTTGGGATTATATCACCTGCCGTTGGTGGCTTCTAATATCTGAGATTTTTTCACCTGCCGTTGGTGGCTTCTAATATCTGGGATTTGATCACCTGCCGTTGGGGGCTACTAATATCTGGGATTTGATAACCCGCCGTTGGTGGCTTCTAATATCTGGTATTTGAAACCTGCCGTTGGGGGCTGCATATATCAACGATTTGATACCTACCGTTGGGGGCTGCTAATATCTTAGATATGAAACTTGCCGTTGAAGGCTGGAAATATCTGGGATTTGATCACCTGCCGTTGGTGACTACTAATATTTGGGATTATATCACCTGCCGTTGGTGGCTTCTAATATCTGGGATTTGATCACCTGCCGTTGGTGGCTTCTAATATCTGGGATTTGATCATCAGCCGTTGGTGGCTTCTAATATCTGAGAATTTATCACCCGTTGTTGGTGGCTTCTACTATCAGGGATTTAAACACCTGCCGTTGGTGGCTTCTAATATCTGGGATTTGAAACCTGCCGTTGGGGGCTGCATTTATCATCGATTTTATACCTACCGTTGGTGGCTGCATTTATCATCGATTTTATACCTACCGTTGGGGGCTGCTAATATCTAGGATATGAAACTAGCCGTTAGAGGCTGGAAATATCTGGGATTTGATCACCTGCCGTTGGTGACTACTGATATTTGGGATTATATCACCTGCCGTTGGTGGCTTCTAATATCTGAGATTTTTTCACCTGCCGTTGGTGGCTTCTAATATCTGGGATTTGATCACCTGCCGTTGGTGGCTTCTAATTTCTAGGATTTGATCACCTGCCGTTGGTGGCTTCTAATATCTGGGATTTGATCACCTGAAGTTGGGGGTTACTAATATCTGGGATTTGATCATCTGCCGTTGGTGGCTTCTGATATCTGGGATTTGATAACCCGCCGTTGGTGGCTTCTAATATCTGGTATTTGAAACCTGCCGTTGGGGGCTGCATATATCAACGATTTGATACCTACCGTTGGGGGCTGCTAATATCTTAGATATGAAACTTGCCGTTGAAGGCTGGAAATATCTGGGATTTGATCACCTGCCGTTGGTGACTACTAATATTTGGGATTATATCACCTGCCGTTGGTGGCTTCTAATATCTGGGATTTGATCACCTGCCGTTGGTGGCTTCTAATATCTGGGATTTGATCATCAGCCGTTGGTGGCTTCTAATATCTGAGATTTTATCACCCGTTGTTGGTGGCTTCTACTATCAGGGATTTAAACACCTGCCGTTGGTGGCTTCTAATATCTGGGATTTGAAACCTGCCGTTGGGGGCTGCATTTATCATCGATTTTATACCTACCGTTGGTGGCTGCATTTATCATCGATTTTATACCTACCGTTGGGGGCTGCTAATATCTAGGATATGAAACTAGCCGTTGGAGGCTGGAAATATCTGGGATTTGATCACCTGCCGTTGGTGACTACTAATATTTGGGATTATATCACCTGCAATTGGTGGCTTCTAATATCTGAGATTTTTTCACCTGCCGTTGGTGGCTTCTAATATCTGGGATTTGATCACCTGCCATTGTTGGCTTCTAATATCTGGGATTTGATCATCAGCCGTTGGTGGCTTCTAATATCTGAGATTTGATCACCTACCGTTGGTGGCTTCTAATATCTGGGATTTGATCACCTGTCGCTGGTGGCCTCTAATATCTGGGATTTGATCACCTGTCGTTGGTAGCTTCTAATATCTGGTATTTGAAACCTGTCGTTGGTAGCTTCTAATATCTGGTATTTGAAACCTGCCGTTGGGTGCTGCTAATATCTGGTATTTGAAACCTGCCGTTGTGGGCTGCATATAGATTCGATTTGAAATCTGCCGTTGGGGGCTGCATATATCCTTGATTTGAAATCTGCCGTTGGGGGCTGCATATATCCTTGATTTTATACCTGCCGTTGAGGGCTGCTAATATCTTGGATATGAAACTTGCCGTTGAGGGCTTTTTAATCGTGGAAATGATTACCCGTTGTTGGGGGCTTCTAATATCTGGGCTTTCATCACCGGCCGCTGGTGGCTTCTACTATCAGGCATTTAAACACCTGCCGTTGGTGGCTTCTAATATCTGGGATTTGATCACCGGCCGCTGGTGGCTTCTACTATCAGGGATTTAAACACCTGCCGTTGGTGGCTTCTAATATCTGGGATTTGAAACCTGCCGTTGGGGGCTGCATTTATCATCAATTTTATACCTACCGTTGGTGGCTGCATTTATCATCGATTTTATACCTACCGTTGGGAGCTGCTAATATCTAGGATATGAAACTAGCCGCTGGAGGCTGGAAATATCTGGGATTTGATCACCTGCCGTTGGTGACTACTAATATTTGGGATTATATCACCTGCAATTGGTGGCTTCTAATATCTGAGATTTTTTCACCTGCCGTTGGTGGCTTCTAATATCTGGGATTTGATCACCTGCCATTGTTGGCTTCTAATATCTGGGATTTGATCATCAGCCGTTGGTGGCTTCTAATATCTGAGATTTGATCACCTATCGTTGGTGGCTTCTAATATCTGGGATTTGATCACCTGTCGCTGGTGGCCTCTAATATCTGGGATTTGATCACCTGTCGTTGGTAGCTTCTAATATCTGGTATTTGAAACCTGTCGTTGGTAGCTTCTAATATCTGGTATTTGAAACCTGCCGTTGGGTGCTGCTAATATCTGGTATTTGAAACCTGCCGTTGTGGGCTGCATATAGATTCGATTTGAAATCTGCCGTTGGGGGCTGCATTTATCCTCGATTTTATACCTGCCGTTGAGGGCTGCTAATATCTTGGATATGAAACTTGCCGTTGGGGGCTTTTTAATCGTGGAAATGATTACCCGTTGTTGGGGGCTTCTAATATCTGGGCTTTCATCACCGGCCGCTGGTGGCTTCTACTATCAGGGATTTAAACACCTGCCGTTGGTGGATTCTAATATCTGGGATTTGAAACCTGCCGTTGGTGGCTGCATTTATCATCGATTTTATACCTACCGTTGGGAGCTGCTAATATCTAGGATATGAAACTAGCCGTTGGAGGCTGGAAATATCTGGGATTTGATCACCTGCCGTTGGTGACTACTAATATTTGGGATTATATCACCTGCCGTTGGTGGCTTCAATATCTGAGATTTTTTCACCTGCCGTTGGTGGCTTCTAATATCTGGGATTTGATCACCTGCCGTTGGTGGCTTCTAATTTCTAGGATTTGATCACCTGCCGTTGGTGGCTTCTAATATCTGGGATTTGATCACCTGAAGTTGGGGGCTACTAATATCTGGGATTTGATCATCTGCCGTTGGTGGCTTCTGATATCTGGGATTTGATAACCCGCCGTTGGTGGCTTCTAATATCTGGTACTTGAAACCTGCCGTTGGGGGCTGCATATATCATCGATTTGATACCTACCGTTGGGGGCTGCTAATATCTTAGATATGAAACTTGCCGTTGAAGGCTGGAAATATCTGGGATTTGATCATCTTCCGTTGGTGACTACTAATATTTGGGATTATATCACCTGCCGTTGGTGGCTTCTAATATCTGAGATTTTTTCACCTGCCGTTGGTGGCTTCTAATATCTGGGATTTGATCACCTGCCGTTGGTGGCTTCTAATTTCTAGGATTTGATCACCTGCCGTTGGTGGCTTCTAATATCTGGGATTTTATCACCTGAAGTTGGGGGCTACTAATATCTGGGATTTGATCATCTGCCGTTGGTGGCTTCTGATATCTGGGATTTGATAACCCGCCGTTGGTGGCTTCTAATATCTGGTATTTGAAACCTGCCGTTGGGGGCTGCATATATCATCGATTTGATACCTACCGTTGGGGGCTGCTAATATCTTAGATATGAAACTTGCCGTTGAAGGCTGGAAATATCTGGGATTTGATCACCTGCCGTTGGTGGCTTCTAATATTTGGGATTATATCACCTGCCGTTGGTGGCTTCTAATATCTGAGATTTTTTCACCTGCCGTTGGTGGCTTCTAATATCTGGGATTTGATCACCTGCCGTTGGTGGCTTCTAATTTCTAGGATTTGATCACCTGCCGTTGGTGGCTTCTAATATCTGGGATTTTATCACCTGAAGTTGGGGGCTACTAATATCTGGGATTTGATCATCTGCCGTTGGTGGCTTCTGATATCTGGGATTTGATAACCCGCCGTTGGTGGCTTCTAATATCTGGTATTTGAAACCTGCCGTTGGGGGCTGCATATATCATCGATTTGATACCTACCGTTGGGGGCTGCTAATATCTTAGATATGAAACTTGCCGTTGAAGGCTGGAAATATCTGGGATTTGATCACCTGCCGTTGGTGGCTTCTAATATCTGAGATTTGATCACCTGCCGTTGATGGCTTCTAATATCTGGGATTTGATCACCTGCCGCTGCCTGCCTCTAATATCTGGGATTTGATCACCTGTCGTTGGTAGCTTCTAATATCTGGTATTTGAAACCTGCCGTTGGGTGCTGCTAATATCTGGTATTTGAAACCTGCCGTTGTGGGCTGCATATATATTCGATTTGAAATCTGCCGTTGGGGGCTGCATATATCCTTGATTTTATACCTGCCGTTGAGGGCTGCTAATATCTTGGATATGAAACTTGCCGTTGGGGGCTTTTTAATCGTGGAAATGATTACCCGTTGTTGGGGGCTTCTAATATCTGGGATTTGATCACCGGCCGCTGGTGGCTTCTACTATCAGGGATTTAAACACCTGCCGTTGGTGGCTTCTAATATCTGGGATTTGAAACCTGCCGTTGGGGGCTGCATTTATCATCGATTTTATACCTACCGTTGGGAGCTGCTAATATCTAGGATATGAAACTAGCCGTTGGAGGCTGGAAATATCTGGGATTTGATCACCTGCCGTTGGTGACTACTAATATTTGGGATTATATCACCTGCCGTTGGTGGCTTCAATATCTCAGATTTTTTCACCTGCCGTAGGTGGCTTCTAATATCTGGGATTTGATCACCTGCCGTTGGTGGCTTCTAATTTCTAGGATTTGATCACCTGCCGTTGGTGGCTTCTAATATCTGGGATTTGATCACCTGAAGTTGGGGGCTACTAATATCTGGGATTTGATCATCTGCCGTTGGTGGCTTCTGATATCTGGGATTTGATAACCCGCCGTTGGTGGCTTCTAATATCTGGTACTTGAAACCTGCCGTTGGGGGCTGCATATATCATCGATTTGATACCTACCGTTGGGGGCTGCTAATATCTTAGATATGAAACTTGCCGTTGAAGGCTGGAAATATCTGGGATTTGATCATCTGCCGTTGGTGACTACTAATATTTGGGATTATATCACCTGCCGTTGGTGGCTTCTAATATCTGAGATTTTTTTCACCTGCCGTTGGTGGCTTCTAATATCTGGGATTTGATCACCTGCCGTTGGTGGCTTCTAATTTCTAGGATTTGATCACCTGCCGTTGGTGGCTTCTAATATCTGGGATTTTATCACCTGAAGTTGGGGGCTACTAATATCTGGGATTTGATCATCTGCCGTTGGTGGCTTCTGATATCTGGGATTTGATAACCCGCCGTTGGTGGCTTCTAATATCTGGTATTTGAAACCTGCCGTTGGGGGCTGCATATATCATCGATTTGATACCTACCGTTGGGGGCTGCTAATATCTTAGATATGAAACTTGCCGTTGAAGGCTGGAAATATCTGGGATTTGATCACCTGCCGTTGGTGGCTTCTAATATCTGAGATTTGATCACCTGCCGTTGATGGCTTCTAATATCTGGGATTTGATCACCTGCCGCTGCCTGCCTCTAATATCTGGGATTTGATCACCTGTCGTTGGGGGCTTCTAATATCAGAGATTTGATCACTCGCCGTTGGGGGCTTCTAATATCTGGTATTTGAAACCTGCCGTTGGGTGCTGCTAATATCTGGTATTTGAAACCTGCCGTTGTGGGCTGCATATATATTCGATTTGAAATCTGCCGTTGGGGGCTGCATATATCCTCGATTTTATACCTGCCGTTGAGGGCTGCTAATATCTTGGATATGAAACTTGCCGTTGGGGGCTTTTTAATCGTGGAAATGATTACCCGTTGTTGGGGGCTTCTAATATCTGGGCTTTCATCACCGGACGCTGGTGGCTTCTACTATCAGGGATTTAAACACCTGCCGTTGGTGCCTTCTAATATCTGGGATTTGATCACCTGCAGTTGGTGGCTTCTAATATCTGGTATTTGAAACCTGCCGTTCGGGGCTGCATATATAATCGATTTGATACCTACCGTTGGGGGATGCTAAAATCTTAGATATGAAACTTGCCGTTGAAGGCTGGAAATATCTGGGATTTGATCACCTGCCGTTGGTGGCTTCTAATATCTGGGATTTGATCATCAGCCGTTGGTGGCTTCTAATATCTGGGATTTGATCACCTGAAGTTGGGGGCTACTAATATCTGGGATTTGATCACCAGCCGTTTGTGGCTTCTAATATCTGAGATTTAGGGGCTAAGAGTATCTAGGATTTGTTGCCTGCCTTTGGGGTTGGGAAATTCTCAGACTTGAAACGGCCGTTGGGTGCTGTGAATATCTGGAATTTGATACCTGCCGAAAAAAACTACTTTGCAGCTGGACGTCAAACGTCAGATTTGTTTTTTCGTTGTCGCCCAGCGCTATAGCGTTTCAATACAATTTCTGAATTATGCAAATTTGTATCATTTTCGGCTAAATTGCATGGCTTAAAGTGTGGTAACATACTACATACGGCCAAGGCTTAGTTTTATTTTAGTTAGTCTATGTAATTATAGTCTTTATAGTGTCTTTCTTCTTTAAACACTATTTTGATGCGGCTTAATTTTTGCAAAGCGTAATTTGGATATTAGAGTGAAGATTGAACTTAAATCTGGGCGATTTTTCCCGGAGGGAGAGAAATGAGTTCCTAGATAAGATAACAAATTATCCTTAGTAATATTATCCAATGCTTGGTCAGATAAATGAAATTTAAATTTGGAGTCATGTATGATTTTCTTCCTTTAGCCAAGCGTCGTCAGAACAGGAGCCTTACATTTCCTAGTGTTAGAGCCAATTCGCGTAATTTCAAAAAGTTCAGTTAATAGAATGTTCATCCCAGGTTTAAAAGTTCAGCTAGCTAATTGGACCAAGTCATCTTGCGACTTATTGCCACTTATCTAACGCCTTTACAATGCATAGAGGGGTGGTGGCTAGCCCCTATGCCACAGCTAACCGACAGCGCCCTATACTAACTATTACCGTTAACCTCTGCAAGTTTTGATGGAATGGAGAAACCGGGTTAGACCGCGGAGGAAAACTCCTTTAAAAAGCGGGGAGAGAACTTGCAAACTCTACGCAGAAGGATTTCTTCCCAGATTTTTCACCCGGTGCCACAGTCCGGGATCGAACCCGGGATCCTCTTGCTGCGAGGCGAAAGCGCTAACCGCTACGCCACCCCACCGCTGGATGAAACTAAAATGATATCGTCCGCAAAGCATAAGATATAGCACAAACGATCAACGAGCTTGAAACCGATGTGATTTTGCAGTGTGCAGACTAGTTCGTCCATGCATAACTCATGTTTTTTGCATGGTACGTTTAATAAATTCGGGTCTCTCCACATATTTCCATCTATTTCAATGAAAATTGAGTCTCGTATGCATCTTTTCTCAAGAAACGGACTGTTGTTGTTGAAATATTTCTAAAATTTCGGGTTTCGGCGTTATTAACACATCAACCGAAAAAAAACGTATTTTCTCGGGGTCCAATTCGGAGGGGAAAAAGGAGATGTCAGAATATAGCATGCCAAATTATATGAGCTATTTTTAAGGACTAGTGTGTAGGCCTTTCTATTGATACCAAAATATTTTGATATATTTGGTTTTCTCTACGATTTCCACGCGAAATGCTGATTTCATGATTTTTCGTAAATTTCAAAATTTTTAAAGGAATTCAAAATTCTTTAAACAAGTTGTCAAAGATGAAGCTTTATTTGTAGCAAGATTATTTACTATACAGTTTTAGATTTATATATAAACATGTTTTAATGTCAATGCCTTAATAATTTCCAGTTCGTTTTCCGTTAGTTTCAAAATCCTAGCTCTTGAACCAGTGGTTGTTGGATCTGATACTAAGAAAAAAATTGAGATTAGAGGAACATGTGAAATATCATCAACAAAAGGCCTAGAGAGATGATTGGAATTCAGGTTTCGTTTCATAAACTTTATCAGAAAATCATTATCTTCCCTGAATGTTTCGAGTACTAAGCAATGTACCAATTTTTATCATACATCGCAACGACATAATGCCCAATTGATATGTCACCAAATTAAATGAAATTCTTTGTTTGCGCACTTCCTTGCACGACTTTTACTTTTGATCCAAATTCTTCTTCAGATATGCGGTACACCATTATTTCAAATTTTGATACTGGCACAAATCTGTGGTTGCTTTGGGTACCTACAATAGTTGAAGCTTTAGATACCCTGTCGTCAATCTTTTTGTGATGTTGCTGGACATCTTCTTTGCTAACGTAAATAAATTTATGGACTGTATGTGCACCTCGGCCCATTCGAAAAACTGAGTTGGAGTAACAATTTGCTTCTCTTAGGGCTATTGAAGAGATTCTGTTGTAACCAAGCGTTTTACCGTTCCTTCAATTCCATCATATGAACTTTTACCATGACTGGTTGCGAAAAAATTCCAATCTGCGGTAACAATGAAGTCAGCCTCATTGTTACAAAGGTTCAACAAATTTTTCCAATTTTTGTATTGTGACGCAGCTTCATCTCTGAAGTAATGAATGCGTTTTAATTTCGAAAAAGGTTGAGGAGGTGGTTAACGAATATATTTATGAAACAGTGAACTGATCCAGCACTATGGTCCATTTTGTCACTAATAATGCACGCGCTTAAACAGTTCAAATTTGTTTGAACTACGTTCTTCGTGTTAAAAAACCCATGCCAATTGGGGTTGAAAACTTGCTCAGTCGCGTTGAATCTGGCGATAAAGAACTTGAGAGTTATTTAGCTACTTTCTTGGGTCATATTCGAGGAACTAAGGACTACTGGTATAAAGTCCTTAGAAGCGTTTTAGCGATGATTTGGGAATTTGGTCATCCAGACTCGCTTTTAACTTTTAATCCGGCCGAATACGATGATATGGAACTGCACGATCACTTGAGAAAAAAGAATTCAGATGTTCCAGGAGTAAAGTCGACGACGGTGGCTGAATTGTTGAATTTCGACCCACTTAGCGTCAATTTGCACTTTCACAACAAAGTGCGGTCGCTGTTAAACAACTTTGCCTTGTGTAAGCAAAATCCAGTTCTTGGCATGATAGAAAATCATTTTGGCGGGTTGAATACCAATCTCGAGGTTTTCTTCACTACCACATGCTTGTTAGTTTTCGGAATACTTCTAAACTAACAAACATTTATTAAATGAGAAACTTACATGTTTTTTGCTTTTTAAATAATTAAGTCTAAGTATTGTACTTTAACTAATTAAAAATTAATTTTGCCAAATGGGAACGCGGTGACACACAGACACACACACACAGAGACACGTCTAGTGTAATACCTCTCCGTGACGTCATCGTCACTCGGAGAGGTAAAAGGTAGTTCAGATTAACAACCAATAGTAAACGAAATTATAACAACTTTATTTTTTTACATTTGACTTGGGAATATTCATAAAAGGTTACAATTTTTAAAATGTTAAAATTAACAAACAAAAGCGGTCTCTTACAAAACTTTTTCCAGAAACTAAAACTTTTTAATGTATTCTTTGCAACAATTAAAAATTCAATTCGAAATGATTATTCTGTAAGGAAATGATTTAAAATTCTTACAGTATTTCTTCCCCCCCCCCATCCAATGGTTTGCTGGTAGAACCAAAGTACAGTGGGCTATGTGGCCAATATAGAGTGGAAAATGTCAAAGAACTTTTACGACTCAAAATTTCCCCATAAACACATCCATTGTACATCGGTCTTACCACTTTATTTGGAAATAATACATTACTTATATTTACATTACCATAAGTTTATAATGCCTCTAAGTAGAGAAATGGCTGCTACTGCTAAGGCAGCAGTGTTTGTCTGGCTCCCTTTAATGAAACCCTATACTCTCTCCGTATCATTTATAACCTCAACTTCAATACAAAATTGTACTGTCACCCTAGCGTTTCTTTTATCCCTTTTAGAATGTTTCAGGACTGAAACCGCCTCTATCTCACGAGAGAGAGAGAGGGATTTGGGGTTGCTTAAGTAAATTTCGTTAACCCCAATGCCTGCTTAGACGAAACGTAAAAATCTCCTTTATTCCATTGGATGATTTAGTATTCGTCTCGACCGCTTGGTGGCTGCACCGCAACAGAAATTTCAAAATTTTCTCTCTTCTTCCTAGGGTAAGAGGACTTGAAAATAATATCCAAGATCTTGGGATATTCCACAATATTGGTAATAGATTCTTAAATTTCAAAATGAATTAAGTTCGAAAAATTTAAAAATAAAACACCTTAGTTTGCAATAAGAAACCTGGAAGTAAACAAAAACAATTTAGATTATAACCACTCCAGGTATTTCATGCTTCGTCTGGGGACTAGTGTCGGAATTTCTAATAGGGTAAGAGGACTTGAAAATAATATCCAGGATCTTAGGATATTCCACAATTTTGGTTATAGAATCTTAAATTTCAAAAGAAATTATGTCCGAAAAATTTAGGAAGTCTATAAAACGAAACATAGTTCTTTAAAACAAGCTTATAAGCAAAACGTTGGTAAAATTGAAAAAATCAACACTTTAGTATGCAGTATAGTACAGGAAAAATAGGTTTTAACCCGCAACAAATTGAAACAAAGCTGAAAATTTCAGATCTTATAGATTTTTGGGCCCTCTTTAACGTGGTGTGGTCTCCCACACTTTCCCATTGGAGGAATTTCCACCATATTGGAAAATGGCGGACAAAATCGAGAAAACGTTTAATAACTCCGGTTCTACTTAACCCATTAACACGTAATTAGGCTTCAACTGTAGATCACCTTCACACACATAATTCACGTCTTGAGATATTTTGTCCTAAAACTAACCGGAAGTTCACAATCTGACCCTGAAGATTAGCCTCATATAAAAAATGGGGATTTAAAGCATTTATGGTTTCTATTTTCAGAATACGTTTCCAAAATTAAACATATAGTTCCTATTACTGACAAATTTTGTTTTTTTTATGAGAAGAGCTATAATGTATAGTACGGGAGAGGGTAAAACCGCCTTTTTACCATCATAAAACTTAATGTTTTAATATATACCATTGTTCGCCCACACTTGTCAATACGGCTAAAGTTGAGTTAAAAGCGTGTGAAACAAAGTTGACATAACCAAGTAGGGTATATAAGGAGATTGATTCACAATAAATGATAAGAAATCCGCAATTGCATGAACCTTTGGTTGAAGCCCTGCAATTTTGAGGCTAGACGTTTCTCGTAACCCTAGCCGATCGCCACGCACTTCTTGATTCTAACGTTGGGAGTAGAAGCCAAAAATTAATGCGAACACGTTTGCTCCGATTTGCCAACTGCGGACGCAGTGACCGACACACAGACAGACAGACACCCCCCCCCACACACACGTCCAGCATAATACCTCTCCGTGACGTCATAGTCACTTAAAGAGGTAAAAATATAACGGGATTAATATATTTTAGGTTTAAAACCTCTTTGCATTTATTTCGCTTGAAACCGTTTCGAAATACTCGAAAATTAGATTTGCCTTACCTTCCGGGCTGGATTGTGAACTTCCGGTTAGTTGTTGGACAACATATCTTTAGGATAAATTATGTGTTTGAAAGTAATCTACAATTGAAGCCTAATAACTTGTTAATCGGGTTAGTAGAACCAGAGTTATTAAACTTTTTCTCGATTTTGGAAATGTATTCAGAATATAGAAACCATAAAATGGTTTAAATTCCCATTTTTATATGAGGCTAATCTTCAGAGTCAGATTGTGAACATCCGGTTAGTTGTAGGACAAAATATCGGAGGAGGTGAATTATGAGTTTGAAGGTGATCTACAATTGAAGCCTAATTACGTGTTAATTGGTTAAGTAGAACCGGAGTTATTAAACGTTTTCTCGATTTTGTCCGCCATTTTCCAATATGGCGGAAATTCCTCCAATGGGAGAGTGTGGGAGACCACACCACGTTAAAGAGCGCCCAAAAATCTATAAGATCTGAAATTTTCAGCTTTGTTTCAATTTGTTGCGGGTTCCCTCTGTTTTTGAGCTAAAATGACTGTACTAGTAAGAATCATCGAAGGAAACAAAAACCATTTATATTATAACCACTCCAGGTATTACATGCTTATTCTGGGGACCTGTGTCGGAAATTATTACGGTAAGAGGACTTTAAAATCATACCCAGATCTTAGGATATTCCACGATATTGGTAATAGATTCTTAAATTTCAAAATATATTATGATTGAAAAACTTAGGTAGTCTATAAAACGAAACATAGTTCTTTATAACAAGTTTATAAGCAAAACGTTGTTAAAAATGAAAAAATCAACACTTGAGTATGCAATAAGAATAATCGAAGTAACCAAAAACAATTTAGATTATATCCACTCCAGGTATTATTTACTTCTTCTGGAGATTTGTGTCGCAATTTCTAGTAGGGTAAGAGGACTCTAAAATAATATCCAAGATCTTAGGATATTCCACAATATTGGTAATAGATTCTTAAATTTCAAAATGAATTAAGTTCGAAAAATTTAAAAATATAAAACTTCTTAGTTTGCAATATGAAACATGGAAGTAAACAAAAACAATTTATATTATAACCACTCTAGGTATTACATGCTTCTTCTGGGCACTTGTGTCGGAATTTCTAATAGGGTGAGAGGACTTTAAAATCATACCCAGATCTTAGGATATTCCTTAATATTGGTAAGAGATTCTTAAATTTTAAAATAAATTAAGTTCGAAAAATTTGAAAAATAAAACACGTTAGTTTGCAATTAGAAAAATCGAAGTAAAAAACAATTTAGATTATAACCACTCCAGGTATTATATACTTCTTCTGGGGACTTGTGTCGGAATTTCTAATAGGGTAAGAGGACTTGAAAACAATATCCAAGATCTTAGGATATTCCACAACATTGGTAATAGATTCTTAAATTTCAATGTAAAATATGATCGAAAAATTTAGGTAGTCTAAAAATTGGAATGTAGTACTTTATAACAAGCTTATGAGCAAAAGGTTGTTAAAATTTGAAAAAAAAACACTTTAGTGTGCCATAAGAGATATTGAAGTAAACAAAAACAATTTAGATTATAACCACTCCAGGTATTACATGCTTCTTCTGGGGACTTGTGTCGGAATTTCTAATAGGGTAAGAGGACTTGAAAATAATATCCAAGATCTTAGGATATTATAAAGAAACGTCTTGGTTTAGACTAAGGCCGAAAAAACAAACGATATGTGTGAGGTTTATCATTTGACTGAAGTTTCAGATATTGCAATTGTTTAAGTTATTTTTATCCATTTAAACCTTAATCAATATTAAATTCAATCAAATGATTTTACTGTTAATCGATCCATTCCCTCTAAATTAATTGAAAAAATTACATATCTACGCTTTTTCAAGAAAAATTACATTTTCCGAAAACATTTTATCATGAAATTAATTATTTCGAAGGGAGTACGTGTTGAGGTGTCAACATAGAATATTTGAAATATTCTATTGACTTTCTAAAAAGAGCAAGCGAACTTTGACATAATTTGAAAGGAAAATGTAAAAATTTAATCGAAATGCTACATTTCTATTTTCGCCTCTATGAAGAAAAGATTGCACTGCAATTTCCCGCTCCGTGCTTTTGAATTTCTTGGTCATAACTCAGTCTTCATTTGAAACGTCACCACCCCTTTCTACATTGTTGGCGCTACTTGTACACCGGTTACGTATTACGCGTAGTCATTTTAGCACGCTTAAAGACCATTTCGGAAAACACACAGGTGCGAGGCCATCATTGGGGTATTCTCCCTCGCACCAAGGGTCACCGCCAGACGGTGCAAAGTTCACAAGAGGCAGGAGGCTAGTCAACTCGCTCTGACTATAGCGGTGCTTCTAGGCGAGAGAGAGAGAGAAGACCCCAATGGCGGCATCACCCTTGTGTTTTAGTTTCTCTGTATGTAATTTCTAAAATGGTCTACTCACTTACAAATGTACACAAATTACACTGAGTTATCGGTCCTTCAGGCGCTAGCGAGTGACAAGCCACAACCATAATCATTCATTTAAACGAATGTTTTATAGTTTTAGGTTATTAAGGTAGGCGGGCAAGTCCGGAGAGTCACTAATGTGAAAAGGTTTCGAACTAGATGGTATTATTGGCTGAATGTGCTGCGACGGCTCAAATGACCCATACACTTGAACCACTGGTGCTTTTAAAAATTTTTATATTGGGAAAATAAAGGAAGGGGGGTCGGAGTAAATTGTGACCTTCGCATAACTGGTAATGAATAATGTGTATACCCATATTATTTCCGCATGAAAATGAATATAACAAGTCATTGGTACTGAGAAGTATTTCTTTTTATGTAATCTTTACCCTTACCTTTGGTTATATCAGAAATAAGATAAGGGACTAGAAGTTGGTTATATCAGAAATAAGATAAGGGACTAGAAGTATAGAGGTAACCAAACTCTTCACTTAGTGATGGAAGCGGCATAAAATCGTCAAATTTGTTCACTAGTGCTAGGCTCTATTACCAATGCTAGGGCACTTTAATTCTAGTCCCTTATCTTACTGCTGGTTATATTTATACCGATATCATATTTTTCCTGTGCTACCTACTAAACGAAACCACACAGGATAAACTTGTTGCTTTGTCTCAAGAAGACGACATTAGTTTATAAATTAGTTTGAGAAAAAAGTTCTTTATCATATTTTCTCTAACATCAGTCTTCTCAGAAACTTACTACAGATTTAAACTTTTTTGGTGCAAACTTGAAAGTTTGTTAAGCCAGCAACAATTAAAACTATATCCGTCAAGGTGCTTACAAGTTAGTGAATAACGACACGAAATCCCTTCAAGATAATTAATTTCATGATAAAATGTTTTCGGAAAATGTAATTGTTCTTGAAAAAGCGTAGATATGTAATTTTTTCAATTAATTTACAGGGAATGGATCGATTAACAGTAAAATCATTTGATTGAATTTAATATTGATTAAGGATTAAATGGATAAAAATAACTAAAACAATTGCAATATCTGAAACTTCAGCCAATTGATAAACCTCACACATATCGTTTGTTTTTTCGGCCTTGGTCCAAAACAAGACGTTTTTTTTATAATTATTTGTCACTTCAGTCTTATTGTAATTAAAATTTGAATAATTTTATTTTTGCTTTACCGTCATACATTTGGGGTTGATCTATTTCTAATTGCTTAAAGAAGTACTTAAGTGTCGTTAATTACATTTAACTTATATTCAAAAACATTGATTTTGATAAGCAAATAGTGTTGTACTTTATTTATGAAAGAAGCTTAAAAACGACGGTATTTGAAATATAGAAGAAAAATATTTGTTTCGTACACTGTATACAGTGTTGTCGAGATCAGACCAACAGCTTCCTTTATGTAAAACCGCCAATACTGCCAACGGGAGATGTCATACTAAATTATACAGGGTGTAAATAAATGTTTAGAATTCATGTTTTATTGAAAGGCTGAATGCAACAAAATATATTAAAGCGCAGTCCTACGATTAGTCTTAGTCTCTTAGAACCTGCGTCTCAAATTGCAACCTCTAAACTGTTTGGTAAACAACTCAACGTAAATATTTAAAGTGTCTACCATTGTGGTTGAGGCACTCTTCCAGAGGATTTTACGTGTCTTGCATTACATTTGCAACCACTAAACTCATGACGCATGGTAAGACTAATGGTATTGCCGTTAAGGCTTGATGTAGGGGGATATGATTATGCCGGTAGTAATGCCCTTGTAAACTGGCACGAACAGTAGAATGGCTTAGTGCAACTTCATGTTCCACCGCTCTACTACTAGCACGAGATTGGCTTCATAACTATCTACGATGTCAAAGTCTCTATCCTCATTACAGACTATACCGTCTCTTCTACGTTCACGATCTTGCACTACCGAAATCACGAAGGTGCTCGAACCCGAATGTTGTCGGTGTGGAGACCGTTCGGCATAAAGCACTGCCTCTAGTTGAACGTTACCGCGACCTTCACCCAAAATAAACGTGCTGTCCAATTTGTCCTGGGTAGAATAGGTTGGCATTTTGCTAGGAAACGAGACTAACTACTGTAATTCTACTACTTAGCTGCGACACTGAAAGACCATGTATATCTAAAGAGACCGGAAGTTCCTCAAAGTTGAGTTTTCAAATATTGCCAGCTTGAGCAGGTCATGGTGTGTATAGTGGTGAAGGTCGCTTTAGCGTTCGACACGTGACACCACGGTATGTTTGGTCCTCCAATGTCTTGACCCGATAGGTCCAAACAATTAACATCTTGGTTTTTCGGATCAGTGTTGCGGTATTGCTGGTCCCATTAGAAATACAAGGTCTGTAGTGTTACAATTGTAACAATACGTCTGTTAAAAAGGCACATATACTTTAAAAAACCATTGTACTAAGGGTTGGCCAATTTTTAAACACCCCTAACCTTAAACTTTGGACAAAATAAGGAAAACATAAAGGTTTCTTTGGGAATAACTTTGAAGAAGGTCCGAGTTGTCTGTGGAACCGAGAAAAAAGGCCGTAGTGAAAAGTAATCGTCGTTACGTAGCAGTTAGGATCGAATTTAATTAGTCTCGTCTCTTAGCAAAATGCCCGTGTATTCAAACCAGGGCAAATTGAGCATGATGTTTACGAGGATTACCTAAGCTTTACCTTTGCTTGAACTAATTGAAGCCGATCCATTATTTTTTAGAAAGGTACTGTTCTCTGACGAGGCTATTTAGGGATGGTACCTTAAACCGTCATAACGTGCATTTTTGGGAGGACATTCTTGGACACCAAATTATCGGACCCTTTTTCTTGATAAGAAAATCTCTGAAGACATTTACTTGGACTTCCTGCGTCATGAGTTCGTTGCTTTTAAAGTTATTGCAAGACATGGACAGATGAAGAGTGCCTGCACCACAATCACATTGAACATTTACGTTGACGTTGTTGTGTACCAAACAGATTAGAGTTGTAATTTGAGGCCCAAGTTCCAAGACTAATCGTAAGACTGTGCTTTAAAATTTTCTGTTGCTCCCCCCATTTGACTGGTACGCTAGGTGATATTTCAGTAGAAGAAAATTATTGAATTAGGGATAGCGAGAGATGGCTAGCGATGTGGCTTAGTTATGGACTAGACGCCCTTGTTTTATTGGCAACATTATTACATTGAATGTTGCCAGATTAAATTGTTGCAGGTGATTTTGCGAACTATGTTAATGATATATTAAAATTTAAATGGAAAAGTTACATTTTGACACATTCCTTACCCTAATATTTTGTATTTGGAGCCTATTAATGCATTATAGTGATAATGTAATTGACTTTAGTGTTAAATAGGAAAACATTTAGGCTGAAAGAACAACTCGCGTATTTTGTTATTTCAGTTAAGGGTTATCTATAGTCACCCAAAAAAAGTGTTGTTTTCGATTAATTTCAAGTTAAATATGGTTATTAAGTTGAAATTAACGGCATATCTTCTTTTATTAGTGTTATTGCAGTTTATTATACGAGTTTGAATAAGAAATTCTCCTAAACTGCAAACTTTAGAGGAGTGACTGTTTGACTCTTGCGTAACAATCACTATTTTGCCCCAAAACTTTTCAATATCGCGCCTTTTCAATGGCTCTCTTTTAACAATGGGAAAAATGCTTTTAAATGGATGCTGGGTGAAAGATAAGTGTAGTTTTAATTGTAATTTGTCAGCTTAATTATAAAGTATCCATGAATTTACCAAAAAAATTCGTGTTTTGGGTTAATTTCACATTAATTAAACTTGATTAAGTTTAATTTAACGGCTTATCTTGTTTATCTAGTGTGGATTTAGTTTATAATACAAGTTTCAATAAAATATTAACTTTAATTGCAATCACCCTAAAATTTTAATGTATGCGCTTTTGATGTATTTTAACGATCATTTAAATTAATTTGAAAGTGAAATAGGAAACTACTGTGGCTGTACGGAAAACGTGTGATCTTTTAATCTTAATTTGAGAGTGGTTCATGATAGTGGATTAAGCTTAAAATTTATTTGAATTTTTTACCCTAATTGCAATGTTTAGTCCAGTTTAATATTTTTTCCACATATTCATTTTTTAACCCAAAACTTTTGAATTTCGCGGCAATTAATGTACTTTAAAGATAGTTTAAATTAACTTAATTGTGAAATAGAAAATATTGGGCTTTACCAATGGCTTGGGTAGTTTTAATCATAATTGAAGAGATTATTTAAAAGTTATTTGAGCTTTTAACCAAAAAATGTATATTTTGGTTTAATTTCACGTTAATTATATTTAATTGAGTTAAAATTAACGTAGGACTGTGTTTTGGCAGTGTAAATTTAGGTTATAAAATGAGTTTAAATGTATAGGAGACATTGATAAATCAAACACTTTTTAACTTTTATTAATATAAACTAAAGTAAATTTTAAACATAACTGAAGAAACTGAACCATGAGGTTCAGGAAAATAATAACGACTACATTTACCCGGGTGTAAATGAGACTTGCAAAAAGGAGAACTGATTTATACACTAGAAAATTTCTCCTTATATACAATTCCATTTGGATGCTAATTCCTATCCGCAAAGGGGGAAGGGTGGCAACCAGAACGATCTAGGATCTTTGGGGTTGATGTAGTTACGCGATGGCAGTGGACTGAGCATAAACCGGCGGTTTAAAATGTGAGGCTTCCATCCTCTGTCGTCTGCAATGGGTCGTCTGCAACGGTAGGCCTAAACCGTTGCAAGCTTTTTCTGCTTGCTATTTCTTCTTGCCTCAAAAAAGTATTAGGTACTTCATTAGTAAAAACTTATAGATCTCTCCTAAAAATTTGTAAACGTTTTATTTCGGTTTAATCAAATCAATTATATTAGTAATCAATTCACCTTTGTCTGCTGGTTTGAAAGAAGGTATGTCATTGTTAACGCGTGCGTAATTATGATCAATAATCATTGATGAAAACTGTGTAATTTTCAAAAAATAGTTCGGCCGTAGTCAACTTCTAATTTATAACATTAAATTTACCGTTAATAACTCTTGAAAATGAAGTGCTTTGTATTGGGCTTGACGAGACTTCATAAACTGAATCGAACCTCCTAATTTTAATATGGTCATCAGCGTTTGAAGGTAGTAATGGTCTTTCTATATGCGGCCGCGAATTAAGTTATTTGGTCTGTTACGCGTCAATTTCAATTGATTTATATTTTTTTAGGCCTACTATGATTTTCCGATTCCGAAATATCAGCACAAAAAGCAAAGGTTTCACCGAGGTTAGGATCATTTTTCGCACAACTAGTAGAAGTTTGGCTGACGGTATCTTTATTCTCCGACCTCAAATTAGCCGCAGTTGAAGTAGAATTCTTGCCAACGTTTAATTCATCACCTAAATCTACAATTGTTAATGAAATTTAATTGAATTCTAAATAAAGAATATTCTATTAGTCGTTTCTGAACGTTTTGGCATAAACATTGTTGGTATTGCATTCTGTGTTAATCGGTTTTTAGTTTTTAGTTTTAATATTCATAAAATATCCTGAAAATGCATCTGACATATATTGTGGTTGTGGTGAAGGTAATCCGCAGTTTATTTGGAAAAGATTCTCTCGCCCGATGGTTTTGAGTCAAATTAATGAACTACAAAATGATTTTCTTTCCAAAAAGAACCTAACCTGATATGTTAAAAATCTCACCGATTTTTCTCAATATGAAATTCAAAAAGGGAAAATCTTTGATTTTTTCTTTGCTTAACCCACAGTTATTAACAGAACAACGACTTCCAGGCATTTTAAATTACTAAGAAAAAAAGTTTAATTTTTATTATTATTATTATTTTTTAAGACATATTTTCCGGAAGTCCCCGAGGTCTGATATATACTGTAAAAATAGTTTTCACTTGATACTCGGCGTTTTACGTCAGTTATGGCTGATTACCCACAAAATATAATCTTACCGAAAAGGTAGTGGGATCGTTTGGGGCAACACTATTTTACTCCGAAATTATTTTTGCCGAATTACCCCAAATTCTAAAATAGTAGAAATATCCCATGCGTTGTCTGCTAAAACATCCTAAATGACTTCTGGCTTCGCCTTCGGCTTTTCGGGGTAAATTAGTGACCGTTTCGGCACTTTTCGGCACAAAAAGGTGCAGTAAAATATAAAAATACGGCCCCCACACTAAAAGTCGCAATTAAATCAAGCAAAAATTCAAATCCATTTCAGAAACTAAATAAGCCTAACTAAACTACCCTCTCTCGCCCCAACGACTATTAAAATAATAAATTTTTCGGCAAAGATCAAAAACTCAACTAAACATTGACATTAATGTGAACTGTTTATTGAAACTCAATTTATAAGCTAAATCTACTCTACCGAACCACAATCTAACGATAATTTCAACTTAATTAAGTTTGATTAACGTAAAATTCGACCAAAAACGTACATTTTTGGGACAAAAATTAAAATAACCCTTAATTAACTGCATAATCAAGATTAAAACTAAGCTATAAGCTTGTAAATCTCTTTTTTCCTATTTAAAACTGAAATTAATTTTTATTATCTTTATAATACATTAATATTCATGAAATTCCAAAGTTTGGGGTAAAATAGGGTTTTTCCGGCAAAATATTATGGTGTGAAATGAAAATTATGCCGAGTCTTTGAAAAAGCGCGAAATTGAAAAGTTTGGGGTAAAATAGGGTTTTTTCGGCAAGGATTGAATTTTCAATTAAGCATTGATATTAATGTGAATTATTTATTGAATCTCAATTAATAAGCTAAATCTACTCTGCCGAACCACAATCCAACGTTAATTTCAACTTAATTAAGTTTAATTAACGTAAACTTCGACCAAAAACGTACATTTTTGGGACAAAATTAAAATAACCTTTAATTAAACTGCATAATTAAGATTAAAAATAAGGTATAAGCTGATAAATCCCCTTTTTTCCCTATTGAACACTGAAATTAATTTACATTATCTTTATAATACATTGATATTCAGGAAATTCCAAAGTTTGGAGTAAAATAGGGGTTTTTCGGCAAGGATTGAGTTTTCAATTTAACATTGATATTAATATGAATTATTTATTGAATATCAATTTATAAGCTAAATCTACTCTGCCAAACCACAATCCAACGTTAATCTCATCTTAATTAAGTTTAATTAACGTAAAATTCGACCAAAAACGCACATTTTTGGGACAAAAATTAAAATAACTTTTAATTAAACTACATAATTAAGATTAAAACTAAGCTATAAGCTGGTAAATGCCTTTTTTCCATTTAACACTGAAATTAATTTATGTTATCTTTGTATACTATTAACGGGCGCGAAATCATTCGTTCGAGTGAATGGGAGAGAATTGTGGTGAGGTGATATTTTATTTCGTGTATTTTAAAATGATGGGGATTATAATAGTTAGTTTAAGCATTGCACTTAACTGTACAAGTGAGGTTAATGATTGTGAGTTGTATTTCGCGTTTGCACGATATATTTAATGACAGAGAGAGGTTTATTGTGTTACCTTAATTTAAATGGAAGGTTTAATACTCCCTTTAAATTTCCTTTCACCCGTCGACTAAAAAAGGAAAATTGGGGAAAGTACGTTCCCAAAAATGTGCGGAACAACAAATGAAACCTAAAATATTGCAGTCTGCATCCCCTCCTGCGGCAACAAATTTCTCCAAGCAATTTTTTTAGAGATGGCCGATACCAGGCTTAACCCGATACCGAACGATACCGGTACAAACATGAACCGATACCGATCGATACCGATATGGTATCGGTTCATCCCTACAGGCGCGTACTAAGAAAGATTTTCGCTTATTAGTTGTTAGATAAACTGAGTTCAGGTACTTTTTATATAAATGAGAACTCGTCACGATTGTGATTCATAGAAATAAGATATTATCACCATCATTACGTTACGAAAACACCTAAAATGTGATGTAGCGTCATATACGCATTTTAAACGAGTATCGGTTTAGTGTTGGTATCGAACCATCCGATCCGATACAATCGGGAAACCCTGAGTATCGGTGCCGATATCGATATGGTATCGGTACCGGTTCATCCCTAATTTTTTTTTCTATTTCTTTTTCGGTCGGTTTCGGTTAAGCATGGTTTTCACTTGAAAGAAAAAAACCAACTTTCCAGCTGGACGCCAAATAAGTTTTATGGCTTTTGGTATTCAATTTGCCGCCATAATTTAAAATGGCAACCAGAAATTGGAAAAAAACGTTCCTGCTTTTCAACCAATTTCACAAAAAAAACTTATTTTACGTCCATGGATAAAGAATGCGCGTAAGGAAATTTGTTTTCACGGTACAGGATAGGCAACTCCCAATTTCCGAGGACAGCTGATTCTGTATATACTCTGTTAAAGCATCGTTTTTTTGTCTGCACGCGCAAAGCTAGGTCTCTTTGTAACGTAGCTTTGTCCGTGCTGACAAGAGAACCAAAAAAATAAAATTTTCAGGATTAAAATTATTAGCGAGTTTTCTTAGCTATGTCATACCAACGAGCTTTATGGACGCTGAGGCTTAGCTTTCCGCCATCTTTTGAAATAGCGTGCTGAAAAATATCCCAACTGGCAACACCGGGGCTTTTTACTGCTAGTCTTTCATATAACTAACCTTTAATATAATTATTTTAACTACAGCAAAACCTTCGACATCCTTTGATAATAGATATCCTAAATAATATAAATCCATGTCGAAGTATAGCTCCAAAGCTTTACTTTACTATATTAGTTATTATTTTTTCGGGATTTTCATTAATTTGGACCGAAGACTTCATTAGTCGCGTCATTTAAGATTGGTAAATCAAAAATTTAAACGATCCTTTGAAAAAATTTTATTTTGTCACTAAACATATATTATTTAAAATAGCACTAAAAAAAGGGGAAATGGATTTAATAATTTTTAAATAGTTTGAAAAGAAAAGGTTTTAAGGGTTTAATATATATATATATATATTTTTATTTTTGTTATTATTATTTTTTTATATTTATTATTATTATTATTATTATTATTATTATTATTATTATTATTATTATTTATTTATTTATAAGATTATTCGTAATAGTATCCACGTCCTCGTTGACCCCGGCCGTACTGCCTAGGCCAGCTCTCTCCCCGCCAGTATGGGCCTTTGTTTGCATGGCGACGGCCACGCCCCCGGGTTCGGCTGGGTCTAGCGGAGCCTGCGTCCTCCGCATGTTCCTAATGGATAAAGTAACATGGTATATAAAAATTAGTAATGATTTTCTGCCCATTCCATTCAACCTTTTAAATAAAGTCAACGACAAAAAAAATTACAGTGAAGCTTACATATTTTTCAGGTCCTTCGATTTTTTTCTAAGGCTTGTAAGCCTTTCGCGACTTTATCATGCTCGTCCAGCAATTGCTGGCCAAAGAGCTCATTTGTTCTTGATATTGTTTTATTTTTCATTAATTCTTTGGTTCTTGGGAACCCGTCAAATATATTTTCCCTTCGACGCTCCTCGAAACCTTCCATTTGAGCCAAAACATTTTCTTGGCAATCCTCTATCGAGGCCTTTATTCTCTCCTGAAAAACAATTTTTTTAATAATAATTAATGACATTTTAAGAAAATGACTTATAAACGTGTAGCGCCTTAGACGTTTCGAAATTGCAATATTAATTTAAAGGGATAGTTGCAGCATATTGCTAGGACCGTTTATTTAGATTTTAGTTATAGTTAACATTACCAAATCATTCTGCTTCTTAGCATCGTTTAGTTCCGTGAGAACATGACACAGAACATGTTCTGTTTGGAAGTATATCGCTTCCTTCTGTTTAATGCCGGAAGAGTAGCGCTTGGATTGTTTTATGAAGTCATCGACTTCCGGGAAGAACGTGTTTTGCTCAAAATGGGTCTATTGAAATAAAATTGTGGGTTTTACTATTATATAAGAATATCGTATAACCAGAAGAAATAAAGAAATTTTGAAGAATAGCTTTTTATGAAGATTAAAGCTATTCTTCACTATATTAGAAAGAGTACTAGAGTAATTACTGAAGTAATCATTAATCGGTCTGAGAGACTGTTCACAAGTTGATCCATTATAAATTTGAAAATTTACAATATTTCCGAAAACGAACCAAAACTAAACTAAACCAAAACCGAAGTGAGCTCTAGCCTGCTCTTGAGAAAAGGATCATTGTAGTGGGAATCAGTATAGCCCGAGGGATTGACTATAACCCAAGGGATGGAGCATAGCACGAGGGGTCGGTCATTCGAAGAAAAAGAAGTTCATCTTGAAATAAATGCAATTTTTATAAATTTCTCTATATTTTGTAATTTATTCGTGGATTTCCATAAACATTTATATATTTTTGATTTTCTTGTTGTATTTCTTTATTTATGCGGTAATTACGAAATAAAGTTGGATTTCAATAAAAATCCTTTTTTATTTTTTAACAGTAACATCTTTTCTCCAATAGATACATAATTCAATATGCAGTTTCGCATTTAACAAGTTATTTTCGGTCTTCAACAAATTATAATTTTTTATGGGATTCTTAAACATATGATGGGTTTTTGTATTTTGCCAAAAATACAATGTTATTTTTACTTCTCACAGGATGTTTAGAAATGACCGACCCCTTGGTATAGAATCGTTCATCCCTGCATGATGAGAAATGGGGGAAGGAAGTTTAAATTATACAGGGTGTTCCGGAAAGGATGGTAAGTACAGTGAGTTCTTCGGCCATTTCGAGTCGAAAATGTTCTATGACATTTTGCACAAAGGCACACCTTTTAAAATTTATGAACGCAGTTTTTTACTGATGAGCCGTTATTTTTAAGTAAGAAACGGCAAGACAACGCAAATTAAATTGTATAGGTTTTGAATTACGCTTGATTTATATAAAATCACTCGTAAAACCCGCGCGCTCTTAAAACAAAGTGAACATTTTTTAAACACGGACTGTTCAAAATCTATACAGTTTCGTTCAATAAGCATTGTTTTTGGATTTCCTACATAAATGTAATGTAACTTCAAAAAGGTGTAACTTGTGGGAAAATTTCATGGAACATTTTCAGCTTAAAATCGACCAAAGAACCCAATAGACAATTGAGTCCAGACTATAGTAGCGCTTAAAATAAACGACCCTCTCCCAGTAAAGGCTTACGGCTATTTCTGTTTTATAGCATGTACCAGCGGCGGCTACATAGTGTTAACCTACTCTCATGCCTATAAGCGCAGCATTCAATGGCTACACAATGATTCCTATTAGCCATATGCATTCTTGGTAATAAATTTATAGGGATCAATGGAGAGATGTGGTTTGAAATATCCTCTAGCTCTGTCTAGTAATAAACTTAGGGTTGGTGACTTTAGGATCGCTTGGTAACACCTTTGCGCTAAAAAGTATAAACAAAAAACAATTAGCATGGCACCTAAAGACCTGGGAACGTATCTTACAATTGAATTATTGCCAATGTGTGGGTAATTTCCCACATCGCGAGAAATTTAGGTTTGGTTTTAGGCTCTGTGGGGAAAAAGTAATATTTTTCCGAAATCGATCAAATGTCGGAATTTTCCTGTTAAAGGGTTAATAGTGCAGACTGTGCAGTTAAAATTAGTGTATTTTCGAAAATTATATCCGGTTTAATAATTTTAAGCGACATTTTGAAATAAGTTCGGCACTGAAAATGAAAGAAAGCATATTTTGAGAATTTTTAAGCTTTATAGCATTTTGGGGCATTTGTACATATTGTCAAAGCCATGCGGAGTGATATTCCATATTAAACTTAGTATGATAAAATAGTCCCGATAAATATGACTTTAAAAAAGGGGGTGTTGGAAATGCGGGAAATTTTTAAAATGGAAGTGGGAAAATCCACTTTCTAACATTTTCAACACTGATTTGAAGGTTTTGGTCATGGCTAAACAGTTTTTTATTGTTTTAAAGCTTATTTTGACACGTTATCTCTCAAAAGTAATTAATGTAATGATAAAATGTTTTCGGGGAATGGAATTGTGCCCGAAAACCCGAGATAAGTAAATTTTTGAAATTGATTACCTGTAAAATAAGTTATTTCAACGGAAAACGGTAATGGAACGTTTTTTCTTAAGCATCCCTTTCAGTTTCAATTAAATAGAAAAATTAATATCTGAACCTTAAGTCAAGTGATAACCTTAGTCTTATCGATACTTTTTTAAGTTTTGATTCTAATCAAGACATTTTTGATTAATATCTGTTCCTTCAGTCTTAATTATTTATTTTAATGTTGAAACCGGGGTTGATTTTAGCCATTATTTTATCGCATATTTCCTCATACCATAGAATCGGTATTATTAATTAATTCCCGATGGGGGTTGACCAAAAATATACCAGATGTTCCCACGCAGATCGTTCTTAAAGACTGTTTTAATGCCATTGTTCCAACAACATAAGGATATTGCTCTTAACTTTCACGTTCAACATAAATGACTTTAAAGTATGTCTTATTCTGGCAGTTGGTGAAATAGGGAATTTTTTTGATTAATATCTGTTCCTTGAGTATTCATTTTAATTAAGGTTAATAAGAAACTGATTTACATTTTCAAAATCTGAACTAAGCAGAAACATATGTAATGGGTACCTTAACTTCAAAAAAAAAGTAAATAATTAAAAGTTGGTATTCTTATTATAATTAACATAAATCAATTTTTACAATCGTTTATTGAAACTTGAGACGCCCCCTAAAAATTCCAGATATATGACCAAATTGACAATTTTACACAATTTATAAAAACGCTGATTTATGTCTGTTTAACCTTTAGCTCAAACTTTTTATAAGCCCAATATGAAATTATAAAAAAACGTCTTGATTTGGACCAAGGCCGAAAAAACAAACGATATGTCTGAGGTTTATCAGTTGACTGAAGTTTCAGATATTGCAATTTCTTTTTAAATTACTTTTATTCCTTTAATCCTTAATCAATATTTAATTCAATCAACTTATTTTTACTGTTAATCGATCTATTCCCTCTAAATTAATTTCAAAAATTACATATCTACGCTTTTTCAAGAATAATTCCATTTTCCGAAAACATTTTATCATGAAATTAATTATTTTGAAGGGAGTACGTGTTGGGTGACGAATATTGAATATTTGAAATATTATACGAAGTGTCTAAAAAGAGCAAGCGATCTTTGATATAACTCGAAAGGAAAATGTAAATATTTGATAGTGGATGCATATATTGGGGACGCGAATTTATACATTTAACTTCGAATATCGAAATGTTACATTTTTTTGTCGCGACTATGAAGGAAAGGTTGCACTGCAGTTTCCCTCTCCGAACTTCAAAGCTTCTTGGCCATAACTCAATCTAGATTTGGAACGTCATCACCCCTTACTACATTGTTGGCGTTACTTGTATTGTACACCGGTTACGTATTACGCGGAATGATTTTATCAGGCGTAGAGACCATTTCCGAAAACACACAGGGGCGAGGAGACCATTGGGGTATTCTTCCTTGCACCAAGGGCCATCGTCAGACGGTGCCAAAGTTCACTACAGGCGGGAGGAAAGTCAACTCGCACTGCCTCTAGCGGTGCTTCTAGGCGAGAGGGAGAAGACCCCAATGGCGGCATCGCCCCAGTGTTTTAGTTTCTCCTTATGTAATTTGTGTACGATCGGTCCATGGCAGTTCTGGTAAGGTATGATGTGTTCAACCATTTTATTTCCTCAGGAAATAACAAGTCATCGGAACTGAGAAGTATTTCTTTTTATGTAAACTTTACCCTTTCCTTTGGTTATATTTACACCGATATCATATTTTTCCAGTGCATAAAAGGAGAGCTACCTACTAAAAGAAACAAGACAGGACCGAGGTTGTTGCTTTGTCTTAAGTAGACAACATAAGTTTATAAATTAGTTTGAGCAAAATAAATTCTTTATCATAATTTCTTGACATCAGTCTTCCCAGCAACTTACAACAGATTTAAACTTTTTTGGTGCAAACTTGAAAATTTGTCAAGGCAACAAGAATTAAAACTGTGCTTCCAACTTAGTAATCATCGACACGAAATCCCTTCAAAATAATTAATTTCATGATAAAATGTTTTCGGAAAATGGAATTATTCTTGAAAAAGCGTAGATATGTAATTTTTGAAATTAATTTAGAGGGAATAGATCGATTAACAGTAAAAATAAGTTGATTGAATTAAATATTGATTAAGGATTAAAGGAATAAAAGTAATTTAAAAAGAAATTGCAATATCTGAAACTTCAGTCAACTGATAAACCTCAGACATATCGTTTGTTTTTTCGGCCTTGGTCCAAATCAAGACGTTTTTTTATAATATCTGTCCCTTCAGTCTTAATGTAATTAAAATTTGAATAATTTCATGTTTTTTGTACCGACATACATTTGGGGTTGATCTATTTCTAATAGCTTAAAGAAGTACTTAAGTATAGTTAATTATATGAACTCATATCCAATAACATAGTTTTCGAAAAGCATATAATGTTGTACTTTATATATGAAGTTAGTTCAAAAATGACAGTATTTGAAATGTAGAATAAATTTTTTTATTTGTTGTGTACACTCTAAACATATATCAATGAGAATTTTTGAGGAAATGCATCATGAGTAGAAGAGCTTGAAGACGATGTCTATATAAGCATATTGTGTTGTACTTTATTTATGAAAAGTTTAAAAACGACGGTATTTGAAATATGGAAGAAAAATATTTGTTTCGTACACTGTATACATATACAGTGTTGTCGAGATCAGACCAACAGCTTCCTTTATGTACAACCCCCAATACTGCCAACGGGTGATGTCGTGCTAAATTATACAGGGTGTAAATAAATGTTTAGAATTCATGTTTTATTGTATTTAAGTGACAACGAGTGGCAAGATACACAAAGAATACAGGAGAATATGCGTGAATGCAACAAAATATTTTAAAGCACAGTCCTACGATTAGTCTTAGAACCTGGGCCTCAAATTGCAACCTCTAAACTGTTTAGTAAACAACTCAACGTAAATATTCGAAGTGTCTACCATTGTGGTTGAGGCACTCTTCCAGATGACTGTCCGTGTCTTGCATTACATTTGCAACCACTAAACTCATGACGCATGGCAAGACTAATGGTATTGCCGTCTTAGGTACTTCTCGTCCGTTAAGGCTTGATGTAGGGGGATATGATTATGCCTGTAGTAATGCCCTTGTAAACTGGCACGAACAGTAGAATGGCTTAGTGCAACTTCTTGTTCCACCGCTCTACTACAAGCATGAGATTGGCTTCAAAACTTTCTACGATGTCAAAGTCTGTATCCTCATTACAGACTATACAGTCTCTTCTACGTTCACGATCTTGCACTATCGAAATGACGAAAGTCCTCGCACCCAAATGTCGGTGTGGAGACCGTTCGGCATAAAGCACTACCTTTAGTTGAACCAGAGAGAATTTTACACATGTGTAAAATTCTCTATGGTTGAATGTTACCGCGACCTTCACCCAAAATAAACTTGCTGCCCAATTTTTCCTGGTTAGAATAAGTTGGCATTTTGCTAGGAAACGAGACCAACTACTGTAATTCTACTACTTAGCGACACTGAAAGCCCCTTTATATCTAAAAAGACCGGAAGTTCCTCAAAGTTGAGTTTTCAAAGATTGTCAGCTTGAGCAGCAGGTCATAGTATGTATAGTGGTGAAGGTCGCTTTAACATTCGACACGTGACACCACGGTATGTTTGGTCCTCCAATGTCCTGACCCTATAGGTCCAAACAATTACCATCCAGTTTTTCGGCTCAGCGTTGCGGTATTGCCGGTCCCATTTGAAATACAATTTCTGTAGTGTTACAATTTTAACAATACGCCTGTTAAAAAGGCACAAATACCGAAAAAAGAAACCATTGTAATAAAGGTCGGCCCCCTAACCTTAAACTATGAACAAAATAAAGAAAACATAAAGGTTTCTTTGGGAATGACTTTGAAGCAGAAGGTCCGAGTTGTCTGAGGAACCGAGAAAAAAGGCCGTAGTGAAAACTAATCGTCGTTACGTAGCAGTTAGGACCGAATTTAATTAGTTAGTCTCGTCTTTTAGCAAAATGCCAGTGTATTCAAACCAGGGAAAATTGAACATGATGTTTACGAGGATTACCTAAAACGGCAAAACCTTTGCGTGAACTAATTGAAGCCGATCCATTATTTTTAGAAAGGTACTGTTCTCTGACGAGGCTATTTAAGGATGGTACCTTAAACCTTCATAACGTGCATTTTTGGGAGGGCATTCTTGGAAACCAAATTATCGGACCCTTTTTCTTGATAAGAAAATCTCTGAAGGCATTTACTTGGACTTCCTGCGTCATGAGTTCGTTGCTTGTAAAGTAATTGAAAGACATGGACAGATGAAGAGTGCCTGCACCACAATGGTAATCACATTGAACATTTACGTTGACGTTGATGTGTACCAAACGGATTCGATTAGAGGTTGTAATTTGAGGCCCAAATTCCAAGACTTATCGTAAGACTGTGCTTTAAAATTTTCTGTTGCTCCCCCCACTTGACTGGTATGCTAGGTGGTATTTCAGTAGAAGAAAATTTATTGAATTAGGGATAGCGAGAGATGGCTAGTGATATGGCTTAGTTATGGGCTAGACGCCCTTGTTTTATTGGCAACATTATTACATTGAATGTTGCCAGATTAAATTGTTGCTGGTGATTTGGCGAACTATGCTAATGATATATTAAAATTTAAATGGAAAAGTTTCATTTTGACACATTCCTTACCCTAAAATTTTGTGTTTGGAGCCTATTAATGCATTATAGTGATAATGTAATTAATTTTAGTGTTAAATAGGAAAACATTTAGGCTGAAAGAACAACTGGCGTAGTTTAATCTTATTTTGTTATTTCAGTTAAGGGTTATCTATAGTTACCCAAAAAAAACCTGTTGTTTTCGATTAATTTTAATTAAATATGATCATTAAGTTGAAATTAACGGCTTATCTTCTTTTACTAGTGTTATTTCAGTTTATTATACGAGTTTGAACAAGAAATTCTGCAAACTTTAGAGGAGTGACTGTTTGACTCTTGCAGAACAATCACTACTTTGCCCCAAAACTTTTAAATATCACGCCTTTTCAATGGCTCTCTTTTCAAAATGGGGAAAAAAGCTTTTAAATGACAATTTAATTAATCGTAAGAATTAAACAGGAAAATGGAGGCTGGGTGAAAGATTTGTTAGTTTAATTATAAGGTATCCATGAATTTACCCAAAACACGAATCTTTCACATTCTGGTGCCGTGCTCCCAGCCAAGTCGAGCACTGACATCCTTTTCTCGAAGCAACTCGTGGCACTTTTAAGCCCACTGTAACTTCGTGATGGGTATAGGTGAAAGTCTGAAATTTTGCTTGCCGCGAGGACTGTCAATCCTAGCTATTGTTTCCAAATTTCAAGTTCCTACCCTATATGCTTTTCGAAATATCGCAGGTGAAATTTACCTTATTTTGTCACTCACTCACTCACTCACCGATCATCAAAATTCTAAGGTACTTCTAGAGGAGATAGAAACTTAAAATTCAGGATTTAGTTTTCATTTATTTTATAAAGCACAGAAAAATTAAAACATCCCGAATTTTTTATAAAATTGTTCTTTAGTTCTTTATTTTAAAACTAGATGGCGCTGCCGTCTTTTCAACAGAAATAGTGTGTGTTCTTGATGAAAGGACGTAATGGTCCAAAGTTAACCGAAAGTTAAATATATATTAAAGCTAATAGGAGTAGTAGTTTAATAGAAATGTGTCGTAACTGATGCTACATTCTTTTATTAGGATATCGCGTACAATCTTTATTGCATATTCTCTGCGGGTCGAAAGGGGTAATTCAGCGTAAATATGGACAAACGTTAGCGATTATATTGGCAAACGAAGTACCACGAGAGGGTCTTGTTTTAATATAACTACCGAAGTATAACGAGAGGGTCTACAAAAAGAAGTGAGATCCTAAGAAAAACATTAACATGTACAAAAATGGGCCAAGCCTCGCTTCGTGCCCTCTCCGCCGTAAAAGTTCTGAAATCCCATGTAGAGCCAAGTCTGCCTTTTGGTCTCATTCAATCGCCAATTGAACAATTATGTTATAAATTAAGTACTTTTCCTAATTAATAACCAATATTCTTTGACTCTATCATTATTATACATCTTTGTTCGTATCAAAAATATCGTGACTTGGCAAGCGCAGGTGTACATAAGGTTATGCATAACTCGCCTTATAAACTTGTAAATAGGGTTATGCATAACTCACCATATAATTTGTACATAGGGTTGTGCATGACTCATCTTATAAACTTGTACATATCCCCTCGACCATAAACGATTTAGTGAATATCCCTTCGACTCCCTTTTAATATTACTTACCTGCGATTGCCAAGTCACGATATTTTTGATACGAACAAAGATGTATAATAATGATAGAGTCAAAGAAGATTGGTTATTAATTAGGAAAAGGACTTAATTTATAACATAATTGTTCAATTGGCGATTGAATGAGAACAAAAGGCAGACTTGGCTCTACATGGGATCTCAGAACTTTTTAGGGCGGAGAGGGCACGAAGCGAGGCTTGGCCCATTTTTGTACATGTTAATGTTTTTCTTAGGTTAATTATACTTGATTGAGTTTAATTTAACGGCTTATCTTGTTTATCTTGTGTGGATTTATTTTATAATAAAAGTTTCAATAAAATATTAACTTAAATTGCAATTACCCTAAAATTTTAATGTATGCGCTTTTGATGTATTTTAATGATCATTTAGATTAATTTGATAGTGAAATAGGAAACTACTGTGGCTGTACGAAAAACTTGTGAGGTTTTAATCTTAATTTGAGCGTGGTTCGTGAGAGTGGATTAAGCTTAAAATTTATTTGAATTTTTTACCCTATTTGCAATGTTTAGTGCAGTTTAATATTTTTGCCATATATTCATCATTATGGTACCCTAAACTTTTGGGTAGTTTAAACAGTTTATTTAAAAGTTATTTGAGCTTTTATCCAAAAATGTATATTTTGGTTTAATTTCACGTTAATTATATTTAATTGAGTTAAAATTAACGTAGGATTGTGTTTTGGCAGTGTACATTTAGGCTATAAAATGAGTTTAAATGTATACTTCACCTTAATTGCAATTTTTAGTGGAGTTTTCGATTCTTATTTTACCCTAAACTTTTGAATTTCGCGCCTATTAAGGTGCTTTCGAGATAATTTAAATTAGCTTAAGTGTGAAAGAGAAAACATGGGGCTTTACCAACGGCTTGGTTAGATACAATCTTAATCAAGGACATCATTTAAGAGTTATCTGAGTTTTCATCCAAAAAAAAATGTACATTCGGGGTTTAATTTCACGTTAATTACACTTAATTACGTTGAAATTAACTTGTCGTCAGTGCTCATTAAGCTTATAAAATGACTTTTAATAAATAATTCACCTTAACTCTAATGTTTAGAGGAGTTTTTTATTATTTCCAACACATTGCGTTAAATTTTTATCATATCCTGTGCTAGGTTTGTGGTAAAGATTATCTATACAATATGTTAATGAATGATGTTATTCTATAGTTTAGCTTGAATACCAGTAATTAAATCAAATACCTATACAATTCATAGCAATTTAAACCAATAAACAAACGGCAACGTGGACTGTGGAAATAGCAAACAACGTAACCCTCCGTTTCTAACGTGGTTACGTTGAGAGAATCTGTGATGTAAACATGAAAATTATTTGACTAATTAAATTATATAACGACACTGTCCTCCTGGATTAACCAGCACCACTGTTACTTATGAATTAAACAATCCACTGTTGGTAACAAATAGTTTATAAAATGATAACGTAACATCACAGTATAACTGATTCAATAGGACCAAAATTGTTTTAACGAATAATCTGGTCCTCTACATTGGTTTAGTTTTAAGGAATTATATCACACACCTTCACAATTAGTAGCATTTTAGTGAGATTAACAAATAATGAAACCGCGTATACCTGTCCTCAAATGAGAATGTTGAGTGAACTGCGCTAACCAGTAACCTATACACCACTCTTTTAACTGCCGTAGGAAAACACATTGAACATTTTGTGATCTTTCCTGTAATATTTTGAAGTTGAATTCTTCACAGGGTGAAAACACTACCGTTGATTTCTAAACCATTAACAAATAATGAAACCCAGTATACCTCATACGTAACTCTCCGTTTCCAACGTGGTTACGTTGAGAGAATCTGTGCTGATGTAAACATGGAAATTCCTCTACATTGGTTTAGTTTAAGGAAATATATCACACACCTTCACAATTAGTAGCATTTTGGTGAGATTAACAAATAATGAAACCCTGTATACCTCAGTCCTCATATATTTGTTTGTAGCAGGAAACGAAGCAGACTGCGTATTTTTGGAATACAGAGCTGGAAATGAGCTTTTTTTATCTTGAAAGGGGAAAGACTATATAAATACTATATTACATAGACAAACTAAAATACAACTTAAGCCTTGGCCGTAAAGAACGTTCAAAAACTTACTTTAAATGATATAAAAACCTCTGTTAACTGTAATTATTTACCTGAATTACTTTTCTAGACGAAAATTCGACCTGATAACGACCTATTTCTTATTAAGGGTGCTACAGTTAATTAGAAAATACATATAAAGGTGCTCAAGCTCGGATGAAATAGTAAAGTAATCTGTCAGCGTCTACTGCTAGATAGTCTGACTCAAAAGTAATTTTGACGTACTTTCAGAATTAACTAAAATTAACATACTTAGAGTTAATTGATTTAAATTAAACTAGCCGATAGCACACCTTGAATACATAATTGTTAAATTAAGAGTATTCCGAAAAGTAACTTCGCTCTAGTTTTTCAGTTAGAGGTGGCTAAATATCACGAAAAACCCCATGTTAATCTCCATAGGAAAAATGGTAAAAGCATGTGAATTTTGCTTTAACGTTACAAAAGAGTATCAAGTCATATCTACAAGGGCCTACCGGCCCTGTAGAATTAGGATATCCTTAAAACTTCTCAAAGACGATCCGAGATTATCAATTTCGAGCTTTTTATAGCATTAACTAACGTCTGTTTGATATTAAGCTTATAAACCTTAAAACAATGCCGACTCAATTTATAAGTGCTACACTAAAAGTCCACAAAGATGATCCAAGATTGTTAATACGCCTAAAAAGTGCCCTCTTCAAAATAAGTAGCCGGGGAAAAGAGAACATGATCGAGTGGGCTATGCTAGTGGGTATTTTGGTAGTAAGTCGCGGGGGTTGGAACTCCAGGCATAGCCCACTCCATAACGCAGTCGACATCGACAACGCAAAGCAACTCGCGCTAGCGTGGGAAATAAGGATGAAACACAGGGCAAAGGACCAGTTTAAAAATTGCATGGTACAGTTCAAAAATTAAATCGGAGGAGGGTCACTCGTCCACGAGACTACTAAAAAAGTTCAAGGGTAACCAGAGTCCACACATTAAAATTCTAATATTTTTTTTATCCACTTTTTTAGCCTAGCAGACGACGTGCTCTGTCAATGGTCACAGACCAGTTTATTTATTCCAAGTCAGGAGGGTCGCTGACATAATGTCCAGTTTAAAAAAATGCTTATTTCCCACCCTGACTCGCGCTATAGCCCAAGCAGCTTACGACGTTTTGCGCGTGATCGAGTAGGCTATGCTCCGGGCAAAAGAAATCTTCAGTTCAGCGTTAGAAATAAGGCGGTGGCACAGGGAAAATGACCAGTTTAAAAATTAAATTGGAGGGGGACCACTAAGGAAATTCTAGGGTAACCAGGGTCCAGACATTATCTCAACTATTTTAATTATACACTTCTTCAGTTTAGCAGACGCCGCGCCCTGGTCAATGGTCATGGACCAGTTCATTTATTCCAGGGCAAAGGGGTCGCTGACCCAATGTCTAGTTTTAAAAAAATCCCTATTTCCCACCCTCCTTCAGTTGGGAGTCCTGGTGCTCCTAAAGTCCAGACAAAGGCTACGTTCAGTAACGAAAATCTCAAGGAAATTGCTGATGGGCTCGAGACGTCACAGTGACGTAAAATGTTGTTCAACGGAAAAGTGAAATTTTGAAGTTAGTGCTGTTTTCGAAAATGGAGTTGGGGAAACGTCTAACTGGCCCTCAAAACGTTACCAAGCGAAATTGGCTCTATTCAATTATTAATGAGCTCGTAAATAATGAAATTGTTTAAGTAACTTACGCCCTTTTGAATAATAGAAGTAGTTTTGTAACGATAATTAATAAAAATACTGAAGGAATAGCATTACTGGAATTTAATTTTTAAATCCCGCGCCAACTTTTCGTCTGTCAAGTGTTCAACAGTCAAGGGCTACGTCACGCCATCAAAAAAACCATATCGATTAGTTGGTTTCTTTGATTGGCATGCGCTGAGCCTCATGACGTCAAACCCTTAAACGTGAAAAAGCGTACACAAGGGAAAATCTGACATCGCTTAGTAAGCGCTGTCATCAAAGAGGGTTACTGAACGTACCCATAGATGCATATGACAAGGATTCATTTCTCATGAGCGAGAATGGCCAACTCTGTTGTGTAAGAGACAGCCTGGCAGCCCGGTATTTGTTTACTTCTAAGTCAGCTGGGTTTTCACCTTTAAAAGTTAATACAGCCCTTTGAATTTAAATCATTAGAAATGAGAAATGTTATTAAATGAATGAATCTATACGGTTGCAGTTGTGTCGAAATGAGAGCAATTAAATATGTGTCTTGGATATTTAGCTCTGATAATATTAGAAACGTTAGTGTGACGTATTTAACCAGAATTTATTTTAATTAATTTATCATTTAACCAGAAGTGATTCTAATTAATTTAAGAATAAAGTGCTATAAAATAAAAAGCCCGAGAATGGTATCCTCTTAAAAGCAGAACTTCGGCCCATAAAAGTAAGATTGAAACAATTTTTGGTAACGTACACTTGCGTCTAAAAAACATCTATTCCCAATAATTTCTGAAACTTTGACTTCTTTGAGAAGGATTAATAGCAGAACCGCTGAACAGTGTGTTACATATTTAACTAAAACCGAAAATAATATCATTTAATTAAACATTGTGTTATAAAAGACAACACAGCCACAAATTGGAAGAGCTACCTCGGTATGTCGAAACTAAGAAAACGTGTTAGAGATCCAATGAACAGCAATGGTTTTTACCTTTAATATACAATTTGAATTTTGATAATGCCAATGTAAAATGTTATTAAATGAAAGAATCTATGCAGTTCTGTTTGTCATAATTTCCCTTGAAAACTTATCGCCAACGTTTAGTCATCGGAGGTTTCATCATTATGGTGTAAAATTTACCTCTAAAGCTTATTAATGTGACCTAGCTGTCACAAATAACACTGTAGTAATTGATAGATCTACCAGTAAGAATAATAATTAATTATTTTATAATTTATTTGGACCTACCGACAGTATTCGTAATGTCTGGCTTTTATCCCAAATAACCGAAGATGATGTTGCATATAACTTCAACATAACGCTATTTTGACCGAGGCTTAGCGAAATTGCTTATGCTTAATAACTGGTGATTTTAACGTTTGAAAGTAATTCTAGTATTCTAGTAATGTTTAAAGGCATTTTCTTATGAAAATAACAAAAATCAGACCTAATTAGCCTCCAGTTTAATTCCTAATCCAAAATTTTGGTTATAACCGAGAGCTCTAACGCCATGTTTTCCTTGCTTAATCTCCCTCTGACGGCGTGAATCACGACAAAAACGCCGTAAGTCCAATATGAAAATTAGGGCTAAAATGCGTGTCTCTAACAGTGGTAAAACGCCGTAACTTCAATACCCAAGACAACGTAACTAGAAGTATGAGTTTATAATGATAAAATCAATACTTAAACTTAATTGATTTTAATGAAACTAAGAAAAAGGCGCTACCTTGGACTGTTTACTTTCATTTAAGGTGGTTTCCAAACGTATCGAATGATTAGTTTTCCTTATATCCCTGCGGGGTTGCCCCCACTTTATAAAATTCCCATGTTATGTCTATGGAAGAATATTGTATCTTTCACCGAATGTCGGATTAATTTTATGGATTCCAAAACCACCCTTAACAACTTTTTTCTTTATAGAATTAACTATGGTTGGTTCTCTTTGAAATTTTAATAACATAATTAGGGCCCAAAGTTTAGTTCACTGACAAAATTTCAAAGCAGCAAACACAATACGAAAAACGTTACGGCCAATCAAAGAACCCTACTTTAGCATTAGAGGCAGTATCAAGTCTTATCTAAGAGAGCGACCGCTCTCCTAGAATCACCATTAAAATCACACCATCTGAAGAAAGATTTGAAATTAATGTTAAAATTAGTCACACATACTATTATGGAGCGCTTAACAATCTACTTGATTGATATCAATCAAAACTGTAATGAACACCGTTCCGATTTAGCTTTATAAGAGAAACTGTATTTTTCAGGAAACTTTGAAGATGGAAAATTCTTCAAAGAAAAAAATAATGTTTTCGGGAATCTTCAAATTTCATTGCTGCATAGGCTTAATATCAAAACTTTCAAAATCAATTCATTTTTTACGGCAACGTCACACATTTTTACAACCCTTGTTGGATTACAAAACAAGTTGGGAAAACCAAAATATTACCTCTCCGAGTCAAGACGACTATTTACAAACTTATTTACCCAGATATGGAAATGTTTCTTAAGTTAAAATTTATGAAATATTAAAGCAGTATACAAAGCATAGCAAATATACTGTGAATCAGACGACATTTTACATCCAATAATGATATACTTGTACACATTAAAATCATCCGATGGGGGAAAAACGGGAAATGAAGAGATAAAACTTCGGAGGGATATTACCTTTACGTGCTTGTAAAGGCCCAATTTTCTACTCCTCAACTGTATGCCCTCTATGTTCAAAGCCATATTCACAACAGCGTTGCATATAAACACTATCCTCTCGTTTCACCTCAACGATTTTCTTAGTTTGTCAACATGACTGTTAACGTTACATAACACCAAAGCTTATTTGTGGCTACACACACTGAAAGTAAATGCGTACCATAAAAAGCATGAAAACATGAAGCTATTATCCGATTACGATCAGACCTTTCACTGGTCTGGGCTGCGTTCAGCAGAGCTCACCAAAAAAGACAGCGGATTTTGGAAATGTTTACCGGTGAGCTCTGTCGTCATAGCTTTTCTCCGGTCATGGGCGTTTTATAAATGACGCAAGGTACCAAGGCTTAACAAAAATTGTATGATAACATATTTATAGAGATAGATAACAACTTTTATAATTAAAATTAGAAACTATCATATCTCTTAAAACTCTCGCGTGATCAACCGGTTTCACGCCAATTAAATAGATATAGTCCCATAGAGCTATTTGTATTAATTCCTCCATGGTTTTTTCGCCAAGCTGAGAACTATGCGTTTTACGTCACGTTATCCAAAGAGCGGACTATTTTCTTTGAAGACCGCGCTAGCTCAGCGCTAAGCACCGTGACGTCAAAATTCAAAAACAAAATCCCGTTATGTAGGACACTGCTAACAGCGCTGGGCTCTGCTGAACGCGGCCCAGATTTCCACCATGATTATATAATCTAAGCCTAATTATTTAAAAGTGTATTTAACTTTCGGCCCACTCTGAACCGTTAATGTCTCTGCATTACAGAAACGAAAACCAAACCCAAGCGTTTACTTTTTGGTTCACTAGGCCTATTGACAAATCAAAGTTCATATGATCGAAATGGTAGCGTTCTTCTTGTTATCAATAACGAAAGGATTATGCTATAAACAGATGTAGTATAGCTTAAGTAATATATAAACATCCATTTCAAATAATAATATAAAAAAATATTCTTGGGTTATCAAAATGAAATAGAGCTTTAAAGCTACAAAAGTACTAAATGCATCATAATTACGAAAAATATTTCCACATATTCACTTTATATTAAGGATAAAGGGAAAATTATGGTTCTGTAGGATTCCTTTACACATCAAAACAAAACGAACTTCTAACGCAGCGCACTACTGTAACAACGGACGGACACACACAGACAAAAACATAGACTGCTTTTTAACTCTTTCCGTATTAATTTTGAATTGAGAAACAAGATTATCTTAAATATTAAAATGAATATAATTAATATTTAATATTTTCTTCGTTAGTTATTCGCCTTATTGAACGTTACATCGTTTTAAAAAAGAACAATTAAACATTCTTGAGAGACTTGACTAATATTGGCGTTTGAAATGAAGCATACGCCGGTTGCTTCGCCTTACACAAATAGGTAGTATATAAGGGTGTCGAACTACAGTTAAAAGCAAGAACAACCGCAATTGCGAAAACCTATCGTGGACAACCCACCTTAGGGAGGCTAGACGTTTCTCGTAACCCTAGCTGATCGCCGCGAATGTCTTAAACCAAACGATGACGACGGAGTAGAAGCCAGGTGTGCAGACTGGTGTCCATGTGGGATGGACAAAAACAAAGACCAGAAGATGGTGGTGTAGAAGCCAGGTGTACAGACTGGTGTCCATGTGGTATGGACAAAAACAAAGACCAGAAGATGGTGGTGATAGAAGCCAGTGTGTACAAACTGGTGTCCATGTGGGATGGACAATGACCATAAGATGGTGGTGTTAGAAACCAGTAAGTATAGACTGGTGTCCATGTGGGATGGACAAAAACAAAGACCAGAAGATGGTGGTGTTAGAAGCCAGTTTGTACAGACTGGTGTCCATGTGGGATGGACGAAGGCCATAAGATGGTGGTGTTAGAAGCCAGTAAGTACAGACTGGTGTCCGTGTGGGATGGACAAAGACCAGAAGATGGTGGTGTGAGAACTCAAGTAGAGAAGCCATTTCCGTGACTGTGAAAGCAGTTCGGAAATGGCGAACACGTTTGCTCCGATTTGGAAACTGCGAACGCGGTCACGTGGGTGTAACAACAGACACACACACAGACACACAGACACACAGACACACACGATCGTTACAGAACCTCTCCGTGACATACGTCACTCGGAGAGGTAAAAACTTGCTAATTAGATGGTCCTGGACTCGGTTACCAGCTTTAATTTTAATAAAAAAAGAGTTGGCCCGTAACTTGTACTATTTTTCCACCATTAGAAACACAATTTATACTAACCATCATTGATATTGATATTTTCAATAATAGCCGTTTCGTGTTGAGCAGAGTTCGTTTCTAAATTAGATTTTAAATAAAATAAAACTAAGATATACAAATCTTAAACAAGTCTTAGCGGTTAATAGGACCCTTCCAAAAGGGTCAAGCAGGCTAATTTAGCCTTGGAATTTACCATACGCGATGTTTTCCGAGCTCTCTTCATTTATATTTTCCCGTTCGGTATTTGCTAAGGAATATGGATTATTTAATTAAACAGAAAAGTATTGAAATTTAAAAAAATAGAAGCATTTGCTTGGATCGTTCGAAAAATTGAGTCAATAAATGCTTATTTATTTTTATACTTACCATCCGCGTTATTCCCAAATTATCCTCTTCCTATAAAGATTGTTCATCTACTATTCAAACGGGTTTATTGAAAATTTGATGAAAAACTATATTCATATCTCAACCTAGTTTTAGTATTTATTTAGGCCCTTCCAAATGGGTTAATTTAAATGGCCAATTTTGCCATTGTACATACCATCCCTGCAACTTTTTGAACTTTCACCCTTGGAAAATTGTCCATTTGAACATTTTGACGATAAATTGAACAAGTAACGAAACAGAACGATATAGTCACATGCATGTGTTACCATTAAAGAGAAAATTAAATGACCAGACATTAATTTTTGGATCAAATTAGATCAATAATATAATATTAAAACGGTTTCCGTAAATTTTATTGATTTTTTATGTTTCCAAAGTTAACTTACTAAGCTAAAGTTTTATTTTGATTAAAGAAAAAATTATATTTATAAAGAAATGCCGAATGTACTGTAGCTAATTAGCGATGCCCCTTTGAAAAACGAAGGGTAAAATAGTGGCGACTAATGACTGTCCGAAATATAACCTTATGCCCGACTTAAAAATGCCGTTTTAAAATCAATTGGTCCCGACTTGATTCGTAGGTTCGCCGACTAAATAGTTATTTTCCGAAACACTGTTCAATTGAACTGAGGTTAACCAAATATATGGGACAAAAAGTAGTATATTCTGAGTTTTCTTTCGCTCTGTAAGGTTTGGATAGGTTTATCGGAATTTCGATGCCTTATATAGTTTGGTAGCTGTTATTATTAAATATCCTGTCTCGCGCTGCTTTTCAGAAACACAATATCTAACCTTTAGCCTCCTGATTGGCCACTTGAAGGCCTAAATAAGTGAAAAAACAGGAATACCCTCATGCAAGTTAGAAAGCAGGGCTAAACTTAAATTTTGACCCAAGCATTACACTCTCTTATTTTTCTCTGTAACTGCAGAAGTATATAATACTTTCCTTCGAGAGAAGTGTACCACAAATAGGGTTAAGTGTAACGTAACTCTTCCCAACATCCCTTAACATTTTGGAGCAAGGGTACTAAACCGAGTAACATATGCGATAAATAGTACCTTCGTCATTACTCTATCAGTGCTGCTTAACTATTTGCATAGGCGCACTTGTGGATGTTTGTCCCACGTCGAGATATTCAAGGTCTGTTGGTTGATATCTGAATATTTAGTACCAAACAGTTAAATAGAATTCAGCCTAATGCGAAGCCATACCCATCTGAAGTTTGATGAGTGGGAGAGCAAATAAAAAATGTGAGAGGCTGGGAAAAATGACGTTGCGTATCTAAAGTATTAAGAGGATTCAGAGTGTCATCCTTCTTCTATTATCACCTTCTGGTGTCTGCCATAAATCTAAATCCCCTTAATATTCCTAAAATCTAAAATAATTGAGAGTACGCCTTGCTGTAATGATCGCGCATTTCAAATCAAGATACTTAAAACGATCATTATCTCTCTCTGGGTAAACAAAGAGCTCATTTGAAGAATATATATGCATAGTAATGGTTTGAGTAAAAATACTAAAATCTGAAGGAATAAAAATATGCCAAGAAGGGATTTATATAAGAAGGCATATGATAGCGTCAAGTGCGGGCGTGATAGTCGACAATCCCCTCTTCATGGGTGGGGGTGGAATCGGAGGCGGGACTTTAATATTTTATCTTACTTTATGTTTTCCACCATTTATCTCTTTTACCTTTTCGTTAAGCCTTGGTTTGGTTTTTGGAACTCACGAAATCATAAATACAGGACACTTGAATCGATTTAGAATAATTTTTGAATGAACGATTTTCACCTAATCAATTCACTCAAAATCTCTCAAGATAGGTTCAAAATCTTTAACTAACTTCTTAATGCCAATTAAAAACAACCGTCTTACCGTTTCAGCAACGGCGGCAGCCTCCATTTTCTGTTTTCTTTGCTCGAGGTTTGTTTTTTCTCAAGTCGGAATACGTCATTCGCGACTGTATGATTCATCCCCAAGGGATCCAACAGGAAAGCGCAGAGCAATGACGCGCATGAAAGGTGTGGGGCTTTCTTGTCCACTGACACTGGCGTAAGAGTATTAGCGTAAAATCTCGCGACTTATGCCTTCTTATATAAATCCCTTCTTGAATATACTCATTTTGCTGTAATGAGGCCCATTTCTACAATTTAAAAGATGACGATTTGTCTCTTCCGGGTAAACAAAGAGTGCATTTGTTCAATATATATGCATAGTAATGGCACGCAAACGGACCTCTTAGTGAGATTAAACATTTTATGTACGTTCGCTTCGTGAAGCCTGGAATAAATCGTTAATCTCCTCTTCGTCATAGGTCAGATCGCGCAACAAAACGAGTAGCAGCGTTCGTTTTCATAGAATCACAGTCAGCGTTTCCATCCGAATTTTAAAGAAACCAACTTGGCGAAAATTAACCTTTACTGTTCATTTTCAAGGTCTGTTCCTTTTGTTTTGCAATAAGCCTCTTATCTGCAAGGGTAAAACTCTGACTTCCATCTCACGTTTTGGCACTTTGGGTCCTGAGAGCGCGCAGAGACGGCTAAGGGTCAACCTTCTTGTACAACTCGATACTGAGCGGTTGACTACCACCTTCCTTACATCGAAGGGGCTTACTGGATGAGATATTCAGGGGAGGGGGTATTTAAATCAATTCTAGCACCAGGATGCGATTACGTGTTAATTTTTTTTTATTTATCGAGAAGTGTTTGAGGTTCGAACACTCGCGGTAGCTAAGTAGAATTCTGCGGACATCCGTGCTGAAATTGTGGAATGTTTTTAGTGAGTTATAGCGAGTGACAGTAAAGGGTTAGTAACCATCTTTATGAGAGCGCCAGATAAATAAGAGACAACTCAGTCTTACGTGTCATGAAACCTTTTGAACAAAACGCGCAGGTGGCCAGGAAATTTTGAAATGTCTCTTTTCAATTATTAACGAGCTCGCAAATAATGAAATTGTTTAAGAAAATTATGTCCATTTGAATGGTAGAATTAGCTTTGTAAAGAAAACTAATACAATTACTGTTGGAATTGGATTATTGGAATTTAATTTTTAAGTCCCGAGCTAACTTTTCGTCTGTCAAGTGTTCAACAGTCATGCGCTACGTCACACCATCAAAAATCATATAGATTAGATGATTTTTGATGGGCAAGCGCCGAGCATTATGGCGTCAAAACCGGAAACGCGAAAAAGCGTACAGTTGGGAAAAACTTACATCATCAAAGAGGGTTACTGAACGTACCCAATGAGAGGAATATGGAATTGCTTTAACTTTTTTCATTTCCTATGAAATTTTTATTGGTCAAATGATAAAAATGACAAATCAGAGTCCAACAATCCATTTTAAATTTATCGTTCCAACTTCGAGTAGAAAATACTCGCTATTCTGTCGGTTATTTAAAGCAGTTTCTTTTTGAAGCAAAAGTTTTGTCATTCAGTGTTTGCCCTTTACATACCCGTAAACATATAATTGAACTTTTGTGAATTGTAATAATTTGGGAAACCAAAATAAACCTCTCTGAGTCGATACGCAATTAAGAAGTTTTTTTAAATAATTAAATAATTATAATTGATATTAATTATATTAATCGGCATTAATTTACCCTAATTCTGGTTAAAGGTTTAAGGAACTTCATTCCTAAATCCTTTTAAACATAGATATTGTTGACATTCAAATTCAAGAGTATGTCTCTTTAATAATTTTTGGGAATTTAGGGTAGAGTTGGTACGTACTGGTAAATGTGAACGATTCTAAATTTGAACCATTTCTCTTTAGATATTTTTATCTAATTTTTGGGCGGCTCAAATTCCTTTTAAAGGGCTCAATTTTTAGATTGAATATCGAGGATTGCGATAAAAATGGTCCGAATATTGTAGGAATAGGTGGATGAAAGATATGGACTCAGAATAATCAACCGGAGCCTCCAAGATATCTAGGCCCGTGATTCAATAAAAAATAAATAGCCCCTAAAACATGCTATTACGTTAATTTAAGGGTGAAACCTTTCTCTTATATAAATTTTTAATAATTGGCCCCTAAAATATGAACGACAATTTATGAAAGACCCCCTTCGAAACTGAGGTAGAAGCGCCATCTAGTACACATACTGGGTGAAGATATTTCCTCTATGAAACTGGATATTTCCCCATATAAAAATCGACACGAACAGGCCTAGATCATTGTGGAGGCACCGCTTTTAGATAATGTTATACCTGGTAATGACAAAAGTGAATGGCTACTACGTACAGAAAGGGTAGAATTTGAAGTCTGTAGCGCCTTTTCCTGTTTTTTTTAAAGAAAACTCTTGAGCAGACGACGCGTAAAAGATAAAGTCAAAACAGATTGGTGGTATTCGAACTTTCCTCCGTTTAGAGCAGCTGTAACGATCTTTTTAGGTATCGTTGACATATACTACTACTACTAACTAATAAGGTAGAAATCAACGCTCATATATTCGTCATACCAATCATAATTTTATTTTAATTCCTTTTATGACTATTTGAATTTAAACTGTCCAACTACTACTTTATGGACTTTAAACAATGAGCTCTATTACTATAAATGCGAACTATCTTTCGCATTAAAAATACCCTAATACTATACATTGCTTTGATATTCTAAATAACAATTTCTACTAATTCTAAAGGTACGGTTACCCCGACAATCCCCCAAAATAATCATGCAACCCGACCAATGCCATAAACTATTAATTAACTATCTATCACGCACGCGGTATTTCGCGTTAGGCCTGTATTTAAGTTGGTACTCATCACTTTATCGGCAACTGCTGTTTCTTTTACGATGATGGGCGAATATGGGACCATCTTCTTCGGTAACGGACCAAGGAGGCTAGGAGGCGACGCCTCGACTACGAACGGGCGGCTTTCCAATCTTGGTTCCGGCAGGATTAACTTTTATTGCGGCCAGCGCAGGACGTTATTAATCCATTTGGTACATCGTGGCTCTATAGGCTATCCCTTGGTTGGGGCTACTTCGCGTGATCAGGGCTCGGTAGTTGGCAAGGTATCATCTGGTATAGAGTCCGTACAAGTCTGCTTGCATACTGCTTGTTGTAGCCTGGTTTTATCCCTTTCTTGAAGCTCTGAATATTTGGGGAGCCAATCCTTGGTGGTTACCTTTTTCACTCTCATTCCAAAGGTCCAATCAGGTGGTGTCCATTGGGGGGAAGATTTTACTGTCCGGTGACGTAGGCACGATTGCGATATTTTCCCGGCAACGATGATGGGGACGGCGCGAAAACCCGTGACGTACGCGCGCGTTGTTTGCGAGATTCGAGAACTAGGCATTGGCCGGTTATAAATTTGGCATGGTCGAGTTTTAAGTAAAAATAGCATGCACACTCGCGATATTCAATTGTTACAATTGTCATGCTTTAAAACTCTCAAAGGATTATTTTCGATAGGTTCAGGTGGTTTTCTATCGAAGAGTTTTGCTCACTAGAGCTTTTATACGTATAACATTATTCTTGGCATGGCGAAATGTTTTTTTTTATAAAAAGATAAAAAGGTGAAAAGGGGTTTAAAGGTCAGTCACGGGGTCAGGCTTATTCTAAACTGTAATGGGGCATTTCCAAAACTATTGAAAGCTGGTTTCTATATCAAACTAAAAACCCTAATAACAACCATAATTTCGATTGATGCTATAATGGTGTGAAAATATTTACTAACCATAAAAATATTTCGCTACACAGCCAATCTTACTTCAAAGCAATTGCATCACTAAAAGTAGTTTTCTGGTAGGGAAATTGTGGTTCCACAGGGAAAGTTAAAGAGCTGGGTAGAGGATTTACTTTTTTTGCAGTCTGGCATCACTGACTCTGAAGTTTTTGGTCGCCGGTTTTTCGATTAACAAGAATCCGAGTAAACAACCTTCAATTGCAATAAAAATGCCTCTTAAAAAATTAGTCGGAGTGAAAAATCAATTCGCCCAATGTGGTCTTACATTAAAAGAGGTTTCTTTCAAGTGCACTCAAGTGAAAAGTGAAGATATAGGTCTGTTATCTACTAAGCCTTGTACACACCCTATCGTATTTGGGCCTAGCCCCAATGAAAGGCATAGAGAAACAGAAACAGTGATTGCTTTACTAAAGAATACGCAGAGTCAGACTGACATAACCTGTTCTGACAGAAGCGTGTAAAACCCAAGTGTGAAATATTTCATATGTCTAGTGATAATGCCACATTAGAATCCAGTCAGCTCTTTTTGAACATCAGTGGTTAATTTAGTGACTTCGAGAAACCTAGCGACAGTTTTAAACGAAAATTGGTTCCCTGTAATGAAGGTGATAATCATTGAATTCCAATTATGAGTAAGAAGAATTGAATTCCAATTATGGGATAGCTTATAGGAAAAAAAGCTTTTAAATTTCCCCTATAAGCCCTACTTCAAAGGTAGGCGAGTGGAGTTACCCCGCTCATCTGAGCACCATCCATTCAAAATATTCGAACTTTAGGTCGGTTTTCCTCCACCTTAAAGAATCATACCAAACTTAATATTTTTAATACTAAATTAAACTATGAGAAATATCTTGCTAAATTTTGATGCTTTTAGAAGTTGTGTAGCTATAAAATTCAGTTTCATTTCGACCTTCCAAGGGCATCTTTTGAGAGTTAACAAAGTTATGCTTAAATTTATTCCTACCATTGATGTCTTATCGGTTCGGATTGGATCGAAAAGTTAAGACACCCAATGCGTGAACTAAGAGGAATAGGATTAAAATTGACGTTGAGTTTCGAGTTCTCTATGGACCTCTCTAGAGAGGCCTTAACGATTTAGCGTGATCCGTAAAAACAGTTAAATAGTTTTAGGTCCTTTAATAGAACCTAGGGACCCGACCCCGACTTAATGGCCGTAGTTTGACGATTGATCACGAAATAGCTTCAATTTTTGTGCATATTCTCGTTTTATGAGGCTAGAGACAAATCAGCTTCAGAATGGACAAATGCTAGCAATTATTAATGCTATTATTGAGGTACAACGAGAGAATAGTGTTTAATTGTCTACCACAACTTTCTATAACGTTTGAATAAATACTTTTTAGTTTTAATGCCCGCTGGTGCTTATCAAAAATGAAAATGGTTCCACTTCTAATCAGGTTAATGAGTCGGTAGATAGTTCTCCTTTCGATAGACTCAGAGAGGAAACATTTTGGTTTAGGAAAACAAGGCAATTTGAAATGTTTTGCTTTCCTCTACTAAGTAATGTTTTGGAAATCCGTCAAGGACTCTTGTGTTTTAAACTGATCGTTACAAAGGCTTAATTTTCAATGAAAATTTCATAAATCAAAATCTTAGATGTATGAAATTGTTCCCACATTAAAGCAAAGTTGTGATGTCGCATTTTTTATTTATTTACCTGTGTTTTGAAGACTTGCGCATCTGTGATTGTATATGGCAACATGTTCAAAAACCAAATCCATATAAGATATAGCAAACTAGTATACAATATATGTTCAACAAATTGTTTGAAACGTATGAACATAATTTTGTTAAGAAGGTTTTAAGAATGTTTCAATGCGAATAGGGCGAGACGCCACGGCCAGGATGTGATTATTAAGTTTGCAGTATGATTTGATTAATATGAGAGTTAATATTCGTGGGCAGATGAGGTAGGGGTGAAGCCTTCACCGGCTGACACAAGAAAGTCTGCATCTATAGGGTAGGACGTCCCACCCGGGACGCACTGAACCCAAAATGCGTCGGTCTTACATGTAATATTTGTCAAATTAAATTCAAGTCAGATAATTTTGAAAATAAAATTTAACATTTAAAGCTTAATTATTCATAAGCTATGTTTTTAGGGGATTTAAACTAGAATTTTTAACTTAAATCTGAGATGGTTTGGAATTTTTTAAGCCCGCTTAGTTTTTCTACTCTGATAATAAATTTTCCTAATAATATTGGGGCTCAAAAAAAACCTGACCTGACCTAAAGCTTTGTCCACTTTGAACTCGCGCTCGCGTGTTCGCGCCTTCGTCTATTCGCAATTTCGCAACAGATCTCGAAAAACATTTGCACTTCTGTTCTGCTACACGGAAAAATTTTGTTTTTTCTATTCTGAGAGCCAATAAAGTTAGAGCAATCATTGCGCCATCTGCCCTTCTCCATCGACGTTGTCCAAAGAGAAAAACGAAACTAATCGCCCCAGCCTTCCTCTCGCCTGTGATTGGTGCTTTTCTCGCGAAGGCGCGAAATTCTTGGCCTAGTCGCGAGAAATTTGTTTCTTCGCGAGGTGAGGACGCAAATTAGAGAAAACCAAATGTGGACAGTAGCGCGATCTTACAAACAAGCAAAGCGAAGATGCGAACTCGCAAAATGTGTCAGTCTGGATAGGCCTTAATACAAATGGGGTTCAAATCGCAAGGATTATAGAGTTCAAACATTAACGAAACCAACTTTGTTGGTGGTGCAACAAATGAGCATAGAATAACGTTTTGTTATTTAAGGGAGTAACATACGTCCCTTTTGAGAAAAAAGACTCAAAAATAAATCGTCCTTCTTTGATCTCTTTAGTGATTATCGTTTAAAATATCAATTTATGAGATTCATTTGTTATTAGATACTCAAACTGTAACGTCCAAAATAGTTTGGATAATAATTCCAGTCTTTGATAATCTAACTTTATAATGTTCCGACTTCTTAAAACGTTTATTTAGTGTCCCGAAGCTTTAAGCAATTGTCTAATAGACCATATAAATAATGTTTGTTTCTCTTCCACTCTTTCCATTTCCAAATTCAGTGTGTCTGTCATAGATTACTGCCATCCGGTTGTTATCGAGACATCTTTAATGTACATACAGTAGATTAGTCTTCGTCATGGATCCTAGAACTTCAATGAAAGTCTTAGTGTTAATGGTAAGTACTCTGTACAAGATTATGCAATTTATGTAGATTCAGTAGTGTTTAAAGAAAAGTTTGGTTATTTTTCCATTGTCTGCGTCATTATATGTTCATCCGTACTCAAAAATTATCCACAGAATTTGCAAGTTAAATCATACATTTATTGTTAAAATTTACAGTGATGTGTATTCTGTCTTCAAAGGGTGAAAGAAATGGAATAAAATAATATTTAGTCCATTAGGCTCATTAAAGAACAAAACAAGTGAAGTAAAAAAATATACGTATAAGGTAGATGTGGTTGGGGGTGGGAAGGGCGTGCCCTTTCCGTATGAAAATGAATCTCTCATTTTAGCTAACTTACCCGTATTCCCCATTCCCACTCGCTAACCCCAAAAAACCATTCGAAACGTCCTTCCGTCAAATAAAACTTTAACTTAAAGGTTACCGCAATCTAACCGGGAGAATACTTTGACCATGACTGTAATGTTTAACCTTTTCTCTCTCTATTTTCGCTCTTTAATTAATAACACTCTTTACTTTTGTCAATTAACTTTATTCGGCTTAAAACATTACTCTCTCTCTCCCAAGATCGAGTCCAAGACTGTCGTTCGCCTGATCCCGATTCCCCCTCCCTCTTTTGTTTACAGGAATCGGTTCAGTTCAGTTCTACATTATTATATCCGGTGCCAGATCCCAGAATCCCACAATGACAATCTTAATTCTTTCCCAATACTACCAAGAGTCGATTACGTAACCACACCTAACAAAAATCTTCAGTTCTAAGTTAACGTTTTATTTCAAACGTCCACGATAACGACCGAGCTACAGATATTTTCGATTTCTATAACGTCATCAGAATTAAAGGGCCTTTTTAACCTTGCGGTTCTCAAAATGTTTAAAATTTTCAAATTACGAAATGTACCTTATGAAGCAAAATGTTTCACAAATCCAAAGTTTTAAGGCTAATAAAACTTAATTATAATAATAAAAATAAAATTTTCGGCAAATGAAACGCTGTGAACAAAGGAGAGTAAATAATTTTCCAAATAATTCCTGTTTTATATTCATGTTTTTAAAGCTGTAAGTTTCAGTCTGTTACTTCAGTCAATTAAGTTTGTGCTTTTAAGCCATATTTTTCTTAGCTTTGGATACAATGAAAGTTTTTATTAATATATACCCATTAAAAAATTGTTTTAAAAAAGGCGCTCATTTTGAGTATAATTAATTTATATACAAATACGTTCGTAATATTGATAGCTTGTTTCTACTTAGAGGGTAATCTCCGGAGCTACTGAATCGATTTTTAAAATTCGTTTCGTTAATTAAAAGCTTCATTTTCCCTGAATATATATATTTTTCATAAAAAACATGTTTTTAATGAGAAATCTATATATTTGTAAAACAAAGTTGGACAAATAGCACTGATGGTCTTCTTTTTCGGCGTTCACTCACCTAATCTTTGGATATACGTGAAAATAATAAAATCATTTTCCCGGATAATATGGTACTCTCCCGTAGGACCGAATTCCCATTCGACCGAACCAAGAAATAGACAAGTTTTATTAAAAATAGTCAGTTGGCGGGTTTCATTTCAATTTTTTTTCCTTTTTAATGGAAAAGGTGCATCAACTTGGTAGGGTAATGGACATGGTATTAAACTAAGGTGTGAAAGGTTCCTGTTTCGAATCTACGAGGGGTTATGGTAATATATAAAATTTATTCGATTTATTACTTATAATGTCATTTACAGTCGGTCATTTCATTAGAAAAATTGTTTGAAATTACAATGAAGGAGAAAAATTACGAAGTCAAAAAATGGTCTTGTAATAATCACTCAAATTTTTAAATATTTTTATTTTCATTGGGTTCCTAGCATAATAAACGCGGGCCTTTTCCATAAAAATATATATCTAAATATATATATATATAAGATACTTGAGTAATAATCATCTGCTTTTTCCAAAATATTGCTTGTTTTATAGGTCAGGTCAGGTAAGGTTTGGTTTAGTTAGGCTAGGTTGGGTTAGTTTTGGGTTTGGTGTCTTATATACATATAAACTTATATTTAACAAGTTGAGAAACCAAAGTAAACCTGTCCGAGTCAAGACGAAATTTTGAGGTTTTTCTTATATAATTAAATAAATATAATTGATATTAATTAATTTAATCGTTATTAATATACCTTAATTCTAGTTAAATCGTTTTAAAAAGCTTTGTTCCTAAAATCATTTGGCTATTGTTGACGTTTGAATTCAAGCGTATGCCTCTTTAACAATTTCTGGAAATTTAGGGTATAGAAGGCGATTGATTAAGAGTAAGTGATGAGAAAACCCGCAATTACGTAAATTTTTGGTGGGTGGCCTGCAATTAGGAAGCTAGACGCTTCTCGTAACCCGAGCCGATCGCCGCGTACTTCTCAATCCAAACGATGGGAGTAGAAGCCCAAAATTGCTTTCTGGTGACAGACACACAAGGAGACACATCAAGTGAATAACCTCTCCGTGACGTCCTCGTCAATCAGAGAGGTAACAACTGCGATCGCGGTGACGTATACGCGCGCACACACACACACAGACAGACAGACAGACAGACACGTCCAGTGTAATACCTCTCCATGACGTCATCGTCACTCGGAGAGGTAAAAATCTTAATATGTATAAAACAAGTCGTGTGACTTCGAAAATAAACCTGAAAATAATGATTTTAAATAAGATTGTCTAGCCCATAATTAAGCCACATCGTTAACGTACTCTCGCTATACCTACTTCAATAAATTTTCTTTCTCATTTCTTATATTAAAGTAACGAGTTAGAAAAAAGGGTTTTGTACTAAGTTAACATATACCAAATTAACATACCCTCGCGGCCCCCAAAAATAAGGAATGACACGTTTTGCTACCATTAATAAATATTAAACTTAATAGAGAACTTAATCTGGTCATTGCAATATTTAATATAAACATAATTCAATCTTGTGGACTCTCGATACTAATACATTTATCATTAATAATAAAACAATACTCAAGTTTCCCTCAGGACGATTGTTCATGGGTGATCACCCTCGTTGTACATTTGGTTTTTATCGGCCGCGTCTTTGTTTCGAATTCGCGAACACACACACGACACTCTATTTTAGTCTTTTTGTCAAGTTCATGGTTATAGCCTAGGTACGAAGTACCTATTCACGAAGAGCGCTCGTTCTCCACTCCTTCTTTTTCATTTTTCGCCGTTGGTCCCCCTCTCTTCAAGGCCCGCGGGGCAAGCCTGGGGTTTTGCCCGTGACGTCGGTTCTATCCAAGTTGTTAAGATTAAGAACTTTTCCATAGCCGAGGGATCGGCCATAGGCGCGATTGTCGAGGGGTCGGACATAAGCCAGCCGTTACAATTCCCCCCGACTTAATGTTGAGCGCCCTCGCTCAACCAGCAGGAAAAAGGCCAGCATGAAGTCCAAAAAGTTGCACAACAGGGAGGGGCACGAAACAAAAGCGAGTCACAAGAATAAAATAAAACAGAACAGGGGCATGAGGTGAGAGCCACAAGAAAGCACATAACAACCAAAAAAAATTATGTTAACGACCGTCAAGGTGAGAACCACAAGATTATGACATGAGGTAACGAGAAATAACAAGAGGAACCAGAATGGTTCAGTAAAGTAAAACAAAGTAGTCAAAACAAAATCATCAAGTGAAACACAAAAAATTTCATGAATGAGAAATAAAAAAAATCATATTCACTAAGCGAAACAAGGCAAATGACCATAATTAATCAAAAAAAATGAAATTAAGTTAAACATTAAAGGTACACTAAAATTAAATGTACCCTAACCTTAAATTGGCACAAACATTAAGGTAAAGAAGTAAATATTACACTACCATTAAGGTAAGCAATCAAATAATACACTAACATTAAGGTAAACAATTAAATTTTACACTAACATTAAATTTACACTAAATATCAAGGGATATCAAAATATTCACAAACATGAAGGCTAGCTAGACCGGTCATGGTTTACACTAAAATAACAATCAACTAAACAAATTAATAAAGTTAAGAACGTAGACACGAAGGTTCGTCCAGTGAGAGACCCTCTCCCAGAGGAAAAATGAGACACTATGGTCAGGCGAGAGACCGTCTCTCAAAGAAAATTAATATTTGACCCTACCAGTTTGTGGGTCGCGAGGCCGAAGGCTACGCTTTCGAGGGGCAATTTGTTCATTATGACCATCATCAGATGAGGCTTCACTACAAATGCTTAAGGACCGCACGGGTCCACTAACATTGGAATTGTTCACAACAGTTGGAGAGTTGTTCACTATAGGAGCAATCTTAGGGTCTGTATCGACCGATTGTTCCCCTGAATTGTCGGCATTACGCTCGACGAAAGGTTTTAGGTCACGGATATGGAATGTACCTTAAAAACACGGTTTGATTTCACACCCTTAAGCCTATAAGTCAATGGGGACAGTTTTTGAGCAATTACATATGGCCCATCACTGCGCGGGGCCAGTTTTTGAGAAAAGTCGGCGCAGGCTTTAGATAAGAAGTGAGTGCGTTTTAATACCATTTGTCCGACCTCAAATTCATCGTCACGGTGACGTGAATTATAATATGGTGCCTGCCGGCTTTGTTGCGCTTCAATATTTTCTAGAGCTTGCGCTTGGGCGTCATCGACAACCTTTTTGATTGAAAGAGCGTGTAAGCTAATCTTAGCGAGATCTAGTGCGTCGTCAGGATTTACGGGGGTGCCTACATCGGCTGGGGAACGAAGCTCACGACCAAAATTAAGTTATGCTGGGGTGAAGCCCGTTGACTCGTGAGCTGAGGTTCTAAGAGCCATAGCATATTGGTGGATGCCCACATCCCAATCCCTGTGGTTGTCGCCGACATACGTAGCACTCATAGTGGACAACGTGCGATTTATTCCCTCGGTTTGATTTGACTGAGGAGAATAAAACGACGTGAACCGATTGCGTACACCCAATAGTTTTAAGGTATCCGTCATTATCTTGGATACAAATTGACGACCATTATCACTCACAATTGTGACAGGGAGGCCAAACCTAGTGAAAACTTGGTCAACGAGTATGTTAACAATGGCCTTGGTGGTCGCACGGCGTAAAGGAAATATTTCCACCCACTTCGTTATCATATCGGTGACGACTAATAGCTGTGTAAACCCGCGCCTGCTCGGGGTATAAGGACCTTTAAGGTCAATTGACACTACGGTCCATGCGTCAGTTATAGCGGCGGACTTCATGAGTCCGGCCGGAAGTCGCTGCACAGGTTTGTGCTTCTGACAAGCCTCGCATGAGGCGACGTATTCCTTAACATCGCGGGTCATCCCGTCCCAAATATAGCGTTCACGCATGCGCCGTAGGGTTTTTAAATTACCTAAATGACCGGCAGCACGGATATCATGGTTCAGTTGAAGAACTACCTTTTGCAATGCGCTGGGTACCCAAATTTTGAAATTAGGGGTTAGCGGGGCTAGAGGACTAGGGAGGCGATGTAGAACACCGTCTATTAATTGACACTTAGGAAGCAGAGCTTCATCGGCTTTTGAGATAGGTGGCAGTGGCGTGTTTTCGGAGAAATATTTAACGATAGGGCCTAGGCGTATATCCTTGACCCTTTCGTTTATAATAATCTCAGTTGAAAACTCTAAAGGCTCGTTTGGTAACGCCATTGCGACGGCCGAAATGCCGTGAGCTTCGGGGGTGGACTCTTCGTCCGCGGTCGAAGGTAGGCGCGAAAGAGCATCGGCTACCACATTTTTGTCACCTGGCACGTGATGTACTGTGAAATCGAAGGCCTGAATTTGGGCATACCACCTTGCATACTTTCCAGTTGGATCAGGGGTCTTTAGCAACCAAATCAAAGCCGAGTGATTAGTAAACAAATCAAAATGAACGCCTTCTAAATAAGGACGAAACTTGTTTAAGGCGTAGACGGCAGCCATGGCTTCACTTTCGGTTGTACAGTATTTCTTTTCCGTATCGGATAAGCAGTGACTAACATACTGAATCACGTGACGTTTCCCGTTTTGTTTTTGTGACAACACGGCGCCCAGGCCAGTACTGGATGCGTCACATTCTACTAAAAATGGTAGATTGAAATCTGGTGCGGCCAGTATAGGGGCGGAAACTTAGGCTGTTTTGAGAGTGTCAAAGGCTGAATCGTGACTTTCGGACCAAGTCCAAGGGGTATCTTTATGTAACAGTGCGGTTAATGGAGATGTTATAGACGCGAAACCCTTATTAAAGCGCATGTAGTATCCGGCCATTTTAAGGAAGGACCGGAGGGCTTTAACTGTTTTAGGTGCTGGGAGGTCACTGATCGCTTTAGTTTTGGAAGGATCTACTTTAATGCCATCTCTACCAACAATATGACCTAAGATTTTGGTTTCTGGGATGCAGAATTTGGTCTTACTCGCTTTGACAGTTAAGCCTGAATCCAGTAGGATTTGAAAAACTTTCTCCAAAGTACGCAGGTGTTGTTCGAATGAACTTGAAATGACAATCAAGTCATCGAGGTAGGAGCTAACGCCTTCGCTAGATAATGAGCCGAATAACCTGTCGATCATGCGCTGAAAAGTACTGGGCGCATTACACAGACCGAACATTAACTCTTTCGGGCGGTATAACCCTCGATGAGTTACAAAGGCAGCTTTGTCTTGACTCTCTGGGTTCAAGGGGACCTGCCAATATCCCGCTTTTAAATCTAAAGTTGTGATTATTTCGGGTTTGTGTATTGATTCAAGAATATCGTCTATACGTGGGAGGGGGTAAGAATCTTTTACGGTAACCTCGTTTAACGCCCTATAATCCTGGCAAAGCCTATAAGATGGTTCTTCTCGGGTTTCTAACAGTAATAACTCCTCCTCGCTTTTGTCAGATTTCTTAGAAACTAAAATAGAGGGGGCACCCCATGGGTTATTGCAGGGCTCGATGAGATCTTGTTCGAGCATTTCCGATACGATTTGGTCAATTTTATCTCTCTTCCATGGAGAGTAACGATAAGGGGCGCGACTTTTTGGGGTTCCATCACCCGTTTCAATATAATGAAAAGCCGTGTTTGTCCGTCCAGGTACCGTGGTAAAAATATTTTTATATTTGAACACCAACTGTTCGAGTCTACCTTTTTCCTCGGAAGAGACTTGAGCGACGGACAGTGCTTTCTTTAAGTCTTCCTCGTCTATTTCGACGTGGCATAAAGTAGGCTCTATTGGTACCTGTATGAACTCGTGAGCGCTACCTAAGAAATTGTATATTTGGTCGGGTTTTATAGTTCACCACCATCCCACACCCATGAATAATATCCATACCCAGAACCACTGGATAAACTAAATTTTTGACATAAAATACTTGATTGGATTTCTCTCTTCCCGGTAATGAAAAGACTGCCATAGCGGAACCAGCAGATGTGACACGAGCTTTGTTAGCTAATTTAATTCCAAAATGATGATTATGCCTGGTATTGGAAATTGTTTGAAGTTTATCCCTAATACTATCATCGATTAACGTAACATTAGAACCAGGATCAACTAGGCCAGTGCAGTTCACATTTCCGACAGAGAGAGAAATCCAAGCGAGAGGAGTGAGTTCGTGACTCTCTCCCGACACGTTATTTACTTTTGGGGTTACTTTCGCTTTCCGGAGGGGTTGCCCACGACATTCCCGCCGGTTTTTGCGTTTCCCTGAGCTCGACGTTGGAGACAGTTTGGCATTATGTGGCCAAGTTCACCGCACCCATGGCATGTAGGCTGGTAAGATGCAGCCTCTGGATTTAATAATTGGCCTGAATTCGTCGCGAGCTGGGAGGGCTGATACTGAGACCTAGGTAGGACTACGACTGGTTTCGGGCAATGAAATTGATAATGGTCCCGCTGACCGCAATTCATGCATATGACGTCAGGCTTTTTGGGACGTGAAACCGAGGATTCCGATTCCTCATGAGACGCGGAAAAGCGAGATTGCGAGGCGTGAGCCACTTTAACTGCGTCAGCTATTAATTCCCGCGCCCGGCTATAGGTCGCAGTAGCCAGTTGTTTCTTTATTTGTTTATCTAAATTACGTCTAATAAGACGCACTTGCTCGCGATCAGAAAGAGGTTCTGATAATTTTCGCATCAGCGCTAAAACAGCTTCGCCATAAACGGCGGGATTTTCCCCAGGCTTATGGGAACGTTGATCTATTATATAAAAAAGACTTGGTTTGCCCAAGCCTTAAAAACAAAACGATAAGAGTTTTTCAGTTGTCTGAAGCGAGGATATTATTTTTTTTTTCTATTGAATTTTAAAGACAATCCGTATTTTACTACTCTTTAGAATTTAATTCAATCACCTGATTTTACTGCTAATGGATTAGTTTCCTATAAATTAACTGAAATAAAAAATTACTTATCTCAGATTTTTCAACAACATTTTTTCTTTTCAATGAAGAACGTACTTCAATTTTCAAATAATACTCTCATTAATAATGCATTATATGCGGTCTTTTCAAATACAAAAGGGGGCTGTTATCACCTTTCTTATATTTGATAAAGGGGTTCGTTTCCTCTTTAAGCACAGTCACAATTATTGAACTGTGTATATCAGTACTTGTGGGGAAGATTTTAGAAGTATTAGTTGAACTGCTATTTAGTTGACAACATTATGAAAACTTGATGTGTTTAAAACCTTTTGAAAGGAATATTCTCGGAAATTAAAAAAGAAAGAGTCAATTTGATTAAATTTGCACGATATCCCTCAAAATAATAAATGCTTGATAAAATGATTCAGGAAAATGGAATTGTTGTTGAAAAATCTGAGATAAGTAATTTTTTATTTCAATTAATTTATAGGAAACTAATCCATTAGCAGTAAAATCAGGTGATTGAATTAAATTCCAAAGAGTAGTAAAATACGGATTGTCTTTAAAATTCAATTGAAAAAAAAAATAATATCCTCGCTTCAGACAACTGAAAAACTCTTATCGTTTTGTTTTTAAGGCTTGGGCAAACCAAGTCTTTTTTATATAATATCTGTTCCTTCAGCCTTAATTTGTATTAATCTATTATAAAAATAATAATATGCTTGTCAAACTTCATTAATTCGATGTTCCAGTAAGATGTTCGTTCGCATATTGGCTCACTCCAAGTGCCTCTCATTATTTTATGGGAAAGATTAAAATTTTAAATCATTTGGCAGAAGAGTGGTAAATTAATTCACAATTCATAGGCGGGTGGTAAATTAATTCACCATAGATAGGCGGGTGGTAACTTATGTCATATAAAAAGGCGGTTGGTGACTCAATTAAGTTTAGTTGACCTTTTTGTATAGATTTAAAAAAAAGTTATTTCTAAACCACGCGCCAGCACGCGCACATTTCATTGAAAGTTTGTTATTTAAGAATTTTCCCTTATATATACTAGGATGTTTCATCAAAAATAGAGAACGAGCTTTCCAAGACTCGGACCTGCAATGTTTTGCTTTGAATGCAAACGCGTTATCCATTATGCCACAAGCTTGTACATTGTAACAAAAAAATTATCCAATCATTGTATTTATAGGATTATTTCATTTATGTTGAATAAAAGATCTGTAAAAATAAACACCGATCTTGCAAGGACTCGAACCTGCAATCTTCTGCTCCATAGACAGACGCGTTATCCTATGCGCCACAAACCCGATAAAGGCTGAACAAAATGCTATGCAAACAGTGTAATATATGTAAGGGTTTAACATGATTTATAAATTAATTAAAATAAAATACTTAGACTTATTTGTTCTTAATCAAACTTCAGAAGTTCAACATTCAATAGTTGCTTGATAATTCAAAAGTGTTCCGAACCTTAACTTCGCAGTAGTTTCTGAGTTATTCGATGGAGTGGACCACCAAAAATCCCATGCTTTTTCTATGGGACGCTAAGCCTAAAATCTGTGAATTATTTCTTTAACATTACGGGAGGGTGTGGGTTCTTATCTAGAAGGGCCTACCGGCCCTCTAGAATTTGCTCAAAAATGTGATCATCATCTGTATCTTGTTGAAATTCAGCCTTGAAGGCCTGAGAAAAATCCGAAAAGCTTAAAAATGGACCCTGTAGGTCAAACCATTCTAAGGCCGAGCCAGCTAACATGTTAGGGACCCATCTCTTTACAAATACGTCCTCGGGACAGTCTCTACTGACTAAAATTTGTCGGGCCTTGGTCAGAAAATCTTTTATACCAATACCGGTGCTAGATCCAGAAAAATGAGGTAAAGAAACCGAAGGGATCCATGAACTTGGGAGTCCCTGTGGGGCATTATTTTGGTTTCCCCCCATCGTGGCATGTGAAATACCACTAAATCCAGAACTAGGTGGGACTTGGTTTATTACCGATGGCACTAGAGAAGGAATGGCTTGATTAGGTGGTAATACAAGCGAATTCGGAGGAGTGGTAACCAATGCTAACGGAACCTGTGGTATAGGTGGCGTTGATAGCAAACCGGAAACGGGAACGCTTTGGTTTAAATGAACACCAGAACCTACAGCTTGGGTGACAGGTACTTGACTAAACTGAGCAGGCTGACTTAATGGTACCGCAGCTTGGCCAGCTTGTTGCATAGCAGCTATTTGGTTTGCGATAACTGACATTTGTTGCATCATAGCTTGCATCTGCACCTGCATTAAGTGTAGTTGATTGTTGTTAGCTGAAGCAACCGCAGGGGCATTCATAGAACTTAAAGGCGGTGTAGTTACCATTCCAGGGGTTTGTAAATTAATACTAGGTGGCGCCACTGAAGTTAAAGCGCTAGTAAAACTCATAGTTGTGGACGTTGAAGCCACTACCGAGGTAACCAAGGGGGAAATATTTCCTACACCAGGTTGGGTCATTGTCCCTGCACCTGCACTCAAAGATCCCGTACTTAGCGGGGGGTTGCTAGGGGAACTCGATGTACTAGCCGAATTGGCGGAGCCAGAGGGGCTGTAAGTTGCCATCGCAGAAAGAGTATTGAGGCCTAAAGGAGTGGAGATAGTGGCCATGCCACGTTTGGGTAGTTTCGAGCGTTTTGGCCGTACAATGACACTTCTTTTCACCGTAGTGGGGAGGCGTGGTTGATTGTTCGACCTGCGCCTTTCAATCCGCTCTTCCCTTTCAAAATTTTTCAAGGCCAAATAGCATTTATCGCAACTCACTTCACGGCTAAATTGGGTATAGCAAGTAGATTGGGTGGGCTTAAAAGGCATAGGTTTACAGTACTAATAATGTAAACGAAAATCCAAAAAATTCCACAAAACCAAAAAACTTAGTGGTATGAAAAACAAATCTGGTTTCAATAAATTTAAATTTTGACCCACAAAATTTTGGAGCATAAATACCACTATGGGCATATAAATTAAATATTAAAGAATAAATAAAATTAAAAAAAAAATAAGCTCAACGGTTAAATTAATTCTACCTCCGTACCCTTACCCAAAGGGAATACGTAATTTCCAACAATTCTAGGTGGAACAATATAACCGAGAGCGAACTAAATTATTATCTAGTCATAAAAACTTATGGTTAAGTTTGTAACCGTCAACATACTTCGTAAGGACCAAATGGCCACAATGAACAAAGGGTTAGTAGTGGGGAATAGTTATTCACATAATTCTACTAATTAATTTCTGTGAGAGAGTCGACAAGATCCCGGACGGACCCCCAAAATGACACGTTTTGCTACCATTAATAAATATTAAACTTAATAGAGAACTTAATCTGGTCATTGCAATATTTAATATAAACATAGTTCAATCTTGTGGACTCTCGATACTAATACATTTATCATTAATAATAAAACAATACTCAAGTTTCCCTCAGGACGATTGTTCATGGGTGATCACCCTCGTTGTACATTTGGTTTTTATCGGCCGCGTCTTTGTTTCGAATTCGCGAACACACACACGACACTCTATTTTAGTCTTTTTGTCAAGTTCATGGTTATAGCCTAGGTACGAAGTACCTATTCACGAAGAGCGCTCGTTCTCCACTCCTTTTTTATTTTTCGCCGTTGGTCCCCATCTCTTCAAGGCCCGCGGGGCAAGCCTGGGGTTTTGCCCGTGACGTCGGTTCTATCCAAGTTGTTAAGATTAAGAACTTTTCCATAGCCGAGGGATCGGCCATAGGCGCGAATGTCGAGGGGTCGGACATAAGCCAGCCGTTACAGGAATCATGCTGGAAAACCTTTTTACCCACATCCTATCATGTACATGTACATCTACGATGAGGGTCTTAGATTCACCTGCCCTGTTTTTGTTGGCGTAGTGAAAGACTTCCGCCTTTGGGAGAATACAATTTTTCGATCATCATTGAAGGGATAGTGAATTGGAGAGGATTGTGTTGAGGTGATATTTTTTGGTTCGTGTATTTTAAAGTGAAAGGGATTAAAATAGAAAGGTTAAGCATAACATTTAATTTTACTAGTAAGGTTAAGCATGTTGAATTATGTTTAAAGTTTTCTCGATGTATTTAATGCGAGAGAGAGAGGATTATTGTATTGCCTTAAAATAAATGGGAGGTTTCTTACTCCCTTTAAAATTTCTGTCACCCGTCGACTAGGGCTGCGTTCAGTAACACTTATCAGGAAAAACATGGATGTTTGAGAAAATGAAATCGGTGTTGTTTTGACGTCATGATGACGTTGCAGTTGTTGAACGGCACAATTTTTTGTAATCGATGCTTTTCTTAATGGCGACGATATTATGATAACGTTACGGCAGAGGCTTAAATAATAAATCCGAACTATTTACGAACATATTGTAATTCAATTTATCATTTAAATCAAAATTCTGTCAGAATCCATTTTTTTACCGCAATAATATATTGCTTTTTAGTATTATTAGCTCTAAGGAAAATATTTTTCAATTCTTCGTTATGTTACATTGGTGGAGATTGGGATGTAGTTCCCCCCATTTTTTTGTCGCGGCGCAAAATGACAAAATTTTCGTCATGAATCCGATGCTAATAAAAGAAACCTCCTCTCACAGCTGATTTTTTCTGATGGGCATCCGATGAGATTCATGACGTCACGCCCAAAGACGCGAAAAACCGTTCTTTAAAACATCGATGTCATCTTTTATTCATCGATGTTTTTGATGCCAGTTACTGAACGCAGCTAATGTGAATTTCATGCTTTCAATCCCGCTCCCTATTTCGACATTCAAAGAAATCGAGGGGAATTTTAAAAGCAAAAAGGAGTTTATACTGACGTTATTTTTAGAGTGGTCTTAAGACGGTGTTTAGTACGATCCCAGAAGTTCCGTCAAAGAGGAGATAAAGACTGAGAAAGAATCAGTATAGGCAGCCGGGATCCATGCGTGGTGAAAATGGGTGTAAATCTACGGTACACCGTGGCGCCTGAGCGCAGCTTTCTCGCACAGTTCACGTAGGGGATGACCGATATAAGGCGAGGAGGTCAATCCTCCCTTGCGCAAGGGATGCGCGTCCTAAAACTAAACGTACCGAAAATTGTTTATACTACCCCCCCCCCCCTATTTTCCCATTTTCGGCGGATTCTATAAAGCGCGTTTCTATCTCCCTCTCTCTCTCTCCTCTTTGGTTACGCGTATTTCTCCAGAACTCGTGACGAGTTTTAAAAGCAAAATAAACTATATACTAACTTGTGTCCCTGGGATATTACAATTAAAATAAAAATAAATTTATTGAAGTAAGGATTACGGGTAATCATTTTGTAGGGTAGGGCATCGAGGGTCTATTCACTCAGATTTTCTGTACGGGTAATAATTTCAGCACAGTTAGAGATAGCGCATAGTGGGGCTTAGAGAGCTGCAGAGAACAAAATATCTGTGTCCGATCCGTTTCAATTCCGTGGCCAAAAGAAATTTTTCTCGTTTTTCCGTTCCGTTTCCAAAACTCCTTCATTAGCTATTCCGTTTCCGTTCCATTTCCACAAATCCTTCGTTAGATCTTCCGTTTCCGTCCGATTCCACAAAATCGTTCATTAGCTTTTCCGTTTCCGATCCGTTTCCACAAAATCGTTCATTAGCTTTTCCGTTTCCGATCCGTTTCCACAAAATCGTTCATTAGCTTTTCTGTTTCCGATCCGTTTCCATAAAATCGTTCATTAGCTTTTCCGTTTCCGTTCCGTTTCCACAAAATCGTTCATTAGCTTTTCCGTTTCCGTTCCGTTTCCACAACTCCTTCATTAGCTCTTCCGTTTCCGTTCTGTTTCCGTTTTAATCCGGCGGAACGGAACGGACTCCGCGGAAATCGGAAAAAATTCCTTTCGGTGCAGCTCAGAGAACAAAAGATCTATGTCCTATCCTATTCAATTCCTTAACCGTGGATAAAAAATGCGCGTGAGGATATTTCTTTTCACGCTATAGGATAGGCAACTCCCTATCTCGAACGACAGCTTATTCTGTACATACGCTGTTAACAAGATAGGTTGTCAGCACGCGCATTGCTAGGTCTCTGTGTAACCTAGCTTTGTGCTCAGGCCTTAGATTCAAATACTTGCAGCAGGCTGTAGGCAATTTCACGCATCTGAAACTAAAGCCTTGAGGTCCTTACACTCGAGCTAAAAAAAACTCGCGGATACATTAAATCCTGAAGTTTTTCGTCTCGTGACATCACGTACAAAGTTAAGTTACATAGAGACCTAGCTTTGCGCGTGCTGAAAACCGATGCTGTAATAGAGTGTATGAATAAGCTGTAGTTCGAGATAGGGAGTTGCCTATCCTGTAGAGTGAAAACTCCTCAGGGGTATTCTTTATCCATGCCGTAACCATAACACATTTTTTTCCTGGTTTCGTTACTTTTCCATAAAATCGCTCATTAGCTCTTCCGTTTCCGTTCCGTTTCCACAATTCCTTCATTACCTCTTCCGTTTCCGTTCCGTTTCCACAAAATCGTTCGTTAGCTTTTTCGTTTCCGTTCCGTTTCCACAAAATCGTTCATTAGCTTTTCCGTTTCCGTTCCGTTTCTACAACTCCTTCATTAGCATTTCCGATTCCGATCCGTTTCCGTTATATAGATCTTTCTTCCTTCCGATTCCGTTTTAAACCGGCGGAACGGAACGAACTCCGCGGAAAACGGAAAAAATTCCGTTCCGTGCAGCTCTCTAGTGGGGCTAATCACTCAGATGTTCTCTATGTATTTTAAGGGTTAGACATATGGTATACGGGTAATTGTTTTAGCACAGTAAAGGTCTGATCATGATGAGGCTACTCAACCAGGTTTTCAGTTGTCGCTCTAATACAATTAAAACAGAAGTAAGGATTGCGTATAATCATATTAGCATAGGTAAAGGTAGCTCATCGAGGGGCTTTTAAACAAATTTTGTTTACGCCTGTTAAGAACGGTACGATGTGGATACAATAATGAGCCCACCCCTTGGCCATCTTGTTTTAAATATGGCGAGATAACGGTGTGCAAATACCCACCTAGTTCTAAAGAGACCCACATATTATAACGCTTGCATAATTCATTAGAAAAATTTTAACGGCAGTGACATATTATTATGTAGCAAAAAGTGTTGCATATTGAGGTAAAATAAGTGGGAAGATAGAATTTGACTCGGCTGAGAGAAGTAAAATTTTGGTTTCTCGTTTTTTTTCCTAGATTGACTTCAACTTTATTATGAAAACACACGATCTCAGCAGTTCATCCATTATCCATGAATTTCTTTTGTATTCGACAGGCCGGTAAATTTTTCCAGCGTTTTCCAAAACAATGCTACCATAAGAGATAAATTAATAGGTTTTTTAGGGTTAACATAACGTACTTTCCGATTTTCAATAAACAAGACTTAGTGGCAAGTATTGTTTTTCTACATGACACACGGAAAATTACAATATAGCTACTTTATTTACCTTCGGAATAGTATATTAACTTTACGTTTGTTTTTAAGTACGGCGATTTAGACTCTACACCTTGGATTCATTCTAACTACCATAATCTTCCGACAACGGCGAACAGAACTCTCACTCACCCATTTGAGCTCTACGAACGAAACTTTCTATCATATTGTCGCGAAGATGAATACCAAATATCATTGACTGGACTCGTTGAAATCTTTCATCCTCTGGTATGTCACTTCGCGTCGTCGCTGTATTTTATTTACGTGTCAGCACATGCCTAAATCTCGATCTAAAGACTTGTTCCATATTAATCAAAAATGTCTTCATTAGAATCAAGACTTAAAAAGTTTCGATAAGACTGAGGTTATCATTTGTCTGAAGGATCAGATATTAATTTTTTTTAATTGAAACTTAAATGCATGCTTAAGAAAAAACAACGTTCCATTACCGTTTTCCGTTGAAATAAATTATTTTACTGGTAATCAATTTCAAAAATTTACTTATCTCGGCTTTTCGACCACAATTCCATTCCCCGAAAACATTTTATCATTACATTAATTACATTTGGGAGAGTACGTGTATGGTTTTGCGTTTTGAAAGGTTCCTTAAGACGTTACATCCCTATTCGAGACTGGCACGCTTCGCAGTGGAAGATTTTAATTATTCTAAAACCAATGGCGCCAAATTTAATAGGGACAGTAAGATTTTTACTCGCAGTTTAGCAAAATGATGTAATATCAAGTGTACTTTAGTCAACCGTCGTATTGTTCTTTCTCATAGTTCAGGGCATGATCAGTGTTACTGCCCAATTTCTCTCTCTAGTTTCTAACAATGGTTAGGGACTATTTGATATGGCACGGCACAACGTTATATACATTTGTAAATTCTAAGTAGCACAAAAGGAAAAAGAATCCATTTTTTTATATTTTCTTTTGAAATAAATAAACTCGTGATAGTAGTTATAACGAACAGAAAGTCAAGTGAATGGCACTGGTAATGAGCAGCAAAAAGAGAGGAAAGTTTGCTCCAAGTTAGCAGAGGAACATGGTAGTTAAAATAGTAATCTAGAATTTTGTTCGTTCAAACCTTAATATGAAAAATTCAAGTGAGGAGCGGCACTACCTAGAAGGATTGATTTTGGCAGATAACAGCGAAAAAACTATGTTCTACACAAACTGGGACTATGGGAGAGTTTCAAGGCCTAGGTCGCACATGATGAAATTTCAACTCCAGTTTACATCAATTCTCCCTTGTCGTAATAGTAGCAGGTTAAGCTATAGTTTGCTCATGTCCTGTTAGTCTCGAAAGGGTTATTTAGTCCTTGTTACTTTTAAAAGGTTGTCATGGCTAAACAGACCGCTATTACAGTTTTTTATGGTTTTATAGGTTTTTTTGACACGTTATCTCCCAAAAGTAATTAATGTAATGATAAAATGTTTTCGGGGAATGGAATTGTGGTCGAAAAGCCGAGATAAGTAAATTTTTGAAATTGATTACCAGTAAAATAATTTATTTCCACCTTGTTTTTTCTAAAGCATGCATTTAAGTTTCAATTAAAAAGAGACATTAATATCTGATCCTTCAGTCAAGTGATAACCTCAGTCTTATCGATACTTGATTCTAATCAAGACATTTTTGATTAATATCTGTTCCTTCAGTCTTAATTTTAATTAAGAATGTTAAGAAACTGTTTTTCATTTTCAAAATCTGCACTAAGCAGAAACATATATAAAGGGGACCATAACTTTAGCTCAATCAGACATTTATTTATAATGATACTTCAAAAAAAACGTAAATCATTAAAAGTTTGTATTCTTATTGTAATTAACATAATACAATTTTTTACAATCATTTATTGAAACACGAGGCGCCCCCCTAAAAATTCCAGAAATAGAACCAAATTGACAATTTCACAAAATTTTTAAAAATGCTGATTTATGTCCGTTTAACATTTAGCTCAAAATTGTCATAAGCCCAATATGAAATTCGGATATCCTTACAAAGACGATCCGAGATTGTCAATTTCAAATTTTTTTCTAGTAAAAATTAACGTCTGTTTGATATTAAGCTTAACGAGCAACAAGACTTAATTTATACCAGTCGTTGGAAAGCAGAGCAAAGTTAGCAAACTGCTTGGCCAACCCTGTTGCGCTACAAGGGATTAGTTACTGGCATGGCAGTTTATGACAAATGCTAATGTTTTCTCCCGTAAATAGTTCTTACTTCTGAACAAGTCTCCTGTTAACAATAATAAGGAAACTAAATTTTAAACGTCAAATATTTTAATATAAGAAAGTTCTGATAATTATTATTTATGGCTGGAATAAAGACTTTTGTCTTGTGAAAAGGCTCAAGTATGAGACATCACGTATAAGACTCGGCTCGAAAGTCGAACCCAGAATTTTTCAAGGCTGGAACTCGCCTCGAAACTGAAAAGTCTAGGCTCCCACACAATATTCAGAAGCTACCATTCTTACATTTTAATAGCTTATTTTGACTTTATAGGTGTGGATTTTTGTTGCTCTGTTCAATTTCACATTATGGAAACTCATCTTTGCGATTGCCAAACATTTCGTGCCGAAACTACCCCGGGTTTTCCTTGGTGTCTCTAATGTTTTGCAGAACAAATGCGAATTTGTCAAGAACTGTTTATTGGCCATCTATTTTTTGGGTTGTTTCATTTTGGTGGAAAACTTTAAAGCCAACCTGTCGACCAAATTGACGGTGGACATTGATCGCAATATAAATAACTTAAACGATATCTTTAAATACCCTGACATGCCCATTCTTTTTGATAATATTGACAAAGAAGTCTATTGGTTTATTAAGGTAAAAATTCCCTATTTGTTTTAAACAAATAGGGAAACACTTCTAAGTCTAGTTTACAGTTGATTATATAATTGTTAGGACTACAATTGAAACTCACCTTTTATCAGGGCACTAATGAAAGGCTTTTTGAAGAATACGTTCGAAGATTAGAAAAGTTCCAGCTGAAACGAGAAGATGATTCACGTACAGTTTTCAACAAAAGAAACGCGGTCTATATCGGCGCGCTTCTTAATCTGGAAATTTTTTGTCGTTGGTCCTACACTTCGGGAAAGCCTTTAAAATACGGAAAAGACGCTTTCTTACCGTCCTTTAATCATTTTTTGATGTCACCTAACGCAACAACTTTCATCAAAAACGTCATAAACATAAGGTAACGTATTCTGTTAGTTTAATAGACACGGAACAGGAAAATATGGTCTCACCACTCATTTGGTCTCGTGATTTTACGGTCTCGGGACTATTTGGTCTCGTGATTATTTTGCTATCTAATTAGTTGTCACCTTTTCCAAAACAGTGGTCCCAATAATTCGTTTCCACCTTTTCCATAACAATGGTCCCAATAATTCGTTGCCACAATTTCCAAAATATTCTCCTATTAATAAGCTGCCACCTTTTCCAAAATATTCTCCTATTAATTAGCTGCCACCTTTTCCAAAATATTCTCCTATTAGTTAGCTGCCACTTTTTCCAAAATATTCTCCTATTAATTAGCTGCCACCTTTTCCGAAGTATTCTCCTATTAGTTAGCTGTCACCTTTTCCAAAATATTCTCCTAAAAATTAGCTGCCACCTTTTCTAAAATATTCTCCTATTAAGTAGCTGCCACCTTTTCCCAAATATTTCTATTATTGGTAATAAATTGTTCGTGCTAAGAGGGGGCTTTTCAGAATCATAATATAAATAATCTTCTTAGGTTTGGTTATATTAGGTTTATATTAGGTTGGGTTAGGATAGCATAGGTTTGATATGATTTGAATGGGTTAAGTTTGGTTTGGTTAGGTAAGGTAAGGTAAGGTTTGTTTTGGTTCGGTTAAATTTGGCTCGTTAAAAAATGCTGAAGGGGTGATAGTTTTTGAGTCCAGAGACCAATTTGTCCCGAGACCCAATTTTATAGGGACCAATTTGTCCCGAGACCAAAGTGTCTTGAGACCCATTTGCCCCAAGACCCAATTGTCTCGAGACCCATTTGTCCCAACCGTAAATAGAGACAATGAGAACGATTCATTTCGTTGGGCTCTCAAAACCAAGCCAAAAAGAAAACGAAAATAAATTAATTTTATTTAAACTTGAAAGAGCTAGAACATTTACTGCCATTTTGCATAAAGTAGTCACCCTCTCGAAGAAATCAGGCCATGGTTGGCCAGCCCCCTCAATTGGATATAATAAACGTGTCTTTTCATTTTCCACGAATAAACCTAATGCATTATTGAGTTTTGGATTGCATTCTAATTGCAGAGTGATGAATTATTGGGAAACTGGACATCAAATCCGAAGGAAATACCTAGAGCATGGAGATGCGTGCTCAAAGTATATGAAGCAAAAACAAAGCATGGAATTCTCGAAGACGTCCTTCCATGATGTCAGTATCATGTTCATACTATTCGCGGCCTTGAACATGCTGTCCATATTAATCTTTTTCATCGAAATCTGGTATGCGCGAAAGAATTCAAGGGTAGAGCAAGCTCTCAGAGATATGGAACTGGATATATACTTCAGTTAAATCACGTCCTTTGATATCCTTGAAACTGCAATGTATTTGTTCATATATTCACGTTATAATATATCAAAACAGAGAGGCATGTTGAAAACCTCTTCTCACACTTTGCACTCCTTACTAAATAGAAACAATGTTGAAGAAATAGCGTTAAATATTTCAAATATACGCGTGGGTAGTTTTTGAAAAAAAAAACTTTAAACACCAGTTACCGATAAATAACAATACGTTAGCATTATTTTTCAAATTTTAAAAGACTTATTATCTGTGCAATTATTGGGATTGTTTAATGTTTAACCGATTATTTATGATACCAACATGGTCAAAATTATTAGTTTATTTTTTGATTTTTTGACTTGAATGTGATCATTTTCGCGGAATTAATCGTAATTAAAAGAAAGCATCGAAGCCATAACCCGATTACGATCATACCCTTTAACTTCCGCGAAATTGTTGTCGTCATGACAGTCTGTTCTATTAAAGAACCTAAACCCTTTTCATATCAATGTGGTTTTAACTTTCGGCCAACTCTGAACCGTTAATGTCGGAACTTGACGTCACAAACCAAAAATCGAGATAAAACCACAATAGAAATTTACTAATGAAAAACTAGATTAGTAGGAATATTTAACTGTAAAAAATGAGATGTTATTTTTTGTAACTTGTATATAACAAGCGGTGTAATACAGCGAAGTTTGGATTTTACGAGGAGTTCACGGAGAGAGTTAAGAGTTTCTTTTGATTGTAAACTGATCTTGATTTTATTGCACAACGCGCAGTAGGAAAAATTACTGTTATCTTAATGTAAATGGCGTCAAAAATACCTCCGTTATTATGAAGTTGAGTTTAGTTGGTTTTAGCATTTAAGGTTTATTAGTTCGCGACAGTTAATGTCTCTACGTAGTCTTCATAGGGGACACGAAAAAAAAATTCAAACTTATTGGTAAAGTCAAGGGTTCAGAGGCATGCGAGTATAGATGGTTGAATTTGTTGTCTATGCGGGCTTGACAAGACCGGTTGATGGTAGTGTTAGAATCCAATGATCATAGAATGGCATCCCTGTGGAATTCTAGAGTGGCGGTAGGCCCTTCTAGATAGGAACCTACACCCTCCCGTAATGTTAAAAGAAAGTCACAGTTTTTCGCTGATTTTCCCATAGGAATAACATGGGGTTTTTGGTTCTCCAGCACTTCGAACCATTTAAAAACTAAAGCGAACTTACGTTTCGAATTACTTTCAAATTAAAGTGTTACTATTCAAGGTGTGCATTTTTCCGGTTTCATCAAAATTAATTAAGTCTAAGTATGATAATTTAATTAAAAATGTAAGTACCTCAAAAGATAATTCTACAGCAGACGACGCTAATTTGCCATTTATAGCAGATTGGTCTTATAGAAGTATCAATTAAAAGTTACATTATTTTCCACTTCACCATCCCTTTTATGAGCGTCTGAATTGTTTCAAAGTATTACACCACAAGACCAATCATATATATATGCATAAAGTGCCATAACATCTAACAAGCAATATTACGACAAAGATTCGATACTCGATTATGAATTATCGCCATTTAAATCGAAGTTGCCAGATTTTGAATAAAGGCTGATTACTCGTGACCTATTCATCCGAATTGAATTTGGTGAAAACTTTTCAAATATGAATCGACCCCAAGGAATCCGAAAATCGCACTTATATCCTCGAGAATCCAATATTTTCAAAGTTGATAATTTTGACATTTCCGGTTTCCGGTATAAGTATGCAAAGGACAACTGTGGAACGGATAAAATATGAAAGAGAAATGCAAAACTTTTATAACCCACTATATTCCAGAGCGCTAGCTTGAATAGTTTTTGAAATATAGTGAAATATGTGCGAAAAAAAATTAGAAAGCTGTTGGTATATGACTTATTGGCTTATGAAATATTAAATAATATTTATGCCTGCCCGATTGTCCGCAGTAAAGAAACCACTGTAAAAATGTTGACGTTTTTCCGTGTAGGGTTTTTCTCGAGAGAAACAAAACTTGAACCTCCGTTTATATTTTACTTTAACTGATTCATGCTTTTTGAGAAAACGGGCGAGTAATGGAATGAGAAGAATTTAAGAGAATTCTCAAGTTTTAAAACTAGCACTCTTTATTCTCTTTTTGGCCTTTCAATGTTTAAAGGGTCTGTAAAAAGGCCAGCAGACCGTTGAATTTTTATTTTTGAAAAGTCATTATTGTCGTCACCCCCCCCCGCCCCATGTTAAGGAATTTTCCTTTTTTTGTGTTATTGAGCCTTATCCGGCAGATGATACAATTGAGCCAATCCCAGCAGGGGCGTAGCAACTAGAGGGGCAGAGGGGGCGAAGGCTCTATGGGACTTTAATAATAAGCAGCCATTTTGCCCCCGCACCTGTAGAAACTCTTGGCTCATGTTGGCTCACCCTGAATCCCAGCTCCTTTTCTATTGGTACGATCGCTGCTTCTAGCAAACGCAGTGGAATTTCGGACTCTCGGAAGTGGGAATTGGAGAAACGCTGTTTGGGGCGGCTCACAACCAATCACAAAAAAAATTAACCTGACGTTAGGAACCGCTTTACATTTACGAAATAATTCCTCTTTGACGCGTTTTACATCAGCTGTTGATGTAAATGATTTTTAGGGAGGGTGCTTATTCAAATCAAATTCAGCGGTCCGCTGACAACTTTACAGGCCCTTTAAACTCAGTTGAAAAAAAAAACATTTTTTAAAGTTCTATATTTATACTTTTACAACCATTATCCACTAGAATTAACAAAGGTCGAGACCCGGCAGGGCCCCCAAGAGGTGCGGGCCCCGGGAAAATGGCCGAATTGCCCCCCTCTCTCGACGGCCTTGAAGTCACATAACACAAGCCTGCAGTGTCCACGTGTTTAGTTATTCGTAAACCTTCGGTTGAGAAACCCAAAATGTACCCAAAGAGAACCGAAGAGTGAAACTTGCTTGTCCACTTTCAAAAATATATTTAGCCCAAGTCCCAAAGGCCCCACGTCAAGTGTTGCTATCTGTCTCTGTTATCGGAACTATTTTGTCCCTTTCATGTATTATCATTATATATAAATCCGCCTACAATTCATCACGCAGATTTTCTCCTCAGAAGTAAATGAACTTAAAGCTATGACTATATGTTAAATGTTTTTTCAACAAGCCGATAATGTAATTTTAAACATATTTAGCCTTATCAAACACAATAAGAAACTCTCCCAGATAATAATAAATACATTTCAACCATAAATTTTCTGGAAATTAGAGCCGAAATTCAAAAATAAAGTTTTCGCACCACGGTAATCTACTTCTGTCTCCTTTTTTCAAGTCTTTGAACAACACTCCTACCACAAACCCGATTTCCATCTGTTTCCTTCATGTACATGTAAAGAACCAACAGTAGTTGGCAGAACAAAACAGAAGGTGTATAAATCTCCCCTACATTATCTGCACTGTCATAATGGATGACAACCAGACAAGACTCTCTCCTCTCGTTTTGTTGGGAAATCATAAACGCGTGAGAAAAATTGTTTTCTCGCTATAGGATAGTCGACTCCGAGGGGGTCGGTCATTCACGAAATCCAACTTAAGAAATCCGAAAACAATAACAAAATCACAAATCCGGAAACAATTCAAACTTATTTCGCTGATTTCGAAATCTCACAAGAAAACCGAAATCAGTAACGAAATAACGAAATCACAAAATCAGTAACGAAATAACGAAATCACAAAATCGGTAACGAAATAACAGCATAAAAAAATTAGTAAATAAATCACAAAATCAGTAAAGAATTCGCGAAATCCATTACAAAATTCACGAAATCCAAGAAAAAGTCTCAGAATCCAAGGAAATCACAGGAAATATCTCAAAATCCGTGGAAATCACGGGGAAAATCTAGCAAAATCCGTGGGATTTTATCGAATCTTGAAATGAATCAGAATCCGACTAAATCAAACGATACCCGAAGAAATCAAATTGTATTTCAAAATCCGTACATTTTATCCAAAACGTCCGACCCCTCGCTCTACTCCTTATCTCCGACGGCAGCTGATGCGATATATACACTGTTCCAGCTTCGGTTGTCAGTACGCGCAATGCTAGGTCTCTATGTGAGGTAGGTTTTTGCGTACTGCCAACAGAAGAAAGCAATACTGATATTTAGGATTTTAAAACGCGATATTCTGTACAGATAGTTTTCACACATGGAGGATTCATACCATTTACACAAGGAAGACGGGCTATCTGGAGGACAAAAGCAGACGGGTTTTTGTCCGCCGGATAGCCCGGTCTCCTGGTGTAAATGGTCTGAATTCTCCATGTGTGAAAACTATCTATACTGAAAAAATATTTGTTCGTCGTTACATAGAGACCTAGTTTGGCTAGTGCTGAAAACCAATGCTGGAACAGAGTATATATCGAATAATCATAATAAGTTTCCACCAAACGGTTTAAAAATTTATTTACAAAAAACCTTCCTCGCCATTCAAATCAATAAAACCACAGGAAAAAATGAATCTAATCTATCAAACAAAAAAATACATCCTCCTCTCGCAAAGACTAAATAACTCATACTCTTACACAAAAAACTTCTTCTGTTATCAACAAATGTTTAGCCATTAAAACCAAAAAATAAAAATATTAAGAATGATGAAAATTGAGCTTAAAGAGAAAGTTACGCATTGACTTAAGACGAACCTCAATTTAAACTCCATAAATTAAAACTTAAAAAGTATATACAACCCAAGGTTTACTCGTTCAGCACACGCAATGTGAATTTGTTAACATTAGGGTTCGGTGCTAATAGGGAATCTCAGAGTAGGATTCTAGCCATGTCAATATCAGGTTAATGTCAATATACATTATGCATGACGTCACGAGTGACGACTTCTACACCTACCCCCATTAATTGACGCAGAAAGACCCAGAACACGGCTGTTAAAGATTCCAAGCAGATGAAATCGATGAATTCCTCCCAATATATTTGGGGAGAATTCTTAACAAACACTTAGATTTTGAATTTGTGTCAAACCCTATAAGATTGTTTTAGGTATTTCAACAGACGAGTGGGGTCTATTAAACACACTTTTTATAATTTCATGTATATTATAATTTCATAGTTTAAATATTGATTATTATAATGAAATTTAGGTAATCGGACCTTTTAAAGGCTTAACACGTAAGTTTTGAGCTGATTTCAGGTTTACAAGTGGGGACCTAAACCGTCTTCCAACCTTATATCTGGGGACATTTGTGTATAAATTATTAGGTTTTCAATTAGTGTCAAAGCCTATATATTTCCATCAGGTATTTCAATTTCATTTTTCACACTCGATAAATTTACAAGTGGGGACCTTCACCGTCATTTCAACAGACAAGTGGGGTCTTTTGAACACATATTTTCAAATTTCATGTATATTTTAATTTTATAGCTAAAATATTGATTATCAGAATGAAATTTAAGTAATCAGTCCTATTTCTAGCTTAACACTTAAGTTTTGAGCTAATTTCAGGTTTACAAGTCGGGACCTAAACCGTCTTCCAACCTTATATCTGGGGACATTTGTGTATAAATTTTTAAATTTTGAATTAGTGTCAAGTATTTGAAGATAATTTTTCACACTTGATTCAATTTACAAGTGGGGACCTTCGCTGTCATTTCAACAGACAAGTGGGGTCTTTTATACACACATTTTCTAATTACATGTATATTATACTTTTGTAATTAAAATACTGATTATTATGATGAAATTTACGAAATAGGATCTTTATGTTTCCTTCAAGTATTTGAAGATATTTTTTAAAACTCGAAAATTTTACAAGTGGGGACCTTCGCTGTCATTTCAACGGACAAGTGGGGTCCTTAAAATATATGTTTTCAAAATTCATTTTAATTCACTTTTTTAATTAAAATACTGATAATTATGATGAAATTTACATTATATGTAACGTTGGTCCCATTTTAAAATGTGGGGAACTTGGCCGTCTTTTTAATGTACATCTGGGGACATACGGTTTTTTTAATCGAGTTAATGTTTTAAACGTAGTTAATTTAATGACGCCTAAAGAATTAGGAAAAGTAGTTTTCGTACGTCAAGTGTAATTAAATTATGAAAAAATCACCGTTCGGTCTGTGAGATACAAGATTTTATATTGTTATAGCTGAATAATGTATATTTTGTATTTCTAAAGTAGCGACATCTATCTGTGCTTATTGTAATGAAAACCCATTTTTGAGCCCCCACATGTACGCCAAAGAGACCATATGGTCCTCATTTCGTACAACTGGGCACCCGGGTGTGTGAAAACCTCTGGCGACATCTCTCGGATATGTGTTAATTTCCATTTTCCCCACTTGTAATGTGAAAAACCCAAGTACCTTACAAGTGGGGACTTTTTCAAAAAAATTAATTTGGGCTCTAATTAGTCTAATTATATCATTTATCTAATTACTTACATGTGACGACTTTAAAATGTCCCCACATGTAAGTCGGGTCCCCACTATGTGGGTGAAAAGATTGTCAGAATCCCCACTTGTCAATCGTATGCAGACGCACCCTGACACACACACAGACAGACACACACACAGACACGGCCGTTACAGAACCTCTCCTGGACTACGTCACACGGAGAGGTAAAAAATATTAACGGAGTTTTTCTGCTGAAATACAAACACAGTAAAATCGTTTTTACTATTTTACGGAAAACCTCTGTATATTTCACTTATTGAACTGGTATTTCTAATTCTAACTGTAAAAATTACACATTTGTTTCTGTAATTTTGGACCCTCAGTTTTGAACGGTGAATTCCACAGAAATGTTTTACAGGGTGACTGCTCGATAGGCATTGCAGGCATTTACTGTATATTTTACAAAAAATATTTTATAGAAGTATCTGTTAATTTTAGCACGAAACTGTGAAAAATACAGCTTTACTTATTTGATTGGTAAAACAGATGCATTCTGTAAATTTTGCAAAAACATTACACAGAATGACTGTTTGTAGGTATTGCAGATATTTTCTGTACCTTTTAAAATAAGTATTTCATGGTATTATCTGTTAGTTTTAGTCCAAAATTGTGAATATGACAGATTTGCGTATTTGATTGGTAAAACAGATGCCGTTTGTAAATTTTACTGATATTGTGCTACCATGACTTTGTTAACGTTACTAGCAAACTGTGAAAACTACAGTTTATTGGCGATTAAACAAGCAAAGTATGTTCTATGTATAATTTTCAGATACGTGTGTTACCGGAAACCTTTAATAATGCTTCAAAACTGCAAAAACTAAAAGATTTGGTTCTTTAATGTTTCATTCACTTTTCCCCCCAAATTTTACGGTATCTATTTTGGGAAATTACAGTTAAACCCAAATAATTGCTACATTAATTTTGACAGACTATTTTCTGTAATTTTTAATTGCGCTCACTTCTTTAACCAATGGTGAACTCAAAAATAATCGACCTCTGTTTGACAGTAAAAATACTAGACCTAATTTTAAAATAGCTCCTATCATTTATGGTTTAACTAATATATAATTTTCGAGTTGCAAATCTTCAAATTCCACCATGTCGGTTTATGTGTAATTTTAGCTTTGTGAACGGGTATAGCTTTTAAATATATAGTCTAACCCAAAGTTTCGACGAGATGCAAATCAATGCATATAATTGAAGTAACAGGTGAAAAATGCATCAATTTTTAGTCAATTTAATTTTTTAACTCATCGTGTAGGGGACTAGACTATACATTTTTGGTTCATGAGATGTTTATATTTAGAGTGCATTTTCTCTAAGATTTAGTAAATATTCTACAAATTAGTAAATATTTATATTAGCCCATTTGGTGCCGCGAGATAAAATATAAGAACTTAATAATGCTAAAAACAAGTGCAGGTGGATTCGAGAGAAAGTTCACCGGCCCCACCTTTAGAATGGAAAATAACCGCAACCCCAGGAGGGGGAAATTCTTTGGAAAAAACTAGGAGGCTCCGCTGGGTCAAGAGAGAGACTTTAACCCTTTTTTGTCACTTCCCTCTGGGCTAGAAAAATTCCATTGTGCGCGGTCGAGTTCGGGTTTTTTTGGACAGGTTCGATATCTACGGTCTCCACGCGGGTAATGCAGGTGTGGTTCTTAGAGCTAGAAATGAAACGCGACTTACTGAGTATTATATTACCTGGTTTACCAGCGCCCATTAAGTGAGATTCCACAATTTGAACAAGTAAGTTAAATAAATTTCAGCATCCTGTATGATAAATGATCTAGTTATAAAAGGTGAATTTTGCTGTTTATTTTTAATAGAAGACAATTGAAAATCCATAAATCGGTTACTTATCTTTGGAGTTAATTAAACAGTTTTTCTTTAAAAATAAGGAGATAAAGCCTAGATCATTTATATATTGAATTTATTATAGAACCAAAACGCAAATTTATGTATATGTTTGTTTACAGACTATGACTAATATGGAAATACCACCTTGATTATTGCGTCATAACGAGTGCCAACTAAACAAGTTAGTTATACATATTTGCATTGTTTATATTAAAATAGACCCAAATATTGCAACCCCTTGGCCAGATAGGTTTTTCTTTACTTTTTACGGAAATTCAAATGCCGCTTAAAAAATATCAGCCATTATTGCCTTCCATTGGCCCTTAAAGGGAGAATGAAATAGTCAGAACAGGTCAAGTGAAAGTCTAGGAAGCTGAAACCAAAATGTTATGTCCGTCTTCAAAATTTCGTGAATGATCATAACTAGCAACGAGAATTTTACCGTTCTTTGGATTGTATTTCGTTTTAAATATCGAGTATCCAGAAAAAGCGAGCACAGCTAAGGAATTAATCCAAAGGTATAAAATCGTCTTTCTCATATTTTCCCCTTATTGTGTATTAAAATCCATGTTAATTTAGTTTTTAAATAAAAAGGTAGAAAACCAAAAATTTCACATTGAAAACCTGTTTTTCTGCAAGAGTTCTCTTTTTTGGCACTCAAAGTTTGTAGTTAAAAGCTGTTGTTAATTTAATATTAATCATTTAATTATTTTTCCTTTAGATGCACCGCGAAGATTAACCCAGAAAATCGCAAAGGGTGTAAGTCCAAAAATTATGTTTTTGATTAAAAAATATTTTCGAGTTTGGCTGGCTTTGAAGGATTTTAAAGCCATTGTAATTTTTAAAGGTTTGGCCTTTACTTTTATTAAAATTTTGCATATATTAAAAAACCTTTTTTTTTAATTTATAAAATAATGAATCGTTATCAGAGCGAACTCGTTTTCAAAAATGACTTTTACCGAAATTTTCGGAATCAATGAATAAGTTCCCACATCATAGGATATAATCAGGCTACAATCGGTATGTCTTTAATTCTTTGGGTGTAATGTTCTTAGATAAAATTTTTGAATTTTATAGCCCTACAAGTAATAAAAACAATGTTTCTGCAAATATTGGAGACATTAATCTTGCATCGAATGATGCAAATTGAGTTAACGTGCAAAATTGTGATTTTGATCTGACATTTCTGTGAAATTTACAGGTTCAACACTGAATAATTCCGTTACATATATCAAATCATCTGTTTAAAGTACTGATATTGAACGCACCCCAAAAAAGTAATATACAAATGTTTCTGTAAAATCATCAGATTTTTAACACCAATAAAACGATGGACTTTACACGGGTTTCTGTAATTATTACACATTTTAAAAGCTGACATATACTGTTATTTCTGAAAAAACCACAGACATTAGTTTTAGATCAGAACAGTTATTTCTGAGAATTTTACAGATTTTGAAAGCAGATCTATACAGTTATTTCTGTAAAAACCACAGTACTTAATTCCACATAAAAACAGTTATATCTGTAAATAATGCAGATTTTCAAAACCGATCTACACAGTTATTTCTGTAAAAACCACACACCATTATTTCAGATCAAAACAGTTTTTCTGTAAGAATTACAGATTTTCAATACAGATCAAAACTGTTGCAATCACAGTTGTTTCTGTAAAAACCACAGAATATGGTTACAGTTTTAACTTGTAAAATTGACATAAAAACTTCTGTTTTGGAGAAAAACGAATAACCTATAATTTTTACAGAACCGTTCTGAAAATCGAGAAAAACCGTAGTTGCTGTTATTTTTACTGATATTTTCTGGCATCACGTGCTGCCAGAAGTTTTCTGTTTTTTTCACTGAACATATTTTTCTCAGTGTATGGATATAGGGGTATAGGATAGTTCTAGAACGTTCTGTGTCAACATTGAGGGGCTAGTTCCTCTTCTATTGTACGAAAGAATCTCTTTTATATATATATATATATATATAACTCTCAATTCCATTTCTTGTTATTTCTGGGGTGTAGCAGAACTTCTGTCTTTATGGTAAGGGTCATTGTTTCGTGGATATCCAGATGATGATTTTTTGGCGACATAAATATTGCGAGGGTAATTTAAATGGTTTCTTTGGTTTGTGTAGTAAGGTTTTAAAGTAAAGAAATGATTGTCATTCTCGTTGGGTTTTGTCTCATATGGACGTTGTCTTTGGGGGATAGGGGTATGTCTAATATTTTCAAAAACTTGCGTTTGTTTATCCTCTAAGGATGAGGGAGGGTTTGAGTAGTTTGCAAGCATTTGAGGGTCCATGAATGAAGTACATCTTCTGTTGCGTCGACAACGTCGTAGTCTCTTCTCCTCTTCTTTAATCGTGGTTACACGTTGCGATTCCGTATTAGGGGTTTGAGTACTTGAAGACTTCATCAACTTGTTTCTATTAGAAAACCAGTCGTATGGGTAAAAGGTACGGGTTTTACGTTTCAATTCTTCTTTGTCTTCGTGTGTTTCATCCTCCGTAAGGGAATTTTCATTCATTCTCTCCTCTTCGATAAAGAAGTTTTGCAATTCTTGTTTTTTCTTTGCTTCTATATCTTCTGTCATACTTATTTTATTTGTCACGATCGTAGTAGTAGGGGTTACGCTAGGGTTTTGAATAAATGGAAACACCCAGTATTGTCCATTTATTGTGCAAGTGATACTATCATCCTCGTAATTCAGTCTTGCTCTTACATCTCTCATCCAATCCGATCCCAATATAATTGAAAATTTTGCTTTCTCAATAATGTAAAATTCAATTTCCATAGGGGGACCTATCTCATCATCTAATTGTACAGGATGTTAAATTGGGCCTTCAGCTTTAAGAGGACTGTTAGGGGAAGCTGAAACGAATTCTCTTGTCGTTTTCAATTGATCAAAATTCATCTCTGGGTAAGCTTTTTCAGCGACTTTCTTGACCATAAATGATGTACATGGTCCCGTGTCTAAGATTGCAGCATAATTGCCATTGGGTAATTGTAAGGGTATACTTCCAGTTGCAAGGACAAAATTACGTATCACGTGAATTACGTTTCCATGTTGGGGAACAGTCATCTCAACCGTTCTTTTAGGAGTGGTATTTTGATCTTCATTTATTCTTTCTCTTGATTGATAGTTTTGTTTTAGGGGACAATCCCTAGCCATATGATCCGTAGAATTACATACAAAGCATTTAGGCCTAGCTGATGGAAGATACGATTCAAGGGGTAAGGTTACTTCTTGTGGTCTACTTCTTTTATTTGGGCAGTTATAAACAAAATGTTCGTATTCCTTGCAATAATTGCAGAATTTGTTTATGAAGGGGTTTCGGGGTTCGTTTGTTCCTTGATTTCTAGGGTGTAAAACTCCCATCACTGGTTGAAGTTGCTTCACTACCTCTAGATGTTCATCAACTGTAGTACATGTTTTCAGATTTAATAGGGCTTCATATTCGGGCATTAATCCAAAAATTATATGGTCTAATCGATCCTGCTCAGAGGGGATAGAGGATAATTCATCATATATGTTAATCATATACTGCACATAATCTGCAGGGCTCTCATTGGGTCTTTGCCTTCTTGTTTGGATTTTTCTTTTGATTATTTTGGAATAACCATCTCCAAATATTTTTCTTTAAATTTATTTTCAAAGTCATTCCAAGTATGAAAATGATTTATTTTTTTCCAATACCATTTCTTAGCTTGCCCTTCGAATGCTAGGGGTATGTGGGTCAATAATTCTTGACGTGTCACGCCTGTTATCATCCCATACTCGTACGCACTATATAGGAATTGTATAGGATTTGATTCTCCATTAAATCTTGTGGTAAATTGAGGAATAGGTAAAGTTCGATTTTTAGGGGTTGAATATTGTAAGTTTTCTCCGCGAGGGATTTGAGTAATATCAGGAATGTTTGACGCCTCTTGTTCTTTCTCGTATACAGGAAATATAGGACTTTTCAACTTTTCTTGAAAAAAAGTAGTTTGATTTAGTGCAGGTTCCTCTATAGGTTCGTTTCTTGGAAAAAGTTCCTCTCTCTCTGGTCTCAAGGTAACGTTAGTAGGGTGGTTGAAAAATTCTTTTATTCGCATCGCATAAGGGTCTTCCGTACGTTTTTCTTCGCGTATAGTAGAGGGGAGAGATACTTTCTTGATTGTTCCTTTTGGTTATAAGGGGTTGATGTAAGTATGGGGTTTAATCTATCTTCCTTGGTTTCTTCTACTTTTTCAGTGTTTTCTTCTCTATGAGCATCTAAATATTCTCTCATACTTTCTCGTAAAGCAACAAGAGTCTCAGTAAATATTTTTTGGGAATCAACATTTTGTTGGATAAATTGTTTTTGAGATTCAACATTTTGTTGAATTATTTGTTGCTGGGAAGCAAAGTTTTGTTGAATTATTTGTTGTTGGGGAGCAAAATTTTCTTGCAATAATCGATTTATGTCATGCATATAGTTAGATTTATCAACATTTGTACGTCGAAATAAGTAGATAGTAAATACCGACTCTAAGCCACTGGCGTCAGACAGTGCCAGCATCGTGCCAGATGGCACCTATAAATATGGCGTCAATGAATCAAACATGGCGTCCACCGCATTTTTCTTCTTATGGCGCCAGTGAATCAAACCTTTTTCACCCAATCCTGTTGTGACGTCAGTGAAACGTACATGACGTGTCATCCTATGGCGTCAGTGTGGCACCAATAAATATGGCGTCAATGAATCAGACATGGCACCAGTAAATATGGCGTCAATGAATCAGACATGGCACCTGTAAATATCGCGTCAATGAATCAGACATGACACCAGTAAATATGGCGTCAATGAATCAGACATGGCACCAGTAAATATGGCGTCAATGAATCAAAAACGGCGTCACATTTTTCCCCCTATATTGTTGTGACGTCAGTGAAACGTACATGACGCGCCACAGTCTTCCTATGACGTCAGCAAATCAGGCGCCCCCTCTTAATGGGAACATCTTAAACTGTAATGATTAATACAAAAAATTGAATTGACTTAATGTGTTTCTAATTTTTTGGTTGACTTATCTTTAATCTTATATCACCCATAAAATATTAATTTTATTAATTTTTACCTCTCCGTGTGACGTAGTCCAGGAGAGGTTCTGTAACGGCCGTGTCTGTCTGTCTGTGTGTGTGTCTGTCTGTCTGTCCGTTGTTACACCCACGTGACCGCGTTCGCAGTTTGCGTATCGGAGCAAACGTGTTCCCAATTTCCGGACCGCATTGACAGTTCACAGAAATTTGGAAAATTGTATTTCTCTCCGTTGGCTACTCTATACTTGAGTTCTTACACCACCATGTTTGGTCTTTGTCCATCCTATATGAACACCAGTCTGGTACTTTTCTGGCTTCCACCACCACCATCTTCTATTCTTTGTCAATCCCACATTGACACCAGTCCGCACTTACACTGGCTTCTAACACCACCATCCACTGGTCTTCCGTCTATTCCATATAGACACCAATCTGTATCATTGGCTTCCAACACCACCATCCACTGGTCTTCCGTCAATCCCACATTGACACCAGTCTGCACTTACACTGGCTTCTAACACCACCATCCACTGGTCTTCCGTCTATTCCACATAGACACCAATCTGTATCATTGGCTTCTACTCCATTATTATCGTTTGGTTTCAGGATATACGCGGCGATCAGCTAGAGTTACGAGAAATGTCTAGCCTCCCTATGGTGGGATCGGCCACCAAAGGTTTTCGCAATTGCGCTTTTTCCTTACCGTTATAAGGGAAGTGATTTCCATATATATTATACAAAAATGTCTTGGTTTAAACCAAGGCCGAAAAACAAACGATATGAGTGAGGTTTATCAATTGAATGAAGTTCAGATATTGCAATTTTTCTTTAATTATTATTATTTATTTAATCCTTAATCACAATTTATTTCTATTAACTGATTTTACTGTTAATCGATTTATTCCCTCTAAATTTATTCAAAAAACTGCATATCTACGCTTTTTCAAGAACAATTCCATTTTCCGAAAACATTATATCATGAAATTAATTATTTTGAAGGGAATACGTATTGAGGGATCAATAATGAATATTTGAAATATTCTGCTGACTCGCTAAAAAGAGCAAACAATTTGTAGTCATAGATTATTAAGGTTGGCAGGAAAGTCCAGAGAGTCACGTACCGTTTACATTGTGGAAAGATTTGGATCTGACCGCGTGTTTTGAGCGGGCTCTGATGACCCTTACACTGCAAGCACTGATAATTAGAAAATTTTATATACTAAGAAAATTTTGGAAGGGGCGGGCTTTAGTGTGCCCTCCTTCGCATAACTCGTTTAGAATGGAGTGGTTTATGTATTAATTCCGAAGGAAAAGAATATAAATATCATTGGTACTGAGACGCTTTCCTTTTTATAGAATCTTTACTCTAACCTTGGTTATGCCTATATAATATTTTTCCAGTCCATGAAAGAAGCGCTACCTACTAAAAGAAATCATATGGGGCAAACGTTGTTCCTATGTCTTAATTAAATGGCATTATTATATTAATTAGTCCGTGCAAGATAAATTCTCTTTATCATATTTTATCGAATATCCGTCTTCTCAGCAAATTGTAACCGTTGAAAAGACTACTGGTGGTGCAAACTTGAAGATTAATTGTCAAGCCCTTACATTTAAAACTATGTCCGTCAAGGTACTTACATGTTAGTGAACACCGATACGAAATCCCTTCAAAATAATTTCATGGTAAAATGTTTTCGGAAAATGGAATTGTTCTTGAAAAAGCGTAGATATGCAATTTTTTGAATAAATTTAGAGGGAATAAATCGATTAACAGTAAAATCAGTTGATAGAAATAAATTGTGATTAAGGATTAAATTAATAATAATAATAATTAAAGAAAAATTGCAATATCTGAACTTCAGTCAATTGATAAACCTCACTCATATCGTTTGTTTTTCGGCCTTGGTTCAAACCAAGACATTTTTGTATAATATCTGTCACTTCAGTCTTAAGGCAGTAGTTAACTCTTAACAGGCTGAAATGTTTGGTGTCGTTTTTGATTCTTGCCGAACTTTATCTATTTTACCCTAAACTTTTGGATTTCACGCCTAATAAAGTACTTTAATTAAAATTTAAATTAAATTAAAATTTAAATTAAATTAAAATTTAAATTAAATTAAAATTTAAATTAAATTAAAATTTAAATTAAATTAAAATTTAAATTAAATTAAAATTTAAATTAAATTAAAATTTAAATTAAATTAAAATTTAAATTAAATTAAAATTTAAATTAAATTAAAATTTAAATTAAATTAAAATTTAAATTAAATTAAAATTTAAATTAAATTAAAATTTAAATTAAATTAAAATTTAAATTAAATTAAAATTTAAATTAAATTAAAATTTAAATTAAATTAAAATTTAAATTAAATTAAAATTTAAATTAAATTAAAATTTAAATTAAATTAAAATTTAAATTAAATTAAAATTTAAATTAAATTAAAATTTAAATTAAATTAAAATTTAAATTAATTTAAGCGTGAAATAGAAAACATTTGGCTTTACCAACGGCTTGGGTAGTTTTAATCTTATTTAAAATGTTTATTTAAAAGTTATTTCTGTTTTTATCCAGAAAAATGTATATTTTTGGTTCAATTTCACGTTAATTATACTAAATTAAGTTGAAATTAACGTAGGATTCTGTTTCGGCACACTGTTAGAAATAGGCGTTCACAACCCGTTCAAAATAGATAGTCGCATTCTAGATTGAACAAAACTCGAAATTGGTTCTGTGTACTCAATGGTTTGTTCAATGACTATGAGTTTGTTCAATTTAGAACCAAAACCAGAAAATGACGTCATAGACTAGAATCGCTCTAATTGTTCGTTCAATATAGAACCAAAACAATCAATAACGTCATGGACTAGAATCGTTCAAACTATGTCGGTCAATTTTGAACAAAACCAGAAAAAGACGTCATGGATTCGAATCGTTCTAAATTGTTCGTTCAATATAGAACCAAAACAATAAATGACGTCATGGAGTAGAATCGTTCTAAATTGTTCGTTCAATATAGAACCAAAACAATAAATGACGTCATGGACTAGAATCGTTCAAACTATGTCGTTCAATTTTGAACAAAACCAGAATAAGACGTCATGGATCAGAATCGTTCTAAATTGTTCGTTCAATATAGAACCAAAACAATAAATGACGTCATGGACTAGAATCGTTCAAAGTATATCGTTCAATTTTGAACAAAACCAGAAAAAGACGTCATGGATTAGAATCGTTCTAAATTGTTCGTTCAATATAGAACCAAAACAATAAATGACGTCATGGACTAGAATCGTTCAAAGCATATCGTTCAATTTTGAACAAAACCAGAAAAAGACGTCATGGATTAGAATCGTTCTAAATTGTTCGTTCAATATAGAACCAAAACAATAAATGACTCATGGACTAGAATCGTTCAAAGTATATCGTTCAATTTTGAACAAAACCAGAAAAAGACGTCATGGATTAGAATCGTTCTAAATTGTTCGTTCAATATAGAACCAAAACAATAAATGACGTCATGGACTAGAATCGTTCAAAGCATATCGTTCAATTTTGAACAAAACCAGAAAAAGACGTCATGGATTAGAATCGTTCTAAATTGTTCGTTCAATATAGAACCAAAACAATAAATGACGTCATGGACTAGAATCGTTCAAACTATGCCGTTCAATTTTGAACAAAACCAGAAAAAGACATCATGGATCAGAAACGTTGAACATGGAACGGTATTGTTTTTTGTTTTGTGAACAAAGATTCCATCGAAGGTATTGGTTTGTTAAATTTGTGACCAAGACACGAAAAGTCACGTCACAGATTATATACAACAAGTTGGGAAAACCAAAATATTACCTCTCCGTGTCGAGAAGATTATATAAACTTAAGTATCCGATGAAAACTGCGACCTTTTTGCCCTCATCCTTTCCCGCGCTTTGCGCTTCCGCATTTCATCCTTACTCTCAACATTATCTTCCTCTATTTTACATACAAAAATCAAATACTCACAAAAAGAAGCGGCAAAAACCTGCTGGCTCTATACAACCACTTAATTTGACTTAATATCCAATTTCCAACAACAATAATATACCGGTAGTTTAATTGACAATCTACTAGCATCGAAATGCTCATTAAGAATGGCTCCCGCGGATAAATAAAGGGCAATTTTCAACAAGGTGGGCGTTATCTCATTAGATTTGAAAAATATCATTTGTCTTTTTTACCAATGCCTAACCGTTTGGATTTTTTTAAAGCAATCTTAGCACCAAAAATATTTTTTGATACAAAATAAATGTTTTATATTCTTATTAAGAATAAAACAAGAGGATAAAAAAGGTCTGTCCTCTCGTAATTTTTTAAGCTTTTATCATGATTACTCTATACAACAGTAACAAGGAGTATAAACCCATTATAGTGGAAGCAGTATTTTTTTTCCGAAACAATCTCGCTTATGTTTATCCTCTCTAGACTTCGCTTAAAACGTATTACTCCTACGTAAAATATTAATAGACAGGCAAGGATTCATACTATTAAAGAAGGAGCGCAATATTATGCATATTTTCATTTCATATACAGAGAAAAGAAATTATTATGTTTCTGAGAGGAGCTTCCCATTTTGGTTGTTGTTTTGAAAAGTATATCGAAATGCACGGGCCTTGATAGATATAGGAGGCAATGAATGAAAAATATCACAATGCACGGGCCTTGATAGATATAGGAGGCAATGAAGGAAATATATCGCATGCACGGGCTTTGGTAGATATAGGAGGCGATGATAATCTCTCTCTTTGCACGAGAGGTTTATCTTTAATATTTAAATAAATATAATTATTTTTAATTATTTTAATCTTCAATAATTAACATTGATAATAGTTAAATCGTTTAAAATAAAGTTATACCTATTTTCATCTCAAACTTTGCTAATATTGACGTTTAAAGTGAAGGGTACCCCTCTTGCCCGCTTTCTTCAAATTGTGGGGTATATATACGATTCGTTTCCATTATAATAGTAAGGAAAAAGCGCAATTGCGAAAACCTTTGGTGGCGATCCCACCTTAGGGAGGCTAGACGTTTCTCGTAACCCTAGCTGATCGCCGCGTATATCCTAAAACCAAACGATGATAATGGAGTAGAAGCCAATGATACAGATTGGTGTCTATGTGGAATAGACGGAAGACCAGTGGATGGTGGTGTTAGAAGCCAGTGTAAGTGCAGACTGATGTCAATGTGGGATTGACAAAGAACAGAAGCTGGTGGTGATTAGAAGCCAGTAAGAACAGACTGGTGTCCGTGTGGGATGGACAAATACCAGAAGATGGTGGTGTGAGAACTCAAGTAGAGGAGCCATTTCCGTGACTGTGAAAGCAGTTCGGAAATGGCGAACACGTTTGCTCCGATACGCAAACTGCGAACGCGGTCACGTGGGTGTAACAACGGACAGACACACACACACAGACACGGCCGTTACAGAACCTCTCCTGGACTACGTCACACGGAGAGGTAACAAAAAAAAATTAGTTCCAATTTCATATTGACGTTATGTTTAAAAGTGTGATTTTGGGGGGGGGGGGGAACATTCTATGAATGTGTGTTCAAATACCTTATTTCGTTAAGGAAGGAAGGTAGGCCTATAACCGCAAAGGGGAATATATACTTCCACAAAATAACAAATTTCCAGAAACATTTAGAGTAAACCACTACATTTTTTACACCTAATATCTTTGGTAAAATAATAAAGGTTTCTCGCGGCTTAAATTTTGTGCGCGCATGCCTAAAATAGGCAGGTCGAAAACGTTGTATAAAGATTCAATGGCTAAGAAGAGTAGTTCAACGCGTTCTACATACAAGTAAAATATTCTTAGATCTACTTGCATTTGTCAGCGATAAAAAATATATTATTTTCACTAGACCATGTAAAAAATGAAATAGTAGGCCAAGCAAGATTAAAATATAAAAATAGACTAGCCTACAGATCAGAGGTTTTCTCGCACGAATTGTTGATGAGATAAGAGTACTAGTAGTTTAGTTTTAGCGCTCGCATGTACGATCTCGCCTTTTGAAATAGAAACCTGACCTAGTCATAGTCGACAATAAACGTACTTTAAATTCACTAAACGACTAATAATGATTTTAATACTTAGTAACACGAGTTAATGAGTAAATGAAAAGGTCACGAGCGTTTTACACACGACAGAAATTATCTTGCCTTTAGGGCGTACGTGACGTCATTATGCTAACATAAGTGACTTAAATTGTACACTGCTAACTGCTGTGGGCGTAAGAGAGAAATTTCTTCCATTGACTTCATTTCGCGTCTTGCTCGTAAAAAATTATCGCGTTTTTAACCTTTGGCCGCCCTTTTCGTGCCCACGGTGTCGAAGCGAAGGTGGTTATTAATCTTGGTTCATGGAAAAGATCCATTATTATCAACAAAAAGGTAAGGAAATGTTCAATGTTTATTCAATTTCCTTACGATAAAGGTGGACTTATTGATCTGTTTTAGGTAACTTGAGAATTTGTTAGTCTTAGTGGTGCGATTGAAATTAAATACAAGCCGTCACCAGTCACCACATTGACCAAGGTCAGGGTGAAACTTAAAATTGTTCTTTTTTAAGATACTTACGCCTCGGTATGTTTATTTCGTCCATTCACTTATAACTACTCATCTGAATTTTAGTTAGTAAGTATACCGAACTTATATTTTGCTTAAACCTAATAAGATTTTAATATCGCGAAACTGCAAATTAAGTATATTTGAATTCTTCATTTAACTATAATCAGCAATTGTTTTATAGCGGCAATTATTGAGTTAATTTCTATTAAAACATTTAGTATTCGTTTGTTTCATATTAGCAGCAAATTACGAGTTTCTATTTTGGTCTAAATTGACATTTTAACAGACTAATCTTAACAAACACTCATTTGCCAAGTAGAGCATGCTGGGACTGTACAATTAATTTAGTCCCATTTATAGGTTTGGTTAAAGAAATGGCAAATTTCTCATGCAATATGTGCAATGTTCAGAGACCTTCTCCTCAATTGTGGCTTAAGCATCTAAGAATTAAACATCAACATGAAAGAAATTGTAGTTTCAAGTGTGTTTTAGTTAACGGATGCACAAAAATTTTCCAAACTTATGAGAACTTGAGAAAACATGTTTATAGAAACCATTTTCGAAATGGTAGCTTCATAAATAAGCCAGGGATAAACGTAAATAATTGTAACGAGAATTAAAATAATCAAGCAATGGAACTTGACCATCTTGAAGTCCCGGTTAGCGATACTGAAATCGAGGCTGAGGAAACGCTTAACGAGAAAGACTTGCAAAGAAAAGCTGCGTTAATGATATTAGAAGTGCGTGAAAGGCACAAGCTTCCCAATTCAGTTGCCTCATCGTTAGCAAACAGCGTTTCTGGGTTCGTTGAAGAGTACATGCAATTTTGCTCTAGAATTTCCCGTAGGGAAAATTGTGGAAATGAGAGGCAACGCCAAATAACAAATGCTTCAGACTCACTTACTAGCATTATAAAAAGCGAATACATATTAAATAAGTACTGCGAGCAAAACCTTAATCTTACTAAACCTATGGATTATATTCTTGGCACAAGACTATCCAGGAAAAAAATAATGAAAGAAACCTTCGCTTATGTTCCTATAACTGACGTTCTTAAGAATTTGTTATCGCATGAAGATATTTGGCAGGAATACGTTAGGGAAAAGGTCATTGTGGGGGATCAATACTTGGCTGATTTTGATAATGGGAACATTTTTAAACGTCACCCTTTATTCTTTAAAGATCCTTCACATTTAAGGCTTCACTTTTATTTAGATGAAGTAGAGCTAAATAACCCTTTAGGGGCAAAAAGAGGTTTACACAAAGTTTTGATGCTGTATTTCATTATTGGCAACTTTCACCCCAAATTTCGTAGCAAACTCAACGCCATCAGTTTAACTCTTTGTGTTAGGTATCCTTTTATAAAGAAATATGGCTATGATCTAGTTTTCCAACCTCTTATAGAGGAATTGAAACTTTTACAAACAGACGGTTTCCATTTAAAGGGTCAAACTATCCACGCTTCAATGGCTACATTGTCAGGAGATAATTTGTCAAGTCATGTTGTTGGTGGTTTTAATAAAACCTTTTCATCGGGTCGAATTTGCAGACAGTGCATGGTGTTGCATGGAAATATGTCTCTCTGTTTTGATGAAAATAACATGACAATACGAACGGAGAACGTACATAGCTATCACTTGCAAGCTGTTCGTGATAATCCAGATAATGCTAGAATTTATGGTGTAAATGGCCCATCACCATTTAAAGAGCTACCACATTTTAAAATAACTGAGTCCTTACCGCCAGACATAGTGCATGACTTTTTTGAAGGTGTTGTCCCATTGGTACTCCAGCTTTTAATAAGACACATGGTAAAAATGAATCTAATAACACTTGACACATTGAATGGCATTATTCAAAGTTTTCCATACGGGGATTTGTATGTAAAAAATAAGCCAGTTCTTGTTTCCAAAAATGTAGCTACTGGGCATGGAAAACTTGTTGGAACAGCAAGTCAAAAGAAGTGTCTTTTACATTTCTTTCCTCTTATGTTTGGGTCTTTTGTACCTAATGATAATGACCATTGGATTTTGCTTCTCAACTTAGTAGAAATTGGTGATATTATATGCGCTCCAGTAATAGACAAAACCTGGCTTCGATATCTTCATGATATAATTATTGATTTTTGTGAACTCTTAAAAAATATACCAGATTCTCATTTTATACCAAAGGTTCACTACATGGTGCATTATGCACGACTGATTGATGAATATGGCCCACTAGTTAGACTCTGGTGCATGAGATTCGAGGCTAAGCATCAGTACTTCAAAATAGTAGCTGAGAATTGCAGGAACTTTATAAATATAAGTTCAACACTTGCTAAAAGGCACCAGAGGTTACAGTGTTGGGAACAAAGTGGGAAATCCGGATTTGAAACTTCAGATACAGAACAATACCTTAACATTAGATTCCATAATCTTCCAATGAGTTTAAAAACTTTTATAAAACAGTCCCTTAATTTGGAAGTAGATCCAGTTGTTTCAAATGTTGCTTCAGTTCTTACTCAAAAGACCGTTACATATAAGCCTGGTTATATTTTTCCTGTTTCACTAACCGAAGATGAAATCCCCTTATTTTTTAAAATTTACTATATAATCAAAATCTATAGCAAATGGCTCGTTTATGGTAGACTACTTCAATGTGAAGGCTATGAGAGTCACTGTAACGTTTATAAAGTTAAAGAATTAGAAAGATGGCATGTGATAGAACCAGGAGAAGAAATAGACAGTACGGCTTTACTTGCACATAAGCATGATTCTAAGCTTGTTATTGTTTTACAGCACAAACTTTGTAGATTTAAATTTTAGAGACATTAAATGTTTGTGGAATGTAAAACCATTGATCAATACACTAATATGAAAAAAATTTACTTTTTCTCTCATAAATTATCATAAGTTTAGAATATTTCATAACATAACTTATTACAAACATTCAAACTGCATGTCTTCCAGTTGCATGGCTGTTCGAAGCGTGGCGTTTTAAATTTTACAACGTTTAAATTTGCTTGCGTACCAGACAAAATGGATTCAGTACGTGAATATCATGTTACCTGTCAAAATGCCAAAAAGAAGTTCCAAATCTCAAGCGAGTCAACTGTGAAAGAATTCATGCATGCTTTAGGAATGACTTTTTCTGTCGATGTTGCCACAGTGCAAGTATTTGACACAAAATATAATGACTGGCTTGACCATGAAGGAGAATCATTGCCGCCCCATGAGTCCAGATTGAATATTATAATCCAAAATACTGGAAAGGATCTGCAGGAGTAAGCACTTTAATTTTGCATTTGTTGGTATAGAAATCAAACATCTCTTTCATATGTAACTATAGCTCTGTTTCCTTGCCACACGAGAATTCTACATTGTATTCCCCCACTGATATGTCACTAGAAAGAGGTCGCAATTACGATTACAGCAATAATGGCTTGGATACTTTCGATTCGACGTTTAACCAAAAATTACCAGATCCCTATATTCTACCGAAATTACCGCCATTAGTTATATCACTAATAAATGAGAAAAATCAAATGGTATTCAATCGAGCCAATAAATCCCAAATTGTAAATGTACTATTTGAGGATGTTAGTGCTTATCAAATGTAAGTAGGCAATTATTCATCCAAGTTAAAGGGTTTGAACGCCATGGTTTAGATTTAGTCGAAAATGGGAATTTCAGGGAAATAAGTTTATTAAAAGTAGCGTAACCAATAATCGCACCTTTCTGAAGTTATTTCTAATCATGTATATCATTATATTCAATATGGTGATATATAAATATTTTTCTTATTTAACAATTTCTACATTCTTAGCTATCCTAAGCCTGATGAATTAAAAAGAGTTTGTTTAGCCCTCGTAACGAAGTATAAATTTTTGAGAGACAGACTTGCAATTGGGAATGGATATGTAAAAATTCGCAAATAAATCTAAGGGTCTTGTGATTTATTTACTACTTTGCTTGAATGCTTCTTTACAGAGCAGCTGGTACAGTTCTTTATTGATGAAATTTAGGCACGAAAGGATGAAAATGCCAAATTTACCGATTGTGCGAGAAATGAAGGAAAAGCATACTTGCAACTCCAAAAACCGCAGATCAGCCATTCTGTTAGAGCCCAAAACTAAATTGAATAGAACTTCACCTATGGTATAAATTTTAATAATCTCTGAACTTAAATCTTAAACTGAGTGTTGCATATAATGCAATTTGAAACATTTTCCCGGCAAACAGATAAAATTTGGAAATGGGGAAGATGAATCCAGCATCGAGGCTCATATTGAGGCAATGAAAAAAGAAGTTTCTAAAGTGAATCGAAATGACACCTTGATAGAAGAAAAGATGAATAGGACCAATAGTTATAGGCAGAATTATGCCTTTGACCACAAAGTTGAAGAAGTAGTTGAAAAATTTCCAATTTTGACAAAAACTAATCAGGTATCAAAAAAAAATATATTTAAGGCAGACACTTTGTGTCAATTCACTAATTACAAAATATTTTTAAGTTGATATCGGAGTTGAACAATCTCCAAAATATCCGTCCTTCGGCCGAAAAAGTTGCTGTCCATCATTTTTTACCACTAACTGGAAAAATACTTTCCATCATTGAGAAAAAGAAAAAAAGTGGTGTACAAAAACATATTAAATATCTTAGAGAACAGAAAGAGGTTTTGCCAGAGGACAAACTCAAAGGTAATATTTTTTTGAGTCACTTGTGACGTGGTGAAACTAGACTAACTGCCCCTTTCACAGAATTGGAGCTTAAGACTTGCCTTTTAATTTTGCCTGCTCTCTTTGGAGAAAAAATTGATCTTTGGATGAGCGAAACGGTATAAACATAATCTATTTACAATTAACTTGCAAAGCTAACTTTTAAAATAAACAGTGCTTGGAAAATAACGTAAATACTCCAAGGATGATCTTTTCTGATGAAGAATATATTAGTAGTTGCCCAGAAGTTCAAATTGAAGGTGTCCGCTTCGATGTCAGCTCAATTGAAACAGCTGTGATTAGTATGTTTGCTGGATACTACGCTTTTCAATTACAATATCCGCCAGGTCTAAAACAAACTCTTGAATACCTTCAAAAAATTGTTTTCAAAATAAATTCAGAAAAAATAAGTCGTTCAGTAAGGTCAATAGTTAATCAAATAATGTAACGTCACTTTTAAAAATAAATTTTGTAAATTTGAGGGTTCATAATGTTTTTGGTATTTTCATATAAGCCTATTTACACGTAAGAACGAACTGTTTTCCAAAGAACAAATCTTCGTCAACAGTAGAACCAATTATCGTGCTAAGTGGGACAGACACCCGTGCGTCATAGAACTAACGTCAGTTCTTTAATGAAAGAAAGGCCATGAGCCATGGATCAAATGAGAGTTCTTTATTAAACGAAAGTCCGCACGAAACGGAACAGACACGTGTTCTTTCAAAAGCTAAACCCTCTGTGCGTCATAACAAACACGGGTTCTATTAAGAACGAAAACCCGCGCGCCATAGAACAGATGGGAGTTGTTGGTTGATCAAACACGAGTTCTTTATTGAACAACTTAACGTGCGTCTTACAACTAGGAACATGTTCAGTTTTGAACACTTGTTTCTCGTTCAGTTTTGATCACTTTTTAGCGTTCAGTTTTGAACACTTTTTAGCGTTCAGTTTTGAACACTTTTTTAGCGTTCAGTTTTGAACACTTTTTAGCGTTCAGTTTTGAACACTTTTTGGCGTTCAGTTTTGAACACTTTTTAGCGTTCAGTTTTGAACACTTGTTGTAGCGTTCAGTTTTGAACACTTTTTAGCGTTCAGTTTTGAACACTTTTTTAGCGTTCAGTTTTGAACACTTTTTAGCGTTCAGTTTTGAACACTTTTTGGCGTTCAGTTTTGAACACTTTTTAGCGTTCAGTTTTGAACACTTGTTGTAGCGTTCAGTTTTGAACACTTGTTGTAGCGTTCAGTTTTGAACACTTTTTGTAGCGTTCAGTTTTGAACACTTTTTGTAGCGTTCAGTTTTGAACACTTTTTGTAGCGTTCAGTTTTGAACACTTTTTTAGCGTTCAGTTTTGAACACTTTTTAGCGTTCAGTTTTGAACACTTTTTGGCGTTCAGTTTTGAACACTTTTTAGCGTTCAGTTTTGAACACTTTTTAGCGTTCAGTTTTGAACACTTGTTGTAGCGTTCAGTTTTGAACACTTGTTGTAGCGTTCAGTTTTGAACACTTTTTGTAGCGTTCAGTTTTGAACACTTTTTGTAGCGTTCAGTTTTGAACACTTTTTTGTAGCGTTCAGTTTTGAACACTTTTTTAGCGTTCAGTTTTGAACACTTTTTTAGCGTTCAGTTTTGAACACTTTTTAGCGTTCAGTTTTGAACACTTTTTAGCGTTCAGTTTTGAACACTTTTTAGCGTTCAGTTTTGAACACTTGTTTTGTGTTCTGTATTGAACAAAACGCCGTGCTCGTACGGGGACACTCCAATGAACGCCACCCTGTTCAATATAGAACATTCTTTTTTAACAGTGTAGCCACCTTTTCCAAAATATTATTCTATCCTAAAAAGAGGCGCACTTTTAGCCACTCGTTAAAATTTGTCAAGTGCTGTGATTGAAAGTAAGTTCAAGTAAACAATTCAATATTAATATGTCATGATTTTCAATTATTTTTAAACTTCGGCGTATAAAAAGAATTTACAACACTTAATTTTGTTGCCGAGTTTAAAAATACTTGGGAAGTAATGACTTTAAATTTAAAAAAAAAATAATTTTTCCTTTATTGATTTAGGCTTAGCAAAATGGAGCAAAAGTTCAGTATCCAAGGGTGCAGTGTCACCATCAATATTTATGTAGGAGGAGGGGGACGAGGTGGTGGACGGCATAGAGACTATAAACCCCAAGGAGTGGCAGGTCCCCCGCTCTACAAGCGCAAATAATGATGTTGCTCTAAAATTGGTACATGAGAGCTTCCGGCCCGTTTAATTTTGCTTAGCGGAAGTTGCCCTGTACCAGGAAAAAGGGCAACAAGTTGAGGCATTCCTTCCACTCCTCTACTTCCATTCTCTTTGTGGACGGCGAGGTGGAAGGGGCGCTGGAAGGGGAGGTGGTACGGGGGAAAAGCGCCCCGAAGTTAAAATTTGTTCGCATTGTAGAAAGGCGGGGAATTTTGAAGTTTTATTTTTTTAAAAAAGTGGTGAAAAAAAAGAAAAAAATCAGGAAAAGGTACAGGAGGGCCCGAGCAGCAGAGATGAGAACATGGAACAGGGCCCGAGCAGCAGAGATGAGAACATGGAACAGGGCCCGAGCAGCAGAGATGAGAACATGGAACAGGGCCCGAGCAGCAGAGATGAGAACATGGAACAGGGCCCGAGCAGCGAAGATGAGAACATGGAACAGGGCCCGAGCGGCGAAGATGAGAAAGCAAACCAATTTTACCATCATGTTAACTGATAACCACACCAGTATACAAAGTTTCATACTCCTTGTTAAAGCCCTATTAAAACCATGGAGAGAGGAATTATGTTCCTATCTCTATGATCAAAACCGGTTTCCCCCTATTTAAACCTATTTAAAAAAAATTAAACAATGAAACATAAAAATTCTTTATTGTTTTGTAGCAAAAACAACCCTAATTTTTGCTCTGGAAGCGCTGTTGTACCAGACACTCCTGGTTAGTCGCTGTCAAAGGCGATGTTGGTGGGTACTCTAATAAGCTTGACGCTTGAACCATGGTGACGTCAAAATGGAATACAGTACAAGCGCCTCATATATCTATAAGTATCACCATAAGTTTATAAGATGTGTTTCATAAGTATGACACTACCTTTACTTCGTAACACTAGAGACTTACTGAGAGCTAGTTCGAGAACGACGGCAGAATTGACTACACGCGTTATTTCATGTCCATTTTCCTATTTTTGACAGCGCCTCACCAGAGAATCTTAGACGTTTCACCTACGTTATTATATCTCTCTTTTTTTGAAGTATAAATTTACGAATTATTAAAGCAGTATTCCAAGCATAGAGAATATGTATATGGTAAAGCAGATGACATTTTACATCCAATAAGAATGTGCCTTGGACACGTGAAATCAGTTAGCGGGGAAAAAACAGGAAATTAAGTGTATATTACCAAAAGTTTATTGATATTACTTTGGGAGAAATATAACCTTTATGTGTTTGAAACAGGCCAGTTGTCTACCCCTCAATTGTTAACCCTATATTCTTATTAATAGAAACTGTCTTTGCAGACAAAGACTAGAAAAAGTAAGGGATAAGTTTATAAATTAATTGCCTGAAGTAACAGATATTAAAATGTTGACTTTTGAAGAGATGATTTTAAACATTCAAAATTGCTGTTTCAACGGGGTATATAATGTGTTTATCGACATAGCTCAATTGAAGAATTAAGAATTTTAAATGTTGACAAGTTTAAGGTAACATTATTTGAAATTTATATATACGCGAATTACAACGAAGGGATTGAAAACGATGTCAAATAGAAGAAGAACAGATACATAAGTGCAAACACGTCGTATTATGTGGCAGTGGCTGCAAGTTTTATACAAACTTGTAGAGAAGACCAAGGCTTGACAATCGTGAAGCTTTTCTTAAAATGTTCAATAAATAATAATAACTAGTTATCTTAAATAAATTTGAAAATAACGTTTTTTTCAATTGCACAAGAAATTGGTTTTTAATTTATTTAAGTTATCTTGCGCAAGGTGCTTCTAATTTTTTCATTCTAACTAGTTATCTTCTAGGGGCTTACCCTCATCAAATAATCGTAAATTGAAAGGTGAAGATGAATTCACTATTCATTGCTCTTGTAATGCAGGATTAAGCGGAAAATGTAAATGTTGCAGTGGTTGGGGTGAAGGTATTAGATTAATTAATAAAGCCGTTTGTTAAACATGAATGATTTAATACTGTTGGTTGTAAAAAAGAAAAGGTATCTTATTTGCGCGCTGACTGAGGAGCGCTCTGTTGGTTTTAGCTACGTTGGAGGTAATGTTTTTTATGCGCTGGTGCTGCCATCTATGACATTGTCAGGGTTAGGATGAGGCGCGAAATATAAACGGGTTTCAAACTGATATGACCCTAACATCACCTTCCCCGTTTAGAGAAAAAGTTATACATCAAATGGTACGCGGATTTTTCGTGCACGTTGCGAACGTCGTGGTTCGGCGAGGGAGGTTCCGGCGGCTGCTTGGAAACCTGTGGTTGTTGGGGTCGTCGTCTGAGGACTTCTGTCGGCGGGCGTGTTTTGATCAGGGGTAGGAATTGAGGCACGAGCTGCCGATTGTGTAGGTGATGCATTGGCAGTCATTTGTGGAAGTGGTTGATTAACGAATCCCGGATTTCTAGGAGTTTGGCAGCGGAAAGTAGATATGGCGGCGATCGTAGGTTTGGTTTGTTGAGGCTGCAGTGGCTGGTCGGACGGATCTTCGGCAATGTTTGTACGGAAACGAATTTGGTTTCTATGTCGTTGAATTATATGACCGTCCTCGGTTCGAATTCGGTACATCATGGTTCCAATGGGTTTTGTGATTTGTCCCTTTATCCATTTGGTACCTTTTCCGTAGTTGCGAGTGTAAACTAGGGTTCCTTCAGTTGTCGATTGTGAGGAGACGATTGGTTCTAGTTTGTTTTGAGTTGCAAGGCGTTCTGTGATTGGTTCTAGTTTGTTTTGAGTTGCAAGGCGTTCTGTTTTTGTATCCTTTTTTAAACTGGAACTATGGGCGTAGCGTAGTCGGCGTGACTAATAGGACTGATTATTCCTTCTTTCTCTAGTCTCGTGATTTCGTTTTCAACTAAGTCTTTCAAGTGGTACGGTATAGACCTAGCCTTGAAAAACGGCGGCGTGGGGGCGTCAGAGCGAATGATTAATTTGACTTGATGACCCTTTAGACGTCCTATGCCTGGCGAAAAGAGATTGGCATGTTTTTCTACCAGAGCAGTGAGCGCTGCGTCTGGGGCAGCTACGTGCTGGATGACGGTTGGTTCCACTTTAATGTCTGGTTTTGCGATGGCATTAAAATTGGAAAAAATCCAATCACGCTCCATGAGAGCAGGTCCCGGTTAGGAGGGTATGCAATATTGCACGTCGAGCTCAAGAATGGTCTAAGAAGCGTTCGAAAATCTATGCAACTTTGGTTTTGTTCCATCAGAGGTAGTCCCGACTCGGACACATTGTCAACTATTTCAGTTTTCAATAAACATTGAACTTTGGAAAATATTTGAATGTTATATAAAATTAAGAGGGTATGCAATATTGCACGTCGCACTCAAGAAAGGTACATGAAGCCTTCGAAAGTCTATGAAACTTTGGTTTTGTTCTATCAGAGGTGGTCCCGACTCGGACACATTCTCAAGTATTTTAGTTTTCAATAAACATTGAACTTTGGAAATTTTTGAATGTTATATAAAATTAAGAGGGTATGCAATATTGAACGTCGCACTCAAGAATGGTCTAAGAAGCCTTCGAAAATCTTTGCAACTTTGGTTTTGTTCTATCAGAGGTGGTCCCCACTCGGAAATATTCTCAACTATTTCAGTTTTCAATAAACATTGAACTTTGGAAAATATTTGAATGTTATATAAAATTAAGAGGGTATGCAGTTCAAGATACATATAATGCACGTCACCCTCAAGAATGGTCCAAGAAGCCTTCTATAATCTATGAAACTTTGGTTTTGTTCTATCAGAGGTGGTCCCGTGGCCACGGAGCCCATGTTAAGTAGTGAGATTAATGCTGAATACAAAATCAACTCGTTTGTAATTTTACCATATTTTTTGCATATGTGCACATCTCAAGCAACTATTATTTTTAGTTTTTCAAAATTTAATAGCTACGAAAACTAGTTCAAACATCATAACAACGAGGGTCCTACGAGAATCGAACTCACGATCTCCTGTTTACAAGACAGGCGCTTTAACCACCAGGCCACGGAGCCCATGTTACGTAGTGAGGTTAATGCTGAATATTTCAGTAATTTAACAAAATCAACTCGTTTGTAGTTTTACCATATTTTTTGCATATGTGCACACCTCAAGGAACTATTATTTTTAGTTTTTCAAAATTTTTTAGCCACGAAAACTAGTTCAAGTATCATAAAAACGAGGCTTCGACGAGAAACGAACTCATTATCTCGTGTTTACAAGACAGGCGCTTTAACCACTAAGCCACGGAGCCCATGTTACGTAGTGAGATTAATGCTGAATATTTCAGTAATTTAACTCATTTGCACTTTTACCCTATTGTTTGCATATATGCACATCTCAAGCAACTATTATTTTTAGTTTTTCAAAATTTAATAGCTACGAAAACTAGTTCAAGCATCATAACAACGAGGCTTCGACGAGAATCGAACTCACGATCTCCTGTTTACAAGACAGGCGCTTTAACCACTAAGCCACGGAGCCCATGTTACGTAGTGAGATTAATGCTGAATATTTCAGTAATTTAACAAAATCAACTCGTTTGTAGTTTTACCATATTTTTTGCATATGTGCACATCTCAAGGAACTATTATTTTTAGTTTTTCAAAATTTAATAGCTACGAAAACTACTTCAAGTATCATCACAACGAGGCTTCGACGAGATTCGAACTCATGGTCTCCTGTTTACGAGACAGGCGCTTTAACCACTAAGCCACGGAGCCCATGTTGTTAAGTGAGATTAATGCTGAATATTTCAGTAATTTTACAAAATCAACTCGTTTATAGCATTACCCAATTGTTTGCATATATGCACATCTCAAGCAACTATTATCTTTAGTTTTTCAAAAATTAATAGCTACGAAAACAAGTGCAAGTATCACAACCACGAGGCTCCGTCGAGAATCGAACTCATGATCTCCTGTTTACGAGACAGGCGCCTATAACGACAGGTGACTAATCCCAGATATTAGAAGCCACCAACGGCAGGCATCAAATCCCAGATATTTCCAGCTCCCAACGGCAAGTTTTATATCCAAGATATTAGCAGCCCCCAACAGCAGGTTTCAAATACCAGATATTAGCAGCCGCAAACAGCAGTTTCCAAATACAAGATATTAGCAGCCCCAACGGCAGATGATCAAATCCCAGATATTAGAAGCCTATAACGACAGGTGACTAATCCCAGATATTAGAAGCTTATAACGGCAAATGATCAAATCCCAGATATTAGAAGCTACCAACGGAAGGCATCAATTCCCAGATATTTCCAGACCCCAACGGCAAGTTTCATATCCAAAATATTAGCAGCCCCCAACGGCAGGTTTCAAATAACAGATATTAGAAGCTACCAACGGCAGGTGATCAAATGTCAGATATTAAAAGCCCCCAACAACGAGTGATCATATCCAAGATATAAGAAGACCCCAAAGGCAACTTTCAAATCCCAGATATTCCTAACCCCCAACGGCAAGTTTCAAATCTCAGATATTAGCAGCCCTCAACGGCAGGTATCAAATCGAGGATATATGCAGCCCCCCACGGCAGGTTTCAAATCCCAGATATTAGAATCTCCAACGTCAGGTTTAAAATACCAGATATTAGCAGCCCAAAACAGCCGTTTTCAAATGCCGGATATTAGCAGCCCCCAACGGCAGGTTTCAAATACAAGATATAAGAAGCCACCAACGGCAGGCGATGAAATCCCAAATATTAGAAGCCGCCAACGGCAGGAGATAAAATCCCAGATATTACAAGCCCATAACGACAGGAGACTTATCCCAGCTCCCAAGCTTACAACGGCAAATGATCAAATCCCAGATATTAGAAGCTAAAAACGGCAGGTATCAATTCCCAGACATTAGAAGCTACCAACGGCAGGCATCAATTCCCAGATATTTCCAGACCCCAACGGCAAGTTTCATATCCAAAATATTAGCAGCCCCCAACGGCAGGTTTCAATACTAGATATTAGAAGCCCCAAACAGCCGTTTTCAAATGCCGGATATTAGCAGCCCCCAACGGCAGGTTTCAAATATGTGATATAAGAAGCCACCAACGGCAGGTTTCAAATACAAGATATAAGAAGCCACCAATGGCAGGTGATGAAATACCAATATTAGAAGCCGCCAACGGCAGGTTTCAAATCCCAGATATTAGAAGCGAATAACGGCAAATGATCAAATCCCAGATATTAGAAGCCAATAACGGCAAATGATCAAATCCCAGATATTAGAAGCCAATAACGGCAAATGATCAAATCCCAGATATTAGAAGCTAAAAACGGCAGGTATCAATTCCCAGACATTAGAAGCTACCAACGGCAGGCATCAGTTCCCAGATTTTTTTTAGACCCCAACGGCAGGTTTCAATACCAGATATTAGAGGCCACCAACGGCTGGTAATCAAATCCCAGATATTAGAAACAACCAACGGCAGGTGATCAAACGCCAGATAATAAAAGCCCCCAACAACGAGTGATCATATCCAAGTTATAAGAAGACCCCAACGGCAGGTATCAATTCCCAATTATTAAAAGCAAAAAACGGCAGGTATCAATTCCCAGATATTAGAAGCTACCAACGGCAGGCATCAATTCCCAGATTTTTCCAGACCCCAACGGCAAGTTTCATATCCAAAATATTAGCAGCCCCCAAAGCAAGGTTTCAATACCAGATATTAGAAGCCCCAAACAGCCGTTTCCAAATGCCGGATATTAGCAGCCCCCAACGGCAGGTTTCAAATACAAGATATAAGAAGCCACCAACGGCAGGTTTCAAATACAAGATATAAGAAGCCACCCACGGCAGGTGATGAAATCCCAGATATTAGAACCCGCCAACGGCAGGTGATAGAATCCCAGATATTAGAAGCCGCCAACGGCAGGTGATCAAATCCCAGATATTAGAAGCCAATAACGGCAAATGATGAAATCCCAGACATTAGAAGCTACCAACGGCAGGCAACAGTTCCCAGATATTTCCAGACCCCAACGGCAAGTTTCATATCCAAAATATTAGATGCCCCCAACGGCAGGTTTCAATACCAGATATTAGAAGCCACCAACGGCTGGTAATCAAATCCCAGATATTAGAAACAACCAACGGCAGGTGATCATATGCCAGATAATAAAAGCCCCCAACAACGAGTGATCATATTCAAGATATAAGCAGCCCTCAACGGCAGGTATCAAATCGAGGATATATGCAGCCCCCAACGGCAGATTACAAATCCAAGATATTAGAGCCTCCAACGTCAGGTTTAAAATACCAGATATTAGCAGCCCCAAACAGCCGTTTTCAAATGCCGGATATTAGCAGCCCCCAACGGCAGGTTTCAAATACAAGATATAAGAAGCCCCAAACAGCCGTTTCCAAATGCCGAATATTAGTAGCCCCCAACGGCAGGTTTCAAATAAAGATATAAGAAGCCCCAAACAGCCGTTTCCAAATGCCGGGTATTAGCAGCCCCCAACGGCAGGTTTCAAACACAAGATATAAGAAGCCACCAACGGCAGGTGATGAAATCCCAGATATTAGAACCCGCCAACGGCAGGTTTCAAACCCCAGATATTAGAAGCCAATAACGGCAAATGATCAAATCCCAGATATTAGAAGCTAAAAACGGCAGGTATCAAATCCCAGATATTAGAAGCTAAAAACGGCAGGTATCAATTTCCAGATATTAGAAGCTAAAAACGGCAGGTATCAAATCCCAGATATTAGAAGCTACCAACGGCAGGCATCAGTTCCCAGATATTTCCAGACCCCAACGACAAGTTTCATATCCAAAATATTAGATGCCCTCAACGGCAGGTTTCAATACCAGATATTAGAAGCCACCAACGGCTGGTAATCAAATCCCAGATATTAGAAACAACCAACGGCAGGTGATCAAATGCCAGATAATAAAAGCCCCCAACAACGAGTGATCATATCCAAGTTTATAAGAAGACCCCAACGGCAAGTTTCAAATCCCAGATATTCCTAACCCCCAACGGCAAGTTTCAAATCCCAGATATTAGCAGCCCTCAACGGCAGGTATCAAATCGAGGATATATGCAGCCCCCAACGGCAGATTACAAATCCCAGATATTTGAGCCTCCAACGTCAGGTTTAAAATACCAGATATTAGCAGCCCCAAACAGCCGTTTCCAAATGCCGGATATTAGCAGCCCCCAACGGCAGGTTTCAAATACAAGATATAAGAAGCCCCAAACAGCCGTTTCCAAATGCCGGATATTAGCAGCCCCCAACGGCAGGTTTCATATACAAGATATAAGAAGCCCCAAACAGCCGTTTCCAAATGCCGGATATTAGCAGCCCCCAACGGCAGGTTTCAAATAACAGATATTAGAAGCTACCAACGGCAGGTGATCAAATGTCAGATATTAAAAGCCCCCAACAACGAGTGATCATATCCAAGATATAAGAAGACCCCAAAGGCAACTTTCAAATCCCAGATATTCCTAACCCCCAACGGCAAGTTTCAAATCTCAGATATTAGCAGCCCTCAACGGCAGGTATCAAATCGAGGATATATGCAGCCCCCCACGGCAGGTTTCAAATCCCAGATATTAGAATCTCCAACGTCAGGTTTAAAATACCAGATATTAGCAGCCCAAAACAGCCGTTTTCAAATGCCGGATATTAGCAGCCCCCAACGGCAGGTTTCAAATACAAGATATAAGAAGCCACCAACGGCAGGCGATGAAATCCCAAATATTAGAAGCCGCCAACGGCAGGAGATAAAATCCCAGATATTACAAGCCCATAACGACAGGAGACTTATCCCAGCTCCCAAGCTTACAACGGCAAATGATCAAATCCCAGATATTAGAAGCTAAAAACGGCAGGTATCAATTCCCAGACATTAGAAGCTACCAACGGCAGGCATCAATTCCCAGATATTTCCAGACCCCAACGGCAAGTTTCATATCCAAAATATTAGCAGCCCCCAACGGCAGGTTTCAATACTAGATATTAGAAGCCCCAAACAGCCGTTTTCAAATGCCGGATATTAGCAGCCCCCAACGGCAGGTTTCAAATATGTGATATAAGAAGCCACCAACGGCAGGTTTCAAATACAAGATATAAGAAGCCACCAATGGCAGGTGATGAAATACCAATATTAGAAGCCGCCAACGGCAGGTTTCAAATCCCAGATATTAGAAGCGAATAACGGCAAATGATCAAATCCCAGATATTAGAAGCCAATAACGGCAAATGATCAAATCCCAGATATTAGAAGCCAATAACGGCAAATGATCAAATCCCAGATATTAGAAGCTAAAAACGGCAGGTATCAATTCCCAGACATTAGAAGCTACCAACGGCAGGCATCAGTTCCCAGATTTTTTTTAGACCCCAACGGCAGGTTTCAATACCAGATATTAGAGGCCACCAACGGCTGGTAATCAAATCCCAGATATTAGAAACAACCAACGGCAGGTGATCAAACGCCAGATAATAAAAGCCCCCAACAACGAGTGATCATATCCAAGTTATAAGAAGACCCCAACGGCAGGTATCAATTCCCAATTATTAAAAGCAAAAAACGGCAGGTATCAATTCCCAGATATTAGAAGCTACCAACGGCAGGCATCAATTCCCAGATTTTTCCAGACCCCAACGGCAAGTTTCATATCCAAAATATTAGCAGCCCCCAAAGCAAGGTTTCAATACCAGATATTAGAAGCCCCAAACAGCCGTTTCCAAATGCCGGATATTAGCAGCCCCCAACGGCAGGTTTCAAATACAAGATATAAGAAGCCACCAACGGCAGGTTTCAAATACAAGATATAAGAAGCCACCCACGGCAGGTGATGAAATCCCAGATATTAGAACCCGCCAACGGCAGGTGATAGAATCCCAGATATTAGAAGCCGCCAACGGCAGGTGATCAAATCCCAGATATTAGAAGCCAATAACGGCAAATGATGAAATCCCAGACATTAGAAGCTACCAACGGCAGGCAACAGTTCCCAGATATTTCCAGACCCCAACGGCAAGTTTCATATCCAAAATATTAGATGCCCCCAACGGCAGGTTTCAATACCAGATATTAGAAGCCACCAACGGCTGGTAATCAAATCCCAGATATTAGAAACAACCAACGGCAGGTGATCATATGCCAGATAATAAAAGCCCCCAACAACGAGTGATCATATTCAAGATATAAGCAGCCCTCAACGGCAGGTATCAAATCGAGGATATATGCAGCCCCCAACGGCAGATTACAAATCCAAGATATTAGAGCCTCCAACGTCAGGTTTAAAATACCAGATATTAGCAGCCCCAAACAGCCGTTTTCAAATGCCGGATATTAGCAGCCCCCAACGGCAGGTTTCAAATACAAGATATAAGAAGCCCCAAACAGCCGTTTCCAAATGCCGAATATTAGTAGCCCCCAACGGCAGGTTTCAAATAAAGATATAAGAAGCCCCAAACAGCCGTTTCCAAATGCCGGGTATTAGCAGCCCCCAACGGCAGGTTTCAAACACAAGATATAAGAAGCCACCAACGGCAGGTGATGAAATCCCAGATATTAGAACCCGCCAACGGCAGGTTTCAAACCCCAGATATTAGAAGCCAATAACGGCAAATGATCAAATCCCAGATATTAGAAGCTAAAAACGGCAGGTATCAAATCCCAGATATTAGAAGCTAAAAACGGCAGGTATCAATTTCCAGATATTAGAAGCTAAAAACGGCAGGTATCAAATCCCAGATATTAGAAGCTACCAACGGCAGGCATCAGTTCCCAGATATTTCCAGACCCCAACGACAAGTTTCATATCCAAAATATTAGATGCCCCCAACGGCAGGTTTCAATACCAGATATTAGAAGCCACCAACGGCTGGTAATCAAATCCCAGATATTAGAAACAACCAACGGCAGGTGATCAAATGCCAGATAATAAAAGCCCCCAACAACGAGTGATCATATCCAAGTTTATAAGAAGACCCCAACGGCAAGTTTCAAATCCCAGATATTCCTAACCCCCAACGGCAAGTTTCAAATCCCAGATATTAGCAGCCCTCAACGGCAGGTATCAAATCGAGGATATATGCAGCCCCCAACGGCAGATTACAAATCCCAGATATTTGAGCCTCCAACGTCAGGTTTAAAATACCAGATATTAGCAGCCCCAAACAGCCGTTTCCAAATGCCGGATATTAGCAGCCCCCAACGGCAGGTTTCAAATACAAGATATAAGAAGCCCCAAACAGCCGTTTCCAAATGCCGGATATTAGCAGCCCCCAACGGCAGGTTTCATATACAAGATATAAGAAGCCCCAAACAGCCGTTTCCAAATGCCGGATATTAGCAGCCCCCAACGGCAGGTTTCAAATATGTGATATAAGAAGCCACCAACGGCAGGTTTCAAATACAAGATATAAGAAGCCACCAACGGCAGGTGATGAAATCCCAGATATTACAAGCCAATAACGACAGGTGACTAATCCCAGATATTAGAAGCTAAAAACGGCAGGTATCAAATCCCAGATATTAGGAGCTAAAAACGGCAGGTATCAAATCCCAGATATTAGGAGCTAAAAACGGCAGGTATCAATTCCCAGATATTAGAAGCTACCAACGGCAGGCATCAATTCCCAGATATTTCCAGACCCCAACGGCAAGTTTCATATCCAAAATATTAGATGCCCCCAACGGCAGGTTTCAGTACCAGATATTAGAAGCCACCAACGGCTGGTAATCAAATCCCAGATATTAGAAACAACCAACGGCAGGTGATCAAATGCCAGATATTACAAGCCAATAACGACAGGTGACTAATCCCAGATATTAGAAGCTAAAAACGGCAGGCATCAAATCCCAGATATTAGAAGCTAAAAACGGCAGGTATCAAATCGAGGATATATGCAGCCCCCAACGGCAGATTACAAATCCCAAATATTTGAGCCTCCAACGTCAGGTTTAAAATACCAGATATTAGCAGCCCCAAACAGCCGTTTCCAAATGCCGGAAATTAGCAGCCCCCAACGGCAGGTTTCATATACAAGTTATAAAAAGCCATCAACGGCAGGTTTCATATACAAGATATAAGAAGCCATCAACGGCAGGCGATGAAATCCCAAATATTAGAAGCCGCCAACGGCAGGTGATAAAATCCCAGATATTACAAGCCTATAACGACAGGTGACTAATCCGAGATAATAGCTAATAACGGCAGGTATCAAATCCCAGATATTAAAAGCAAAAAACGGCAGGTATCAATTCCCAGATATTAAAAGCCCCAAACAGCCGTTTCCAAATGCCGGATATTAGCAGCCCCCAACGGCAGTTTTCAAACACAAGATATAAGAAGCCCCCAACGGCAGGTTTCAAATACAAGATATAAGAAGCCCCAAACAGCCGTTTCCAAATGCCGGATATTAGCAGCCCCCAACGGCAGGTTTCAAATACAAGATATAAGAAGCCCCAAACAGCCGTTTCCAAATGCCGGATATTAGCAGCCCCGAACGGCAGGTTTCATATACAAGATATAAGAAGCCATCAACGGCAGGCGATGAAATCCCAAATATTAGAAGCCGCCAACGGCAGGTTATAAAATCCCAGATATTACAAGCCTATAACGACAGGTGACTAATCCCAGATAATAGCTTATAACGGCAGGTATCAAATCCCAGATATTAAAAGCAAAAAAAACGGCAGGTATCAATTCCCAGATATTAGAAGCCCCAAACAGCCGTTTCCAAATGCCGGATATTAGCAGCCCCCAACGGCAGGTTTCAAATATGTGATATAAGAAGCCACCAACGGCAGGTTTCAAATACAAGATATAAGAAGCCACCAACGGCAGGTGATGAAATCCCAGATATTACAAGCCAATAACGACAGGTGACTAATCCCAGATATTAGAAGCTAAAAACGGCAGGTATCAAATCCCAGATATTAGGAGCTAAAAACGGCAGGTATCAATTCCCAGATATTAGAAGCTACCAACGGCAGGCATCAATTCCCAGATATTTCCAGACCCCAACGGCAAGTTTCATATCCAAAATATTAGATGCCCCCAACGGCAGGTTTCAGTACCAGATATTAGAAGCCACCAACGGCTGGTAATCAAATCCCAGATATTAGAAACAACCAACGGCAGGTGATCAAATGCCAGATATTACAAGCCAATAACGACAGGTGACTAATCCCAGATATTAGAAGCTAAAAACGGCAGGCATCAAATCCCAGATATTAGAAGCTAAAAACGGCAGGTATCAAATCGAGGATATATGCAGCCCCCAACGGCAGATTACAAATCCCAAATATTTGAGCCTCCAACGTCAGGTTTAAAATACCAGATATTAGCAGCCCCAAACAGCCGTTTCCAAATGCCGGAAATTAGCAGCCCCCAACGGCAGGTTTCATATACAAGTTATAAAAAGCCATCAACGGCAGGTTTCATATACAAGATATAAGAAGCCATCAACGGCAGGCGATGAAATCCCAAATATTAGAAGCCGCCAACGGCAGGTGATAAAATCCCAGATATTACAAGCCTATAACGACAGGTGACTAATCCGAGATAATAGCTAATAACGGCAGGTATCAAATCCCAGATATTAAAAGCAAAAAACGGCAGGTATCAATTCCCAGATATTAAAAGCCCCAAACAGCCGTTTCCAAATGCCGGATATTAGCAGCCCCCAACGGCAGTTTTCAAACACAAGATATAAGAAGCCCCCAACGGCAGGTTTCAAATACAAGATATAAGAAGCCCCAAACAGCCGTTTCCAAATGCCGGATATTAGCAGCCCCCAACGGCAGGTTTCAAATACAAGATATAAGAAGCCCCAAACAGCCGTTTCCAAATGCCGGATATTAGCAGCCCCGAACGGCAGGTTTCATATACAAGATATAAGAAGCCATCAACGGCAGGCGATGAAATCCCAAATATTAGAAGCCGCCAACGGCAGGTTATAAAATCCCAGATATTACAAGCCTATAACGACAGGTGACTAATCCCAGATAATAGCTTATAACGGCAGGTATCAAATCCCAGATATTAAAAGCAAAAAAAACGGCAGGTATCAATTCCCAGATATTAGAAGCCCCAAACAGCCGTTTCCAAATGCCGGATATTAGCAGCCCCCAACGGCAGGTTTCAAATATGTGATATAAGAAGCCACCAACGGCAGGTTTCAAATACAAGATATAAGAAGCCACCAACGGCAGGTGATGAAATCCCAGATATTACAAGCCAATAACGACAGGTGACTAATCCCAGATATTAGAAGCTAAAAACGGCAGGTATCAAATCCCAGATATTAGGAGCTAAAAACGGCAGGTATCAATTCCCAGATATTAGAAGCTACCAACGGCAGGCATCAATTCCCAGATATTTCCAGACCCCAACGGCAAGTTTCATATCCAAAATATTAGATGCCCCCAACGGCAGGTTTCAATACCAGATATTAGAAGCCACCAACGGCTGGTAATCAAATCCCAGATATTAGAAACAACCAACGGCAGGTGGTCAAATGCCAGATATTTAAAGCCCAAAACAACGAGTGATCATATCCAAGATATAAGAAGACCCCAACGGCAAGTTTCAAATCCCAGATATTCCTAGTCCCCAACGGCAAGTTTCAAATCCCAGATATTAGCAGCACCAAACAGCAGTTTCCAAACGCCGGATATTAGCAGCCCCCAACGGCAGGTTTCAAATACAAGATATAAGAAGCCACCAACGGCAGGTTTCAAATCCCAGATATTAGAAGCTTATAACGGCAAATGTCAAATCCCAGATATTAGAAGCTAAAAACGGCAGGTATCAATTCCCAGATATTAGAAGCTACCAACGGCAGGTGATCAAATGCCAGATATTAGAAACAACCAACGGCAGGTGATCAAATGTCAGATATTAAAAGCCCCCAACAACGAGTGATCATATCCAAGATATAAGAAGACCCCAACGGCAAGTTTCAAATCCCAGATTTTCCTAGTCTCCAACGGCAAGTTTCATATCCAAGTTATTAGCAGCCCTTAACGGCAGGTATCAAATCGAGGATATATGCAGCCCCCAACGGCAGATTACAAATCGAAGATATATGCAGCCCCCAACGGCAGATTACAAATCGAAGATATATGCAGCCCCCAACGGCAGATTACAAATCGAAGATATATGCAGCCCCCAACGGCAGGTTTCAAATCCCAGATATTAGAGCCTCCAACGTCAGGTTTAAAATACCAGATATTAGCAGCCCCAAACAGCCGTTTCCAAATGCCGGATATTAGCAGCCCCCAACGGCAGGTTTCAAATACAAGATATTAGAAGCCGCCAACGGCAGGTGATCAAATCCCAGATATTAGAAGCCTATAACGACAGGTGACTAATCCCAGATATTAAAAGCCTATAACGACAGGTGACTTATCCCAGATATTAGAAGCTAATAACGGCAGGTGATCAAATCCCAGATATTAGAAGCCATCAACGGCAGGCATCAAATCCCAGATATTTCCAGCTCCCAACGGCAAGTTTTATATCCAAGATATTAGCAGCACCCAACTGCAGGTTTCAAATACCAGATATTAGCAGTCCCAAACAGCCTTTTCCATATGCCGGATATTAGCAGCCCCCAACGGCAGGTTTCAAACACAAGATATAAGAAGCCACCAACGGCAGGTGATGAAATCCCAGATATAAGAAGCCTTTAACGACAGGTGACTAATCCCAGATTTTAGAAGCTAATAACGGCAGGTGATCAAATCCCAGATATCAGAAGCCACCAACGGCAGGTTTCAAATACAAGATATAAGAAGCCACCAACGGCAGGTGATGAAATCGCAAATATTAGAAGCCGCGAACGGCAGGTGATGAAATCCCAGATATTAGAAACAACCAACGGCAGGTGATCAAATCCCATATATAAGAAGTTACCAACGGCAAGTTTCATATCCAGGTTCGAGCCGTGGGAGATACATGTTTCGACCATCGTGATTGGACATTAAAATAAGCTAGATCTCCTGGAAAACTCACTATTACTACGTATCTATGGTGTAGTGGTTATAACGTGCGCCTAACACGCGGGATGTCCTATGTTCGAGCCCTGATAGAGACATGTTTTAACCGTCGATATTGGGCATAATAATAAGCTAGATCTCTTGGAAAACTCACTTTTGCTACGTATCTATGGTGTAGTGGTTATCACGTCCGCCTAACACGCGGAAGGTCCCAGGTTCGAGCCGTGGGAGATACATGTTTTGACCATCGTGATTGCTATTGTTTCTGCATGCATGGCCTTCCTCTATTGTTTCATTTATAAATGGGCTAAACTTTCTTATAGCTTAGTCGCTGCCTAGTAAGAAAAGCAAGAAACGCTCATAGCTTCCGCTAATGCATGTTTGGAGGCCATACTCATGTTTGCGTCTGTTTGGCAAATAATGACTGAAAATGAAAGGGCTAGGAATGAATAAGAAAAGCTAAGGTTTGAAAATAAAAGGTATAGACTGTAAACCGAGAGTATTCATCATGACCGAAGTGAAAAATTGCAGCCTGAAAATAATGACTAGTTTAGTTTTTTGAAGACATGCTCAAGCGAAGCATGTTCTACTTTACTGTAGATAATATTATAAATGCCATGATAGGTTGTTTGAATAACGTCTCCCTGTATTTCGATTATTTTCAATGCTCAATTTGGCATGCACTCTCTTCATGATGGCATGTACTCTCTCTGATTATTGTATTCTCCTTTGTGATTTTATAGTGTTGTTATTTTATCTTGGGAGAACTACCTAACTCAAACAGTAAAAAACTAATTTTGTCACAGGCTGGATTCGAGCCTGTGCAAAAACCTGAAGCTGATCTACTGCAAATCGCTTACTGGCCACTTTAAATTAAATATGTTTATTTGTATCAATGGCAAATAGAGATAAAATGGAGTGAGATAGTATGGACATATGTCAGCAAAGAGGGTACAAAGAGGCTACCCTCTTTGCTTGGCTGGAGTGTTCTCGCTTTGGAAGTCTTTCTCTGCACTCTTATTGGTTGAAATGCGGTGAACCGGATATAAAGAGTGAACTATAACCTGAGGATAAAGCAGTACAGCGAGAACTCCCACAATGCCTTGCCCAAGCAGTTAGCTTCAACTCCTAATCTCTTTGATGTTAGCTGCTTCAGAATAAGCGTGTTTAATTTTGATTTAATTAGAGAGTGGGTGAGCCGATCCTGAATGTAATGCAATATCAGGTCGACTCGTGGCGAAGTCGGGCAAGCCCGTTAAACTTCGCCCAGTTCCAAAAAGGGAGTTAACATCGAAGGGTCAGTAGGGTCAATAAGAGTCTCCCACCCCAATCACTGTGGAAGGCAGGGGCGGTGCACGCACCGCATGCGGTGCAAGCGGTGCGAGCGGTGCGAGGGGTGCGAGCGGTGCGAGGGGGGAGTCGATGGCGCCAGTGGAACTTTCGAGAAGTTTAATTTTATCGCAAACACTAAGATAAGATAAGGGATAAGAAAAATAAAAAGTGGGAATTCAAATCAGTTCAATTCTAGTGTAGTTTAAAAATGGATTTTAACTTGTGGGGGTCTTTCACGTCAGTGACACCCTGTTGACGCCTGACACCCCGTTGACGCCTGACACCAAGATGGCGTCCTCACACCAGATTTGGCGCCTGACACCCAAATTGGCGCCGGACACCAAGATGGCGTCCTCACGCCAGATTTTTCGGCGGGGAAAACCAGGGGAAAGCTTGACACCATGTTGACTTTGTGAATGGCATGGAAATTTTCAATTTCGGCGGGGAAAACCAGGTTAAAGCTTGACACCATGTTGACTTTGTAAATGGCGTGGAAATTTTCAGGGATAATTCCATGACGTGGCTGGGGAAATTAGAAAATCAGGCGTCATAGAATACACTGTGTTCGACCTAAAATATATTATTGAAATACCCTATGTTAGGCTTAACATTTTTAACGAAGTAGGCGGGGAATATGAACGGAAAAAAGAGTGTACGGTTTTCGGATACGACGGTGTACGTGATTCCTCAAGAGGACAGGGTGAACCATGAATTTCGTAACCTGCAATGGTTTAGAATGCAATTAAAGTGTAAATACGAATCCATACTATCCCCGATATTGGAGTTGAAAATTGAACTTTTCGTTAACCCTTGTCTTACACGCGACTCGAGGCTTTCTACGTCACGTTAACTTTCGACAACGTGGTGGGAGGGGGAAATTATATATGTTAGGCTTAGAGATTAAGTGTCATATCGTCTTTCGTCAACGTGTTTGAGGATGCCATGGTAAATACCCGGGTTCAGAGCGTCGCGGTAAATTCCCGTTACGTCGTTGATTGAGAAAATACACCCATCATATCTTGGGTGATCGTCTCGCGATAAGATCCTTTAAAAGACGCGGTAGTTTAAAAGATAAGCCATTTTACGACTCTTCAAGCTTTTCACCCCAGCTAACGATATCCACGTGTCATCACTTAGAAATGGACTCAGTTCAACTGTAAGTATGCTCTTAACAATATAGTTAACCCTTGCATGTCCATTTGCATCCAGACTTATAATTAGAGTATTCGGTTCATTTTTACTCCATCAGGGACGAATCAAAAGCGTTCTCCGAAACTGACAATACGCCGGACACGCCTTCCTGTCCTATCTGCTGTAGTGAGGATGGTAGAATGAATTCACCCATTACTTTAGAAGCCGCCGTTAGACGAAACAACTTAAGACGAATTGAAAAATTTGGTGCTATCGGATGGGATAAAGATTACGGAAAATCCGAAATGACTACAGATCCCGAGACGAGGGATTTACTAATAAACCCCTCACCGAATGAAGTCTATAATGTAGACGATGGTGAAGGTTATATATGGCAATACGTTAATGGCCCTAATATAAATTTTGGTTTGAAACACTTAGCGATGTACAGATTACTAACTTCTACAGTACAATTACCCGCAGGGTCATTAATTGACATGTATGCTAGACAGTTTCCATGTATCATAAATAAGAAGACCCATCAATTCAAATTGGAAGAATTTGCGGGAGATACTATCCTCGAATTTCCCGTACACCTCACACCACACAAAATGTACGGAATGCCAAACCCAGATATTTGCCATTTAGGGAGTTGTCACCCCCGCAATGAGGGGGAATGAAAATTTCGCACCTTTTATTACGGTGGATTCGAATTTCATTGCCTATACCAGTACTTAAGAGTTCTGAACTTAGCTCTTCATATGTGTATGTTTATGGTATACAAAACTAACAAAACCGTAAGGAAAAATTATAGTGATGAAAACGACCTAGCTACGCATTATATATTCAAGGCCCTGCAGATTTGCAGGTTAGCCAAGTGTCTGTGTGATAACACTCACAGTTTAATGTTTCACGAAGTTCATTATCACATGAGATCCAATGACGCGAATAATTATTTCGCGAATAAGTATTTCACAGACTTTCTTTAATTAATAAAACTTTTGTAAGTTCTACATTTTGTGGGCTAAGGATAGTGTTAAATAATAAAATATATTTGTAGAATCTCGAATAAAAAGAAAATGTTTGATTGATATGGGTTTCTAATTATTTTACGTAGGTTTAATATAATTTATATTTTAAGCCCTGTTCACGTCTGACACCAAGATGGCGTCCTCACTTAGTCTCTCCTATCATAATACTCTATCTAAAAGGGTAATGGAATTAAACTCAAAAACTTTATCTCGATAACATACCAGTGAACTGATAAAGGAAGGAAACATGATTTTGAAATTAATTTACTTCTGTACTTATCAATTTGAACTTAAAAGTATGGACTGAGAGCAAATGAAAAAAAATATGAAATGAAATGAAATAATTATTTATTGTCTATATAAAAAACTACAAAGAGACATTAATATAATAAAATCCGCTTATTTATTTACTTTTTTTTTTGTACATTTTTTTAATTAAAAACCGGAATATTCTCGCACTCTTTTTGTAGGAGCCATGTAGCCAACCTCGCGGCTTTCACCAGGGTGCAGTTGTTTTCATCCCTGTGGAAGGTACATGCTCTGGGGGTCTCGCAGTCCTCGATGGTGGTCAGTTTCGGACACCCGTACTCCTCGGCGTTGGTAACGTCCACTCCCAAGACCCTGGATAAAACCGAAGCTTTCTCCATCCCCTTCGTTACGAACGATGATGCCCGCAGACGAATATAATCGCCAACCTCTGTTAACGTCTCGTAGGGATAATCCCCCTCCTCGAAGTTAAGATCGCAAATGTTGTGAGACAACCAGCGGACCTCTCTTTTATCCTTCATGGATAGTTCCGAGAATGGACATGGTGACTGAAAAATCCAGACTTCGTAGGCGCCCGTTTCCCCTATGAACATCGTCAGCTCCTTAACGATCCATTTTCCTTTAACCCTGAAGAAATTCGCCTCCAGGACCGCCGTTGTCGCTGTTGTCCTGGAATAATACCGGTTCTTAATCTATGATTATCCGGGGTGTTGGCCTTAAGGTCTACAAAGAGGGGGATAACCGCGTGGCTCTTTCATCGCCCGCCTAATAACTATTATTACCTGGTGAAATTTACTTTCCGATATTTACAATCGTCGACTGGACACGAGGTGTTTTAAACATAACTAGGTAATACGCGTATCTCCCTTTTCCAGGATAATATAGATTCTGCATTAAAATTAGAACGGAAGTGTTTCTATGGTGGGAACCTCTAATGAGAAGATTTGTCACATCCTTGTTATTCGCTATTTCACATAAAAGATCGTCTAATATAACGAATTTCCCCGCACTAACATCTAAGGTGCTAACATCCAATAATCCCTCATGAAATTCTACACACTAAAAACCATATCCATAAATTACTAATAAATTAATAAGTGAATTCTCTAAATATAAGTTTAAAGGGATGGGTATACATTGTTAAGAGTATACTTACAATTTAACTGAGTCCATTTCTTTGGGATAAGACGTGGATATCGTTAGCTGGGGTGAAAAGCTTGAAGAGTCGTAAATGACTTTTTCCTTTGACCTACCACGTCTTATATACCATCCGTCTCCATACTCTTATCTTAGGTTTCAATTATAATTGAATAAATGCGCGTGGGGAGAGGGATTGATTTATTCACAATGTTTGTTGTGTTTTCGAAATAAAATTTACATCTTGCGAAAAACGTTTTCAATCAATTTAACCACACTATTTTTTTACCAGACATGATTAGAAGAAGAAAAACATTTCCATTCTTTTATCCGATGTTTAAACATGCGCGCGGGAAGAGAGTTTGATATCTTCGCAATATCTGTTTGTTGCGTTTCGGAAATTAGATTAACATATTCCGATATTTGTGTGACGTTTAGGGGAAACATTTACTTACGCATCGAAGCAAATAGTAAAAGTGTTTTTCTTTTACATCAATACGAAATATCTGTCCTTCGAAACTAATTTGACCATTCCGCGTTGACGGAAAATATCATCTCTTATCGGTTGAAAGTATAATTGGATATTTCATCGGTTTGAGAGAAAATATGATGATAAGATTTAAAATAGGCTTACCAATAATTAAAAATGAGCTTAAAATATTAATTAATATATCACTTAGAAACATATATATATATCTGTTCAATTATTTCTTATTTCACTTCAAAGATATCTTAATTTCGTTCTAACATTTCTTATTTTAGTTGAAACATCTCCTATTTCCGTTGAAACATCCCCGATTTCCCTTCAAACATTCACGGTTTCCGTTCAAACATTCACGGTTTCCGCTCAAAGTTTCACTATTTCCGTTCAAAGTTTCACTATTTCCGTTCAAAGTTTCACTATTTCCGTTCAAAGTTTCACTATTTCCGTTCAAAGTTTCACTATTTATGTTCAAAAATTCACTATTTATGTTCAAAAATTCACTATTTCCGTTCAAAGTTTCACTACTTCTGTTCACTCTAGAGAAATTCGTAATCCTACTGCAAAAGTTTATATGGAAAACGAATTTTCAAGGTGAAAGATACGTAGTGTAAAACGGTGGATTTCAAAGTTCAGACTAAATAACAGAAAATCAATGAACCACCATCTCCTCATTAACATTAATTTATGTTTTGATATTATTGCAGTTTGGTTTCTAATATGTTTATAGGTATTTACGTAATAGAAAACATTTTCAAATGACTGAATTGCGATTAAGTTTTGTTCACAAGAAACTAATTTAAAGTTTCGGCAAACACTAAAAATTGGTTAAAGTTTCGTTAAATGTTTAGTAAACGTTTCGTTGTTCAACTTAAATATAGCCGATATTGTTAATATATGACTATTATAAAACAGATAATGAAGTTGAATGACGAAAAAGTGATCGAAAGTGTTGTTAATCTACTAAAATCCGGATGAAACTGATGTGAAATGAAAGCTTTCGATTGAAAGCGAACTAATACAACTAAGAAAGTGGATCAAAGTTTTGTTAAACTACTAAAATGTGGTTAAAATCACATTCAAAGGAACTAAGAAGCAGTTGAACGTTCAAGAAATGACAAAAGTACATGGAAAGTGTCATGAAATGTCTATAATTCAATTAAAAACACTAAAAATTGGTTAAAGTTTCACTAAATGTTTCGTAAACGTTTCGTTATTCGACTTATATTGTTAATATATGACTATTATAATGGAAAGTGCGAAAATGCGATTTTAAGTTATGACTGAAACACAATTGAGAATGAAGTTAAATGACTATAAAGTGGGCGGCAATGTTGTTAAATTACTAAAGTGTGGATAAACCTGATGTAAAATGAAAACAAATCGATTGAAAGTAATCTAAATCGACTAAGAAAATGGATCAAAGTTCTTAAAAACTTTATCAAATGGTCAAATTTAAATTAAAAGTGACGTGAAATGATTAGCAATGCAAATAAAAGTTAGGTTTTACTGTTAAAATACACTTGAAAGCGATGGTGAATAACTTAAGTGTAATTGGTATTACTGTTAAGAGACTAAAAATCAAATTCCATTTACGATATTGTTAAGTTTACCTTCGTTTCTAGAAAGTGTGTCGCGGAGATCTTAGATTTTTCAGATAAAAGCAATAAATCCGCAAGTCGAACATTTTGTTAATAAATGTCTAAAACACAATTGAGAACGAAGTTCAATGACTAAAATCAAAACGTGGACGAAAGTGTTGTTAAATTAATAAGATACGGATCAACCTGTTATAAAATTAAAAAAAAATTCGATTGAAAGTAATCTTAAATGACTAAGGAAATGGATCAAAGTGTGGTTAAACTACTAAAATGCTGTTGAAGACGTTTACAAATGACTAAATTTCAATTAAAGACGACGTCGAATGACTAGCAATGCAAGTAAAGTTAGGTTTTTCGGTTAATTAACGTTTATTTAAATTCCATTACGATAATGTTAAGTTTTTCTTGAGTTTTAGGAGATCTTGGATTTTAGGTTAAAAGTAATAAATTTGCAAGTCGAAAATTTCCAAAATCCGGGAAAATAACCGCTTCGAATTGCAAGGTGAAATAACTATCGCTAATCAAAAAGCAATCAGTGAACGATAAAACCAATTTTATTCTAATTATGAACTAACGAATTTGTGTGATTTAGTGAGAAATTTCAATATATCAAAGAAAAAATTACAAATTATTTGAAACCAATGGAAATACTCGGACTCGCTAAATTGAATCATCATCAGCCCTGGATGGATACGTCAAGGCTTCGAACCTCAGGATCGAGGCGGGCCGCCACGCGCGTATTATTTCCCGGCGCGTGTTTCATTACGCGGCCCCTCCTCGGTCCTGATGTTCGAAGCCTTGACGTATCCATCCAGGGCTGATGATGATTCAATTTAGCGAGTCCGAGTATTTCCATTGGTTTCAAATAATTTGTAATTTTTTCTTTGATATATTGAAATTTCTCACTAAATCACACAAATTCGTTAGTTCATAATTAGAATAAAATTGGTTTTATCGTTCACTGATTGCTTTTTGATTAGCGATAGTTATTTCACCTTGCAATTCGAAGCGGTTATTTTCCCGGATTTTGGAAATTTTCGACTTGCAAATTTATTACTTTTAACCTAAAATCCAAGATCTCCTAAAACTCAAGAAAAACTTAACATTATCGTAATGGAATTTAAATAAACGTTAATTAACCGAAAAACCTAACTTTACTTGCATTGCTAGTCATTCGACGTCGTCTTTAATTGAAATTTAGTCATTTGTAAACGTCTTCAACAGCATTTTAGTAGTTTAACCACACTTTGATCCATTTCCTTAGTCATTTAAGATTACTTTCAATCGAATTTTTTTTTAATTTTATAACAGGTTGATCCGTATCTTATTAATTTAACAACACTTTCGTCCACGTTTTGATTTTAGTCATTGAACTTCGTTCTCAATTGTGTTTTAGACATTTATTAACAAAATGTTCGACTTGCGGATTTATTGCTTTTATCTGAAAAATCTAAGATCTCCGCGACACACTTTCTAGAAACGAAGGTAAACTTAACAATATCGTAAATGGAATTTGATTTTTAGTCTCTTAACAGTAATACCAATTACACTTAAGTTATTCACCATCGCTTTCAAGTGTATTTTAACAGTAAAACCTAACTTTTATTTGCATTGCTAATCATTTCACGTCACTTTTAATTTAAATTTGACCATTTGATAAAGTTTTTAAGAACTTTGATCCATTTTCTTAGTCGATTTAGATTGCTTTCAATCGATTTGTTTTCATTTTACATCAGGTTTATCCACACTTTAGTAATTTAACAACATTGCCGCCCACTTTATAGTCATTTAACTTCATTCTCAATTGTGTTTCAGTCATAACTTAAAATCGCATTTTCGCACTTTCCATTATAATAGTCATATATTAACAATATAAGTCGAATAACGAAACGTTTACGAAACATTTAGTGAAACTTTAACCAATTTTTAGTGTTTTTAATTGAATTATAGACATTTCATGACACTTTCCATGTACTTTTGTCATTTCTTGAACGTTCAACTGCTTCTTAGTTCCTTTGAATGTGATTTGAACCACATTTTAGTAGTTTAACAAAACTTTGATCCACTTTCTTAGTTGTATTAGTTCGCTTTCAATCGAAAGCTTTCATTTCACATCAGTTTCATCCGGATTTTAGTAGATTAACAACACTTTCGATCACTTTTTCGTCATTCAACTTCATTATCTGTTTTATAATAGTCATATATTAACAATATCGGCTATATTTAAGTTGAACAACGAAACGTTTACTAAACATTTAACGAAACTTTAACCAATTTTTAGTGTTTGCCGAAACTTTAAATTAGTTTCTTGTGAACAAAACTTAATCGCAATTCAGTCATTTGAAAATGTTTTCTATTACGTAAATACCTATAAACATATTAGAAACCAAACTGCAATAATATCAAAACATAAATTAATGTTAATGAGGAGATGGTGGTTCATTGATTTTCTGTTATTTAGTCTGAACTTTGAAATCCACCGTTTTACACTACGTATCTTTCACCTTGAAAATTCGTTTTCCATATAAACTTTTGCAGTAGGATTACGAATTTATCTAGAATGAACAGAAGTAGTGAAAGTTTGAGAAGAAATAGTGAAACTTTGAACGGAAATGGTGAATTTTTGAACATAAATAGTGAAACTTTATCTCTTATCTTATCTTTGTGTTTGTGATAAAATTAAACTTCTCGATAGTTCCAGCGTCACTGGCGCTATCTGCTCCCCCCTCGCACCACCCGCACCACCCGCACCACTCTGCACCACTCTGCACAACTCTGCAGCACCCTGCACCACTCTGCACCACTCTGCACCACCCTGCACCACTCTGCACCACCCTGCACCACCCCTGCCTTCCACAGTACTTGGGGTGGGAGACTCATATGAACCCTACTCTTAACTATTAAAGATTAGTCGGATGGTAACCCTAATATTCGCGAATAGATAATACAAAGCAAGGAGAAAAACCATTTAAAAGCTCCAGAGTTCATAGAACATTTGGAAAACAAATTTCCCTGAGATTTTCAGTTGTTTTTCCCAAATACTTCCCTGAATTTTCCAGGTTTTTACCCTATGTGGAGTATCCTATGGTGCAAATGTTATGGGGCAAATTGGGCTTAAACATACTCAAAGGATATCTCCTTATCTCTTGTAGAACCAAAGTTACGACCCTCCAAAGTTTAGTGTAATGTTAATCCTTTGGAGGGAATGCTAACGAAGATTTTGCTTAATTACTCGGCAAGTGTTCGACCCAAATTTCCCTGATTTCCCTGAATTTTACTAAAAATTTGAAAATTTCCCCGAGTTTTCCCTGACGTTTTTGTCAACTATTTATTTCCCTGAATTTTCAAATGGAATAGCGAATACTTAGGCCTTGGTAAATTTTTTACTAACCGATAATCGCAAATAGTTAAGCCTAGTATTCGTGAATAGTTAACCCTAACACGCGAATACTAGGCTTAACTATTAGAGATTAATCGGATGGTAACCCTAGTATTCGCGAGTAGTTAATATAAAGTAAGGAGAAAAATTATTTGGAAGCGCCAGAGTTCATACAACTTTTGGAAAGCAAATTTCCCTGAGATTTCCAGGTTTTTTTCCCATATGCTTCCCTGAATTTTCCAGGTTTTTCCCCTATATGGAGTATCCTATGGTGCAAATGTTATGGGGCAAATTGAACTATAACATTCTCAAAGGACATCTCCTTCTCGCTTGTAGAACCAAAGTTACGACCCTCAAAAGTTTAGTGTAATGTTAATCTTAGGGAGGGAATGTTTACAAAGATTTTGCTTAGTTACTCGGCAACTGTTTGACGCAAATTTCCCTGATTTCCATAAACTTTACTAAAAATTTGAAATTTTCCCGAGTTTTCCCTGACGTTTTTGTCAACTATTTACTTCCCTGATTTTTCCTGAGATTTTCCCGCTTTTCCTAGTTTGTTCGAACCCTGAGCTCTTAAATTTCAAAATTTCTTAGACACTTGCTGCAGGATTTTGATGTGGGTCAAATAAAATCGGGATGATTGAATTTTTTAAAACAAGGTTGCAACGCACGTCCCCCTTATCAAATTATACTAGCCGGTCATAAGGGGGATTCCGTCTGACAGGGCGTTCGGGTAACCCCAATTTAACTAAGGGGGACCGCGTAACAACGTTAAATCAAAAAAGAAGGCCTATTCCGTCAACTTTATCTCATTTATAGAATTAATAAAATAAAAATTATTCATACCTTCGGCTGGTGTTCTTGGTGTAAAACATTTTCCACTTGGGACGGACGGACGAAGCGTAGCGCGGTACAAGTTTCGCGTTTTACCAGAGTTCTCCCTTCCAAAACGAGACAGTGACTAGTTTGATTTTTCCTCGGCGCCCGGTTTTTATGGGTTTGAAATAATAAAAAACTTGGGGGTGGAAGGAGGAGGTGATATAGTCGGCGGAGGGCTGAACATATTCTAACGAGGGATATGTCCAACCTTCCGTCGTCTGCAATGGTTTCGGGGCGAAAATCGAGAGTTAGTAACTTTATCATGGGAATAGAAATTCGCCTGTCTTTTGTAACAAAGGCCAAAAATGTGCAATAATACACTCTAAGTCACTTGGTCTCCTTGGTAATAATCCTCCTTGCATGTCAACTATGTATAGCAATATAAAACCTTCCGGTTGACGTCTATGATAAAAAAGATCCCGTTTTTTAACGAGTACAAGCATGGATGATGACGTCACAGAAGCGTCTTTCCTCCCACTCACTCTGGGGCCGAATTCAGCTGCCAAAGAAATCTCCTCATACCTCTCCTAAGCTCGCTCATTGGTCAATCCAAATCAAACTAGAGCCTTTTAATTGGCGATGGCGGTTATGACCCGTTTTCACATAACGGTTGTGGTTGGATTTTGAGAAGAGGAAGAAAAACCTGATTCTGGTTCAGTTCAGTTTCCCACGCAATCGGAACTATATTTCCGTGCAAGGTCAGTTAAAAGTGTAATTTACTGTGAAAGGTCAGTGCAATAACCTTTGACCTAGCTTTTAAGGTATTCTGCGCCATCTAGTGCCTGAACCCCCGATAATCTCGGACTTGGAATTGGTTTTTGATCATTACACGTGACTCCAGACAACGTTTGACAACTAAGGTAATGTCTATTGTAACCATGCACTACAGTAATAATGAAAATGTTAATCTTAATATCGTCTTCTTTATGTTCACATCGTAGGCTTACCGACCAAATTGTTAAATAAATGTAACCATGTACTACAGTAATTTTTAAAATGTGAATCTTAATTTCTTCTTCTATGTGGATGTTCACGTCGTAGTCTTCCGACCAAATGGTTAAATCAATGTAACCATGTACTATACTAATATTTAAAATGCTAATCTTAATTTCATCTTCTTTATGGATGTTCACGTCGTAGGCTTACCGACCAAATTTTGAAATGAATAAATAAAATATACATAAATTGATAATCTGTTTATTCGTTAGCCAATACATTTCTGATATATTCTAGCGTTAATATTTATATGTACGAGCAATGACACCTAAATTAAGAAAGGTTGCTTATTCGAATGACGAGATGGAATGCCTAATAACCCAACTGGAGGCTGTGCCCTTACTTTTAATAAATCAGTATGGCAAGTCCCAAGAGGAAAGGCGTAAGCTGTGGCAAACTATAGCTGACAGGGTAAATGAAGTTAGTGGGCATGATCGAACGGGCGAAGAAGTAAAAAGAAAGTGGCAGGCCTTAAAAAGTACGGTTTGCAACAAAGTTGCAACCATACACAAGGAACAAAACAAAACTGGTGGAGGAAGTAGCACAGCAGGGGAACTCACACCTACTGAGTCCCGGCTAGCTGCATTAATTCCGACGTCTTCTATGAAAGGAATTGCAGGCGGTTTTGAGTTGGATGATTACCACTTCGAAGAGTCTGCGCCTGGACCATCCTCGGCTCCTCAATACCAGCTATTGCCTGAAACGTACGTAATTAGATATTGATACAAAATGCACAGTAGAAAAATGGGAAAACCATTACGTCGGAAAGTCCCTTATCTCGTACAGTTGTACATTTATGTATTCCCTGGTGTTTGTTATGTTACAAACAGTCCTTGTTAATGTTTTATTGCGTTTGATCAAATATGTTGGCTAAACATGGTTTACACTCTGTTTATAACGAAATAATAATTTCTATGAGCCATTCTAATTCCAAGAAGAGCATAAGAAAACCAGTGTAATGGATGCCATTGTAGAGAATTGTCGCTCCCACGCGCTTCCCCGTCATGAGCTTTGATACTCAAAACCCGAACAACTTGGACATACAAAGAGTCAAATTATACCCTTCCAATGTTTCATTTACTATTGTTTGTGGCCTAACCTTGCGTCAGAGGTCCCCTGGAATCTGTTAGTTTTATTGTTGAATACTGCATTGCTCATACGTTTGTCGACTAACAATTTTTAATTTATATTTACATGTGCAGTGAGACACACAGAACTTCATTACCTAGTCCAGTTGTGTAAGTATCCAAAACATTACAGCGCAAAGAGCCTAGTGGTCCCATACGCCCTATTTGAACTTGTCCCTTAATGATCTATAATGTAATGGAAACTGTACATTATTTTAAAATTTAAAAGCGTCACCTCCGTATTGTAAAAGAAACTAACATTACGAGTTGTGCACAATTCCATCCAAGAATGGTCCTAGAATCCTATAAACGAATAACTTTAGTCCTATGTAACATAATATTCGTGTATAGTAAGGGAGTACCTTTGAAATCGTGTTTCTAAGGTCCAACTGTATGTTCTTACTGATAGGGTACACCATAGAGGTTTTTTTAATGGGAAATGCAACAATTTTGTTGCACAATGGATTAGACATTCTCAAAAACAATGTGAGTGTTGAAGTCGCTTCAATGTTTTGCCCTGCACTTTCAATATGAACCTTTAAAGGGAGGGTGAATAGGGACATCATGTCATTTTTCATTGATTCTTTAACATCTACTAATTAGAATTCCAATATGCATAGTGAAACATCCAAGAAATACCTACGAATGATATTAAAATTCAATTTTACTTTTGAGATGTCTTTGACAATTTCAAATTAGCACCTCCGACCTAGACAAAGTAATTCGAGGCGGATGTCGCTACAGTCTGAGATGACAATTTCAACTTCCTCTTCGTGTTTGTGATTGGGTGAATGTTATGTGGTGCCCCGCGTTGTCTCCCTCCCAAGTACTGACCGCGCGCTATGCTGTTTAACTTGGAGTTTCAACATGGGATTAGTAATAGTTGAGTTTACCTCGCCGCGTGTAGGGGTGCCACCAATCATTCAGCCCATCTCACACACGAAGGCGTTCTTCGATTGAGCCGCACTCCACACTGAACATTAAGCTGTTTTGACCAATCCCATAACGCCCTGCCTGCTTGTTAGCACAATGCAAGTGGCATGCTCTATGTCGTGCGCCACGTTTAAGACATCTTGCGCATTTTATCAAATCACGCGCTAGATTTCATTCGTCATGGAGCGTGCCACAGGAATTTTGGTTTTACAAAAAGGCAGGGCGTTATGCGATTGCTTGTAGGTGATAATTTGAAAATAGAAATGAAATGTCAAAGTAATTTGAAATCATTCGGGGCTATATAGACGGGGCAGATAGAATCGATTTAAAAATATTTTTTGCTTCATTTTCACTCTCCCTTTAAAACTGAATAATTTCACAGATCTTGTACCATTACGCCTTCTAGTGGAATAGTCCACCAAGAATCGACGGAAAGGTGGGTTGGACTCAAACGTCTCTTACCTTATTAGTCACATGACTTCCTGAACAACTGGAATAATAATGATTTGATTGTTATGTAGTCACTACGACTATATAGATTTTGATTCCCTCGAGGCTGTAGGAGATGGAAACAATTCCTGTATGTCAGATATCTTCCAAACTCTATTAACATAATTTAATTACGTACCCATTGTCAACCTAAATACTAAATAGTATTCTTTTCTTTAAAGTGCAATTTGACGAAACCTCTGGAGATGTACAAGCCGTTTTAGGCTCCTTAGGTAAGATGAAGTATTAAACATTTGGCACAAAATAGTAATTATTTCACCATACCAAAGATGTTGACGAACCTCAAGCGGAACACCCTGAGCCGAGGTGCTCCACGCCCCCTCCGCAGCTTATTGTGCCCGCCAGTGATGGAGAATCACCCCTGCCAAATGCCTCTTGTAAGTAGGCTTATGGTCATTACCATGGCACAGTTCTATGTCATACTCTGCGGCACGAGATATTAATGGGTCGATATGTCAGTTAATTCATACTGGGTGCAACAACATCGGTGGTTGAACCGGAGTATAGTAAATTCTATTTCACATGTTGAGTCGAAAATGTTCTATGGCAGGCATAGGTAAAAAACTCGGATCGTATTAGGCCACAACGTTATCCGTTATACAACATCTTTGACGCCAATTCGCCCATAAACCCACTGTACTACGGTCATAGCACCCATTTTCTGTATTGCAACATAAGGGGATGTTTCAGGGTGTAGCAATTATTGATTGAAATAGGCGATGCTCACCTGCAAAGTAATCAGTTCGATTAAGGTATTCACAGTGAAGTAATATATGCCTTACACAGAGAGTGTGTCTATCATAGTAGTAAGGACTATACAAATATGCAAGGATCCAAGATGGCCGCCATGACATCATCCACCCCAGATATGTTGGCACCCTATATAAATTATCCTACCTTCCAGCAGCCTATGAAAGGGGAATGAGCCATTTTTAATACCCCGGGACAAGTCCGGACCTGTTCTACTAGTAATTCCATGACGTCATTCCCGGGTAAGCCCATGTCAGTGACATCTGAACTCTAGATACATCTCTCCTTTTCTATTTCCTAAACTTGAAAAAAACAGCCGCATGTTAATTTCTCTATAAAGAAATGTGTTTTTCTTAAAAAATATAAGAAGTAACAAAGCTGAAAGCCTAAAATTATGTACATTTTACTAGCAATAATTCTCTTCTCAACCCATACAAATATTTTTCTGTTCCGGCATTCTTGATTCCCGTTCAAAGTAGAAAGCAGGGTATAGACGACAACAGGGCCGTCGAGAGACTTTGCGGGCCCCGGGAAAGATTATGGTCGGGCCCCTAGAATCATTCTCCAACTCACTGGGAGGGAAACTATCTGGATGCACAGCAGTGGGTTCGCCAAACTAAGCATTTTGTGCAATTGCAGAAAGTACTACATACACTCTTTTCTCATAGCAACTTAGGCTCTCTTAAGCTCTGGTATATTCGTTTTGGTTAAAGGTAGAAGTCTGAATTTTCATTAACTAATAGTTCTTAATAGGCCTACCTTTATAGCCAAATAACATGTTTGTATTTAATATAGTTTACGAAATACCTTTGGTTGAATTTTTTTATTTCTTTGACCGGACGCCGGTCATGAAAATTCTAAGGTACTTTTAGGGGAGGTAGAAACTTAAAATTTAGGATTTCTTTAGTATTTAAATTATAAAGTAAGGAAAAATTTAAAACTTCTGAAATTTCTTTAAATGGTATTTCGTTCTCACTATACTCCCTATATTAAGTTGGTAAACCAAAATAAAGCTCTCTGAGTCGAGACGAAATTAAGAGGTTTTTCTTAAATAAATATAATTGATATTAATTATTTTATATGTCATTAATTTAGTTGTATTCTTGTTAAATTGTTTAAATTAACTTTATTCCTATTGTTGACGTTTGAATTCAAGCGTATGCCTCTTTAACAATTTTTGAAAATTTAGGGTATATAAGACGATTGATTAATGATAAATGATATAGCCCAGGTCTTTAAGGGCTTGACCTAGCACATTTGAACATAAAGATGAAAATTGGTTCATGTGCTGTTTTTGACCCAACAAAAAATATACTTAAAGTCCCCTGCTGTAAAGCCCGAGCTTTCGCCGCCATCTTGGAAAATGGCCCCCGGGAGTGCCAGCTACAATGTATTCCACGTTCTTCTTCAAAAATTTTCAAAATTGGTACACATTATGATTGGAACCACATGGACATTATGGCCAAATTTTACAGCTCTGTGTTCAATAGTTTGGTCGCCATATTGGAAAATGGCCGCCGTTAATGCTAGGTACAGTATATTTCACCATGTTGTTGGAAAATTATAAACATTTATAGGTATTACAAACAGAGCTGTGTGAACCTCATAGTAAAATATTGAAGCCATTAATCAGATAGTTTGGCCGCCATTTGGAAAATGGCCACCATCAATGTCATATAGATACAGTATATGGTTCAAAAATTATGAAAATTGGTAATAATTATGTTGAAGACCGTCTAAGCATCATACTTGAATATTGAAGACGTCCTAATGATAGTTTGGACGCCATATTCGAAATTTACTGCTCGGAGTGCCAAATATATTACCATATATAAATTTTTTCGATACTTTTTTATTGAGTAGATGATTTTCATGAACGTATAAAACGCAATAAAAATAACTATTTTCGAGTCCATATTATCGACCCATCTTCAAAAATGGTCGCTGAAATATTACTATCCTAAAATCTGGAAAAAAGAAAAGGAAAGCCATATTACTCGGATTTTGGTTATGAACAAGATGTGCCCGGCTGGGCACAGAATACTTTTGCACTTCCGAAAGCGATTAAAATCCGCATTCCACGAAGGAACAAGCCTCGAGCGGTTTGCGGTCTTAAGTGGACAGTTACGGTGATAGGATTCAATAATAGAGCACTGTTGGACACCAGCCGCCCTCTCAAGATCCTTAGCTGTAGTATGCTTAGGGGTAAGACCATCCGCGTAGCGTAGGAGTAAGTCCTCCCTATAGCCGGCCCAATTGGTCCGTTTTGGATTGCGTATCTCCGTCCTCAACTGGACAGAAGTAGTCGCAACAGTGAAGCAAATATGCCTATGATCCGACAGAGACGGCTCATTTGATACATGCCAATTAAACACAGAAGACGCAAGGTTTTCCGTGGCTAACTTAAGGTCAATGACCTCCCTTCTGTTAGAGGTAACAAAAGTAGGCTCATTGCTTTGATTAAGAATATAGAGTTTAGAACCAACTAGATATTCCAGTAGATGATCACCTCTCCTGTTGCAGTCAGAATTGGCCCACGTGACATGATGAGCATTGGCGTCGCAGCCAATGAAAAGTTTATCTCCTCCCTTCTCGCATTGATTGACCAAATTGATCACCTCTAATGTCGGAAGAGAGTCCGTATCGTGGGCAAACCAAGCAGAGGCAGCCGTGAACGTCATCTCGGCCCGCCCAGAGCCCAGTACCAACTTCACGGCCGCCGTATCCTGAGACGTGTATAGCGGTAGAGAGATGCAGCAAAGGTCCTTCCGAACAAAAATACACGCCCTAGGCCTAACAGCGGTGTGGTCATAAAAGAGCCGCCCCGCTGTGTCGAGACGGTTTTTGTATGAGGGCCACATCTAGACCCTCTATAGCAAACCTCCTACAGAGTACTGCGGAAGCCGCCTTACTATGGTGCAAGTTGATTTGAATTGCACGTAGCGTCCCCATGTTCCCTAAGAGAGGGGTTCAGAAGGGACCTGGCTACACCTCATCAGTCCCGAGAGGGCTAGTAGCACCTCCCCCCCGACAGGCAAGCTCCCAGTCCCAAGATCCTCCCCCCCCCCGGTCAGGATCACTAGAACGCTCATCGTCTGGACCCCGTAGGGTCGCATCCGATTCTACCAGTAGGGTGGACTCATCCATGGAAAATAATTCTTCCGAATGAGCCCCTCCCTCTCCCTCTCCCTCTGTGCCTAAAGCGACACCGGCAAGCTCTAGACTGAGATCTACCAGCTCGCTGGCCCCGTCCACTGCCGCAGTGGTTTCCGTGGGCTGTAGGAGCTTGAAAGTTCCCTTATCCACTCCAGTAAAGCCCACAAAACAGGCGTTCTTAATGGCTTCCAAAGAGAAACCATCTATGCACAGTACCCAGTACCGTACGGCACGATCCGGATACATTTCCAGCGTTAAGTGGCAAAGCCACTGTTAAGGATCTTCAGGCGCCGGAACAGCACCGCCAATACTTTTGTAACCTGGTCCCTGGTTCGGAACATCACCTTAAACGGCTTAGGGAGTTCGCTAGCTCTCATCACTGAGAGCACCGCATCCACCACCACCGAGTAGGATATGTTTTCCTTCAACCACTGCCCAGTAAACGCATCTTCACAGGAGTACGTAAGGGCCCCGGCCATAAGGCTGAAATTCCAAAGGCGCGGTAGACGGCTCCCCGAAGGTATCCCATTCAGCGCCCCTAGAATCGCCTTCTGGATTTGGCCCACATCTTCCTCCGTGATGACCGCAGTCGGATATCCATTGTTGACAATGGCCATCTTTTCTGAGCTGGCGGCATCCCTATAGGACTTAGTCCTTTTGGCCACCGCCTGCGAATTGCCGAGCAAAGGAGTCGAGTCATCCACTCTTGGCCTCTTCGTCAGGTTGTCACGTGTCGCCGCACCCCCGACAGGGGTGGAGACCGCTTCAGAGCCCGATCCTGCCTTTTCCGAGCAATCTGACGTTTGAGCTGGCGTCGCTGGGTACGTTTCGAAGCCTGGGGGGGCTGGGTGGAGCCAGTCACACGCACCGATAAATCGGAGCGAGTATCGCTAGATCAGGCCCTAGCTTTGTGGTATCAGTGAGGGTTCTACCAGGAGCAGACCCCTGCATTGTAGTTTTAGTAGTTATCAAATTGTTATTTTGTTCAGAATCCATAAGAATCCCACGAGTAAGGGCTTAAGTAAAAGGTCGCCACCCGGTAGTCCCCCACCCGGTTGGAAGGCTAAATACAACGGGATGTCGCCTGGTGCCCCGACGGGATCGTTAGCGATACCGTAGTTTTACTACCCCAGTACCATGCAGCCCTCGGCAAGATGCCTCAACACCTTGGCTTGAGAAGGACGCGTATCCACTTAGCCCACACAACGTAGTGGTTACCAGCTCTCACCACCGAGGAGGTGTGATACAACGCATTGATGAGGACCGAAGCTAGCGTGGGCAAAGTTAAGAACGCGAGCGTGAAGCCAAAGCAAGAGGGGGAAAGAGAAAACACTCCATCTTGCTTGCGTCCCCAACTTCGAGAGCCACCACCACTAAGCTTTTAGCTTCTGTGGCGTAATGGGTAGCGCGTTCGGCTGTTAACCGATAGGTTGGTGGTTTGAGCTCACCCGGGAGCGGTGTTGTGAAGTCTCAGATGTACTGGTTTGTAAAGAAAATGAACTTGATTTTCATTATCAGCGGGGTCGATTCATATCAGAACGTTGCCTACGGAATATGAATTAAGGCCAGTTCAAGCTTGGCTGAAGGTGGGGGACTTCTTTTCTCGCGTGACGGCGCTCTTTGCTATCCTTCTTTAAAGGGGTCATTCATAAAATTAAATTTGCTTCGGCTCATTGAGGTTTTAAGAATTTTATTATTGTTCTTATTGCAAGTAATTTAAATTACAGTAAGAAGATGAATGAACTTTCGAGGTAGAAATTTTAGTGAAATTATAAGAATAATTAGTTTTAAACTTTCAAACCATTTCTCGATAAAGGCTTGGAATTTAATTTTTTCTGGATTTCCTGCAGGTCAGAAGTGTCTCTCGCGTGATTATACAATAACGGTCTCAGAAATTTTTCAAGTAGTAGCTTTGGTAGCTCAACGTTAACACAAGAACATTTCAGGGGGACAGCAAAATAGGGTAATATAACTTGTACATATGTAGCTAGAACCTTATCATATCTTAAGTAAATTTACGAAACTTTAAACCGATATTGTAGTAAGTATATACCCAAAAAGGTTTGACGTAACATACCTTTTTTAGATTTTATCTTGCAGAACTATATTGCAGACATGAAGATGTATTCTGATTTTAAAATACACGAAATTTAAATATAATAATTTTACTAGTGAATCGACAATCGTACACAGCAGCTAGCTTTCTAGGAAACGAATGCCAACCGAAACTTTTTGAAAGACCCCCAACCACCACCCTCTACTTTTTTTAAAACGGTTTTGCATTCTATTCGTCTCTTTATAGTTAACACAGATACGTTGGGGAAACTTGGGAAAGCAGTCAAAACGGGTAAAAGAAGAGGAAAGAAATCCACCCCTTCAGCTTCGGGCGTGTTGCTTCAAGTCAGTCTGCCTTAGCGCGACGGCTCGGCGGGAAACAATTTCAAATCGTAGCGTCGCGTCACCGAAGGGATAGCAAAGAGCGCACCTAACGGATATTAAATTCGAACTAAAATGTCAGAAATACAGTCTGAAAACCCTACGGAGAACTGGCCTTAATTCTTATTCCGTAGGCAACGATCAGAAAATATCTTCAGTTTCCTTGTATTTTCAAAATTTTTGCAGAATATTTTAATTTGTTTCAATTTATAAAATTGAGATCCCTCTAAGTTCACAAAAGTGAAAATGAAAATATTTATCCAGATACCTAGAAAATCCCATATAGGGTGTTCCTTCCTATGCTTTGGTTCATTTGACGAATTAGTCCAGCTATCTTTTCATTAAGTTTAAAGTAGAGATGGCCAATACCAGGCTTAACCCGATACCGATCGATACCGGTGCTAACAGAAACCGATACTGATCGATACCGATGTTCATTCACTATGATCCAAAACCCCATAATTCAACCGATACCGATATTTTTAGTAGAACAGAGCCATTTACATATGCATTTAAATAATAGAAAATGTTTATAAAGTAATTTCATGAATTATACTACTTCGGCCTTTTGTCTGGCCACGCATATCGTAACATTGTTAATACGACAGAAGATACCACAAGAACAAGCTGATTAGTAGTTCCGAATCTTAAATTTACTTCTAAACGCTATACGGACTTATTACCCTCAAGACAAAAAGCCCCGGTTGTAATCCCCATTATTAAAAGTAATAAACTCCCATCATTGGACAAAATCCTCCGGTCATTTTCCTCCCAGAAAAGAAAAAAAATATCCCACCTTTCTCTGGAGAAAATCCCGCGGTCATTTCCTCCAACCTATCCTTGAAAGGAGTAATACAATCCCACATTTTTTAGACAAATACCCCGTTCTCTTTCCCCCTTCATAGAAAAGAGAAAAGAAATCCCCCATTCTCTAAACAAAATCCCCGGGTCATAATCCCTCGTTTTATTGAAATTAAAATCGTCCTAAAAATACAATATCAATCTATATCTATATAAATCAATGTCCAGACTAACTGACAGACTTACTGATAATCAACGCCTAGTCCAAACCGCTTGCCCTAGAAGGCTGAAACTTTGCAGGAGGGTTAATCGTCAGTAGTAGGCTCGTACTTAGAATGATTTTCCACTCAGCCGCCATCGTAAAAAATGGCGCCCAGAAATGTAAAAAATCTTCACTATGCAACCAAGTCGGCGCTTTTCAACCGATTTCACAAATATTTAGTAAAGTGGTTTCCTTTAACCTATAAACGGGCTAAATGGTCTTCTGGGTTCGATTTGTTTCCATATTTTTAAATGTCGGCCAAAAACTTAAAGATTCTTCTTCGCCATATAATGCCCACATGAAAATTAATAAAATAAGTCCCGACGGGCTGACGGGCAACGCCGAGTGCCTTCGCTCCGGGTGTACCTCATATGAGCAGTTCCCTGTAGAGCAGTTCTCGAAATAGCAACCGCGATTCCAGAAAACAGCGGAGTTTTTCAAAACTGCTGTTTTAGAAATATCGGCTGCTGTTTTGGGAAATAGCAGTGTTTGTGTTGAGTTTTGAGCATTTCTTAACAATACAGTTGTATTCGTTGGTTTCAAAAACTACCTTTTTCTGTGATAATTTAATCAGTAATGTGACCTACTAACGGATCGTGTGTACGATTTTTTTAAAAGTACATTTAAATAATGTACTATTCTTCAGGCTGTTATCAGTTTAAATAATTTGGAAAAGGTATATCAAAATTCGAGAAAGATTATTTTATTTCGGAAGTAGATAATTGTAAACAGTAATATTTTGGAAAAGGCATATTATAATTCGAGAGAGGTTATTTTATTTCGGATGAAGATAATTGTAAACAGTAATATTTTGGAAAAGACATATTATAATTCGAGAAAGGTTATTTACTTTGGAAGTAGATAATTGTAAACAGTAATTTTTGGAAAAGGCATATTATTATTTGGGAGGTCAAAGAAGATAAACAACAATATTTTAGAAAAGGAGTAACATTGTTACACCATTTCCAAAATATTATTAACCTAAGTCTAACCAAACGAAACAAAACCTAACCAAACCTGACCTGACCTAATAATATTTAGTTGAAATAATCAGCTTTAACTTAACCAAATTATTCATATCTGACCTAGTTCTTTATGAGTTCATATAACCCTGCTGGGCCGGCTTACACCATAATAAAAAACTATCGTTTTTCGCAAATCTGTTTTTCCGCTCTTTAAAGAACTGCTGTAACGGTACGCCGCGTTTACGCGGAACAGGACAATTTGGTCTCGCCGAATTGGTCTTGCCATTTTGGTCTCGCCGATTTGGTCGCGGGACTAATTGGTCTCGGGGCTATTTGGTCTCGGGACTATTTGGTATCGTGATTATTTGGTCCCGGGACGGTTTGGTCTCGTGATTATTTGGCTACCCAATTAGTTGCCTTCTTTTCCAAAGCAATGGTCCCAATAATTCGTTGCCACCTTTTCCAAAATATTCTACAGATACATATCTAGCAGATATGTATTATATTTCTCTCATACAGATTTTGTTTGGGCTGGTTTGCGTACTTGCGGTTTTAGTGACCACTGACGTAATTCAGAAGTGGGTGAAGGGAAATCAAAATTCTGGTATGTTTGTCGCCTCTCAAAAACTCGTTTTATATTTTGGAGCAACTTTAGGAAAAGGTAAAAACCGTATCTGTATGAGTGTGCAAATCCTTACAACCGACAGTATATTAATATAGGGCGACATTATTCTAATAATTATTAGTGAAAGCGGAATTTTTAAATTAAATATCGAATATTAATGTTTTGACACGGCTTGAGCCATAACGAATTGCTATTTGTTAAATCGCTGCAAATTATAAAAACTATAAAAATGGCTTGAACAACAAGTTGAAATAAACCACGATCGATGTTTTAAAGAAATCAGGAAAAAAACAACTTTTCCACGATTTTTCTTGTATTGTACAGCTTTGATCATGGGAAGTACCGTAGGGTAGAGGACTGAATAAAGGCGAAACAATGAAAACATGGTATAAAGCTTAATACGTTTCTCACAATAGCACCATCTACAACAAAATATTTGGAAATAAAATTCATCATCTTCGAATATTTAAAAAGTTAATTGTTTTGCCATTTTTCTTAGACTTATATTGATTCGCTCTCCATATATGAACTTTTTGTTTTGATTTATTGTTCAAAATTACTTATATTTAAGGTTTTCGAAATTGGAATATTCAATTACTGAAATCGAAATAGGCAAAAAAATCGATGTCACGAATATACGCACAGCCTTACGAGTTCTGCACATGAGAACAAAATATAGTTGCAACATAGTTTTTGTTCATTCAGGGTACAATATAACTTCGTCACCAGCGATTCGCTTTAGCAATGGGTCCTTTCTCTTGATAATGGTTGTTTTCGGCAACTTGTTCAGCGGAGTTTTGGAAGCCAGTTACTCATCTCAGAAAAGCAAAAAAAAATAACAGTGCCACCATTATGTGGGAGATTTTTACGTTTTAGTTCGGTTCGCCCTACATAAGTTTATATTTTTCGTTGGGACTATAAAGAATTGTCGCGAGTTGAAGTTTTCAGGTTTAAGTTTTCCGTTTATATTTTCCGTGTTAAGGAGAGAAAAATCTCGTGCTCCTTCTTACAATTTTATTTTTCAACTGACTTCTTACAATACCTCGTTTTCTTTTTATCCATGTTTAACTAGAATAAACCTTGCTTTTAAGTCGCTGGGTGAATTCCCTCTTTTTGGGAGGTCGGAGAGTTGTTTGGGGTTAAGCCCCATTCTACCACGCCTCTGCCCAGCGACTGTAGTTTTCATTTTTAGTCGGTAATCTCATCTTGGGTGGTTTTCACTAAAATAACTTTCCATCTCTATACATTTTGGTTTTTCACCTACGTCATTGGTATTTTTCTTTTGGAGGATGTAAAGATTTAAACTAAAACGTTTTTGAAGCGCTCTGAAAATGAAAACTGGTAGCATGGGTTTTTACATTTGGTTTTATAGAGAGATAATGAAAATAACTTTTACACTTTTGGGATTTCATATTAAATATTTAACACTCCCCCCAAAAATACAGAAGGGAGTACATGCAGTATTTTTTACAGATCATTATTAATACACTTTGAACAAAATATATATATTTTTTTAACAAATTTCACCATACGATTGATCACTAATTTCTAGGGGATACAATAATTGAATGGGCCGGCTTATGATATTTCCGTTAGACATTCTTATTAGACAAGATCGTACCTTCCCGTCTCGACCCTTCTGACTTTCTACCACTACTCCTAATTTCCAATTTTGTCTTTGAATATTGTCTTCATGCACTAAAACTACATCATTGATTTTAAACGGAGTTTCTGTTTTTGCTAAATTGCTATGGTGCGCAGATCGGAGATCCATAAGATACTCCGTTTTCCACCTCTTCCAAACTCGCTCCAAGAGAGCCTGTCTATACTTTAGTCTTTTAGTTAGATCTTGTCTTTTGATGTCATTTGGAGTATTTTGAAATTTTTGATTTGGTAAGCTGGTCAATCGCTTTCGAATTAGGAAGTGACCAGGAGTGAGGGGGACTGGGTTCGCTAGCGTCGTTATATACATAACTTAGTGGTCTGGAGTTCAACATAGCTTCAGTCTCAACTAATATTGTCTCCATTTCGACATGGTTCAAAAGGGCTTTTCCACCTTTATAGATGGGTGAAATCTTAGCATGTTTCCATTGTGATGGAAACCGGCCTGTGGAGAGAGCAACGTTGAAAATCTTTGCTACCGTCTTAGAGATTATAGCAGCTAAGCTTTTAAGAATACTTGGGGCGAGACCATCTATCCCAGTAGCCATTTTTGTGTTTAGGTTTTTCAGAAGTTTAAAAACCATGTCCTCTGTCACATAAGGGAAATCCTCTAGGGTTAAAGAATTGTTGACTGTTTGTAAATTTCTCGAATGATCATTTGTCATAACGGTATGTTTGGCGTTCCCTTTATTTATTAGTAGGTCATCCGCCATTTGGACATAATAGGCATTTAGTATATTTGTTATTTCTTTTGGATCATTATATATTTGATCTTTATATTCGAGTTTTGTAATTTGATTCTTAGACTTGGACTTGAGGTAGGGCTTTAGAGTTTTCCACATGGCGGTTGTATTTCTCTCATTTTTAATGTTATTTTTAAAGTAATTCGTTTTACTAGCCAGAATTAATCTATTTACAAGATTCCTCTGCTTTCTGTATAGCGTAGTTATTATTTCCTTTTGTTTGGATGTCCTGATTTTGGTTTTGTATTTATCTCTAATATGCATTTGTTGTTTAATGTATGGGGTGAGCCAGGGGGCTGATCTAATGGGAAAAAATCTTTTCCTTAAAGGAGCATAGATATCCAATGTGTCAGTTAAAATGTTTTGGAAGACTGTTACGCCGATTTCTGCGTCGGTGATATCATTTCAATTTCATTAAGGTTATTTTGGAGGTTCCTTACAAAAGAACTTATATCCATTGACTTATATTGTCTTGTGTAGGCTAGATGTTTTTGAATTTTTAAATGTTTATTCTTTCTTAAGACCCAAATAAGGTCGTGGTCTGAGACGCCGCAGGGCTTTATTTGGACATCTACGATTTTGTGGGGGTGGTTAGTGTAGATATGATCTATTAGAGTTTGTGACACCATTGTAGTTCTTGTTGGTTTCCCTACCATCTGTTTAAATTCATATAAAGCCGAAGTTAGGTATTTGGTCTTAGCAGCGAGTGGTTTTGAAAGTAAATCGCTGTTTGTGTCTCCTAGGATTATTATTTCCGTGTTTTTCCCGTTTCTAGAAAGGTTATTGATACTCTCTTTTAGTTCCTTTATAGCATTTTCATAGCTAGGTTGGGTCGGTGGTATATATATGAAACTGACATAGAACTTGCTGGAATTTTGATACGATATTTCTATCCATATTGATTCAGTGATGGTGAGGGTGATGTATCAAAATGTATATTGACGAGGTTAATAGGTAGGTTGGATTTATGATATATAGCTACTCCTCCTCCAAGTTTCTTCTCCCTGTCTTGTCTTATGAAGGTATATCCTTCTATGTTACAAATAATGTCTGGGATAGTTGCGTTCAACCATGTCTCTGTGATGCCTAAGATATCGATGTTGTAAAGTGTTAATAGGTATTCTATTTCTAATATTTTATACTTCAAGCTTCTTATATTTACGTGGGCAATTTTTAGTCCCGACTTATTTTTAGGGTTTATGAAGTTTTGTAGATTGTTTCTCATCGGCAGGGGATTTGGCTTCAGCGCTGTTGAAGTTGTAAAGGTGTTAGAATCATTTGTATAGCAATTTTCACAAGCTCTGGGTCAGACTTCAGTAACATCTAGATCCTGGCTGGGGTGATTCGCTTCTCTTAGTGCCGGTGATGTTAAGGTTAAGCCCTTTGCTTGAGAGCCATGTATTTATTTGCAAAGTAATTCTTAATCGTTGCTTCTCTGAAAACACTTTTTCAGATTTGGAGCGGGTTGCTTTGCGTCAAGGGAGTCTTAACGATGGTTGACATCATTCACAAGCGAGTCAAGGGAATTCCAGGATCAATGATGTCCTTCGCTGCTCAGAAACTCTTTCTTTATTTCGGATTCATTTTGGGAAAAGGTAGAGTCTCCAGAGTCGGGCTTTTCAAATTTTGGAAATTAAGGGGCAGTTAGTTACAATATTTTAAAGCGTGCACCCTGATTCATATGCCAAGCAGAGCCGCGGTGGTCTAGTGTGACGTCACACAAGCGAATTGTTGGAGAGAGAAAAAATTCCAAAGGGAGCGTGAGCCCCCCCCTCCTTGCCTGTCTCGCTCCGTAGCACGCGTAAACACAAAACACGAAAGATGCCGAATAAATCTATTAATTGTACACGCCATCTATGATGGACGCGCAAAGTTAAAAATACATCCAATGAAAAGAAAAGAAAAAAATAACCCTTTCTATCCATTTTCCGTAAATTTGTGGATAAACGATTATTTATAAACGAAGTTGAGGATATAATACGATTTAACAAGCAAGTTCTGAGGATAATAGCGTTGACAACATGGAGAGATAACGCCGAGTTCCAAAAAAAGCGCCATTATACTTTAAAGCCACTATTAAACGCGGAATAGCTAAGGTAGTGAAATACAATTTTTTCGAACTTCCTTGAACTATGAATGCGGTATTGAATTTCTGAACACGTTTGCTTCGATTTGCAAACTGCGAACGCGTTACCCTTTGGATGTAACAATGCACACAGACACACCCACACGTCCAGTACAGTGAAGTAAATGAACAGTGCCTTCAACCACTCAGTCTTTTTCTATTGGTTTGTGTCGGTGCAGGCTTCGATATTCCTTCGTCACTGGCGATTCGCTTCACCGTTGGAGTTTACCTCTTGATAGTAGTGGTCATCGACAATTTGTTCAACGGAGTCTTGAAAGCCAATTTCTCGTCTCAGAAGATAGAGAACATTAACGGAATTCCGGATTTGTTGAGAGTACCCGACGTCAACGTTTCAATTTCTGACTTAATAGAAGACAGAGTTAAACAATCGGTGGAGATTTTTAAATACTTTAATCTCATTTCCAAAGTCCATGAATAAAATTTCAATCCTAACAGACTGACGATGACATGAAAACTCTCTGGCATCAGCGAGAAAAACGCTTTAAAGTGGGAGACTTACAGTCAGGAAAGGACATATGGTTGGAGATATACTTTATTTACAGTTGGTCTTGTTAGTGACTTGGATGAGCAAAATCTGAAACTAGCGCGTCTTCATCTTGGTTCGGCCAAGTACTTCGAACAACCGCTAGTGATCCCAGTTAACAATGGAACAATGAATCCGAAAGCTCTGAAGATCATCAACCAAAGGTTCGTTAACTTTCTTAATGCAAGAACAGTCTAGGTTTAGGTCTTTCTCCTTCGCACATTAACGATGATCTTTAATATAAAACGTAGCTAGTAGAGTCTTCTTCCATAATTCTATACCTCAACTGGCGTTCACGTGCATTGACTAATAACGCTGGAAAAATGCTAATTATTGTACAACTACTCTCGAGCGCGTAATGGCGAGTTCAAGAGCTCCGTATTGCGTTACGTTATAGCTCGTGGAACCGATGCGTAGTAAAATGGCAATTTTTTGCAGTTCCACTTCCAACTGCCCATTGATCCCATAGACCATTTTCATAGCACCGCTTAGTTTTGACACCGCTAAACCAATCAATTGCTCATTTGGTAATCCGCTGTCAACAAAGTCCAAGTGAGAAGCGTGCAAATCAAGAAACACGCTTAAAATGAGGGCTTTTGTTAAATGTTCATATCGCTACGTGCCCGTGAAATCCACCCGAATTCTTTTAATAACTCGCGTATTTTATTCGAAATCGGTATAATTATCGTCAACTCTTCATACTTTCACTTGAAATCTTTGGGGAATATCATTATTCAAGTCCCGGCCAAAAGTGTGGCGTGTGTACCTTGAAACTATCAAATAAAGTCAGCATTAATCACGCGCGGACAAATTTTGCAACCTGATTTAAGTTATTGAATTGAAAAATTAAAGTATCTCACCATTTGGTGATTGCAGATTGCGGTCTTTCGTGGAAACCGGCCAAATCACAGCATCTCACCGCGTGTTCGAGAGAGACTGGCACTTCGAATTGGAACCTCAACATTCGACGGCTGAGAATGAAGTCCACAAACTCGGGTTCAAGGACATTGAAGCCAAGTTCAGATTGTGGGCGGCAATGCTTGGAGTCGCTTCTTTTGTCTTCACCGTCGAGCTACTGACAAGATTCCAGTTTCGAGAACCACTGCACATCATTAGGCTTAAATGAGGATTGTTAGGAATGTAATCCCTCGCAACGGAACTTTAAACCGGAAACTGATTTAAAACGGTTTTGATCCGAACAAAAACATGGCTAATAGTCGGTTCAGACTAGTATTTATTTGCATAAAGCATAGGTATCTTCATGGTTAAATGACTCATCAAAATTGCACAACACCCGTATGCAAAGATTAAAAATTTTAAGACTTGGAGCGAGGCCGCATTCGACCGAATTCAGTTTAGCATACACAATAGCAGACGACGGTAACCGCGAACTAGCACAAAGACTACTTTTAGGGAGTGAATAAGCCTAATAGAGCTGCGCCGATTGAACGGCCAATCATGGCGAAACTCTGATGCCTTGCGACTTCTGGCCACTTTCAAACTTTCCCCTCATCTACTTTTGGTGATACTAAGCTAGGGCCTACTTCGTTTATTGTCGTTTGCGGATGAAACCAAGTTTATTTAAATAAGTGACACTTGGTAATGACCATAAGCTAGCGTAACTATAATGACGAGTAAATACCTAACGCAATCATCGACAAATACTCAACTGACCAAAGCACTAAGCAGTAGCGTCGCTAGGGTTTGAAATTTGGGAAGGCTTAATCTGAGCAAACTAGTTATTATAAGAACTTAATAATTGCATAATGGGTTCATTGGAAAATGTGTAGACCTTTAACACTATCGGTAAATTTGTGTCAACGTGAAATTATTCGTATTTTAAAGGGTATGAGAGGCTTCGTTTGAAAAACCTCTGATTTATATAGCAAAAGATAGAATTAATTACTGTGAATTCAAAAATATCAAGCTTTTAATTCTCCGATTTCTAGTTATTTGGCAATATGCATTTGAAAATGCTTCATATGAAATTATTTAGAATCCACTTTTTAAGAAAAGCTAAAACGTTTTCTTGTTTTTGACGTCACACACGCGAGATGGTGCCACTCTCTCCGCTATCAGACCCAGAGTTTAGACAGGGGAGAAGCATGGACAGAGCTCGAGACGCTTATACCTCGTGCGTATAGGATTACCGCGCTTTTTTCCTGAACGTCATAGTGATGTCATAAAAGAGCCGAACAAGCTCGACAAGACAAAAAGATTTATATATCGAAACTGAGTTTTCGTGATTTTCCAATGGATTTTAAAAATAGAAACTTTGGTTCAGTTATATTAAAAACTTGATATTTTGAAAGAGACTTGAAAGTGTAATATAATACCACTTTCGTGCTACAATATGATATGAAATTGTAAATTCCCATACCCTTTAAAGATATACAACCTTTTATAAAAACTACGGAACCGATTATGAAGGATTTTCACTCGTCTTAAGTTCATTTTTAGTTTTGGTTAGTTTTTAGTCCACACTATTGGGACTCCCTTCGAAAGAACATGTAACATTTTACTTGTCTCCATCTGCTCTTTTGTTCAAAATTGTACTGTTTGATATTGAAATTCATCTCTGCAGAGATGAAACTTGACGAATCTATCATTTTTATTTTTTATTTATTGCTACAGAATTTTAGGTTGCTAACAGCAATTTTTTGGTAGGATTTACGGATTATTTTGTGGGGGGGGGGGCTAAGTTTGGAATTTGGGGGGCTATAGCCCTCCTAAAAAACGCCTGGCGACGCCACTGGCACTAAGTGAAAAAAAAATGGAAGTTCTTACAATAATTGCAACCGTAAACAAATTCTTCTGTCGGCGAATGAAAGCAGTCTTTTTGAAAATTTGTAAAAAATAGCATGACCTAGTGATAGTGCGTTCAAATTAGAAAATCCAAAGTTAATAGTATATACTACTTAATTACTTGGAATATTGGAATTCTAATATTTTTGTAAAACCGCGATGACTCTTAATTCGAAAATACGCGTAAGAATTTGTTAACGAGATATAAATTACTTCATAGATATTTATTGATGTATTCTAAGAAATAAATGGAAAATAAAAAATTACTAAATGTATATGTGGGAAAATAAATAATTACTAAATTAATAATTACTACCAAAAATGATTCTCGGTTTTCAGAAATTTTAAAATTTGTTAGAGCAATTTTTTATGGCGTTAAAATTTAATTGGCAGAGAGGAAAATAAAACATTAAAAGACTCTCATGCCAAGAACCGAGAAAGTTGACGTATTTAACAAACGCGACGAAGACGTCTGTACCTTGTGCGTCGGTTGACTATCGGTAACTGCATCTTGCGAGGGAAGACATAATAAATCGGTAAAATGTGTAATAGTGTTAGCGCGGTGTTAAGCAATATGGATTAGAACTTGCTCATTAGTGATAAAAATTCTTCATCATCCAATTCCCACTTAAATTATTTTCTAAAAGATGTTTCATGTGTTAAGATACCTTATTTCAGTTCCCCACTATATCTCCTTGAATTACGGAAGTTTATTCCATTTTCAACCATGATTAATGATGATACTTGATTGAGAAATACCCGCTCAATTCAATACTCACGGGATACAGTGTCCACGGCAATATAAGGTGCCATTTCTAGTTTAGCATACATTTTTTTAATTTCATAAATCGTAGAAAATCAACACACCCACAAATAAGACCGTAGAGTAAGAATTTTGTTTGCCCAAAAAATTAAATCCATCAACTTTCTGGTCAACTGAAGGTGTTCCATTTGTTTACGGAATTTCGAAAGCAACCTCACCGCCAGTCCGCCACTAATCGGCTCCTAATGAAGGAAGGCTTTTTGTACATGTATATTTTTACGAAAACTGGCTCTGAAGTTGTAAGGCTGGTACAAGCCGGGAAGATACAAACTCACGCGAAATTCTTCATTTCCAGGACGAGTATAACAAGTCACGAAAATTGTTTCGTATTAGCTATGTGTGTTTAGGATGGGGAGGTTTGTCATGCACGACGTGGAAAAAAGGTTGAGGTATAACTTGAATTTTAAGAAATTCACAACGTGGGTTACCCTAACTAAAATTGTCAAGTTTACAATGGGTTGCAAACATTTCAATAGCCTGTTTGTACAACAAATATTGAACGGCCAAAGTACCAAAGTCGTCACTTCATCAGTACCCTATAACGTTTTTATAACGCATAGCATCTCGTGCCCTCCTTTGCATCACAATTTACTTACTTGAATTAAAAGTATGATGACAAAGTTAAGGATAACAAAAATTGAGTCGTGAGAAGGGTGCAGTATATTTCACCATGTTGTTGGAAAATTATGAAAATTTATTGATATTATAATCAGAGTTGTGTAAACCTCATAGTAAAATATTGAAGCCATTCATCAGATAGTTCGGCCGCCATGTTGGAAAAAGGCCGCCAGGAATGTCATTTAGATAAGAGTATATTATTCATAAATTATGAAAATTGGTAATAATTAAGTTGAAGACCGTCTAAACATCATTATTGAATATTGAAGACGTGCTACTGATAGTTTGGGCGCCTTCTTGGAAAATGACTACTGGAAATACTAAATATATTTCAAACATATAAATCTTTTCGAAATTCCTATATTGAGTAGATGATTTTCATTAACACCAAAAAATAGCCATCTTCAAGTCGATATTATCGACGCCATCTTTAAAAATGGCCACACGAAAATTAATACCCTAAATTCTGAAAAAAAGAAAAGTTATTCAAAGCTGTAATTCTCAACATGTTGATTAGGGTATATAATTTAATATTAGGTTTTATACATTCTCGTGTTGTTAAAGATTAGATTTAAGACAAATCTCTAACAGTTCGTTCATATTTATCTCGTCAGCCTGAAGACTTTTTTCACAATAATTGCGTGTAAGAGGCCTTGAACAGGCGCAGCGCCTGGCTGGGGGCTCATCATATTCCAAATTGAACCTGCGGAAACGCCGTCAAGGCACACGGGATCGGCCAGCGGCCCCGACGAACGCCCCTTGAGCAGGTGACAGAAGCTGGGCACCGTCAATGGCGAGCCCAGCCAGAAGGTGGTCGGTGACAGCGAAGGATTAAGGCAGAAAGAGGCTCGAGGTGACGGAGGATTTCCCTCCAAGCACATCAGTGCCACACGACCGAAACAATGTATCCGCGACCCTCAGAGGGTTGCCAATTAAGCAATTAAGGTAACACCTGGGCGGGGCGAAGCGGCCGAGCAAAACATTCTGGGAAAGGGGCAAGGAACGTTCTGAACAAAGGGCGAACCAAAGCAACTCCTGAACCGGTACACCGAACTGGGCCCCCTCAGCCACAACAAGCCCTTTTGCTTTGCTCTATACCAGCTAGTACCGCGACAGTGTCCACGCATTGCAGAGGAAACTAATTTGGATCGTCTCTATTCACAGTTCTTTACACAAGAAGTTCCGCACTTAAAGATAATGATTATTAAAAGCTGGGCTTGAGTGGTGTGAATGGGTCTTACGATTCGGGATCGCCAACCATCCTCATTCTTCGGGGTTTAAATCGTTCCCTAGCTATTGTAGTAGCGGAATATCTTGGTTCTTTTGCTAGTCTATCACACTCGAATTGGAACGTCTTCATTCTTAAATCTGAAACCAAAAACCACAACAAGAGAATCTCAAATCGAGACATTTGAGAAAAAAAGGTTCCGAGAACACATGCTGTAACTGGGTGTGGTTATGATAAGGTGGGGTTTAAAGTAATTACAGATAGTCAACATCTTACAAATACGTTGAGAGTTTTTAATGAAAGTATTAAGTCAACAATAGCTAGGAAACGATTTAATACCGAATTTTGAAAAGTATACTGTATCTAAGTGACATTCCCGGCGGCCATTTTCCAACATGGCGGCCAAACTATCTCATGAATGGCTTCTACATTTTACTATGAGGTTCACACAGCTTTCATTATAATATCTATAAACTTTCCTAATTTTCCAACAACAAAATGAAACAAAATGTACCTAGCATTCAAGGCGGCCATTTTCCAGTATGGCGACCAAACTATCTAAGACAGAGCTGTGAAATTTTATTATGATGTTTATGTGGTTACATTCATAATATGCATTAATGTTCGTAATATTTGAAGAAGAACGTGGAATACATTGATGCTGGCATTCCAGGCGGCCATTTTCCAAGATGGCGGCGACAGGTGGCGCTTTACAGCAGGGGACTTTTAGTATATTTTTTGTTGGGTCAAAAACAACACATGTACCAATTTTCATCTTTTTGTTCAAATGTTCTATCTGTCCTGGCCTATAAGTCGATCATTCCGTATACACAGATTCTTAGTAAATCCCAGGTCTGCCAACTTAAGAATTCTGTTTGAAGAGGGGAGGTCAAGTTTTAGTCTGGGTTTTCCAACACCTCGTTAACCAAAGCCGTGAAATATGAAAATCCCAATTTAATTGAGCCGATACAACTAAGATCAACCACAGTTATCATCTCTTTCGCCAATAAACCTTTTTCAAATAATTGATTGCACGCTCTTCAATAATCGTATGTTACTTTTGCGCTTTTCCTCTCTTCTTCTTTCCCAATTTTCCCAATTGCAAAGTCGTACAATTCTCATAAAACCGTTTCTTGTTGCATGATCATGCTGGGGGTGACGTTCAAACGGGTCCACGAATCTCTAATAATGTAGCTGGTAAGGAGTTTTGGGACAATCCTAGTTTCCTTCCTCTCAAATCTAGCTTCTTATCTACGCTTTAGAGCTTGAATATCACGCCAACCAAAATTTATACCGCCTCTGGAGAACTGTTTAGGTCCATTGGGTTTGGATGAGAAAAGGGCTTGAACAATACTTTTAAGCTGGTGTGAAGGGCATATAATCCAGTGAATTAGTTTTCCTATGGCAAAAGGATTCTGAAAACTGGGATGGAACCTTAGATTTCCTGTGTCAGTCGGTATTGGACCCTTTAGTCCAAGCGTTCCTTTGATCAAAGCCAAATTCTCACTAGCACCATCACACACTAGCCCTACAGTACAAAATCCATAAGCATGAAACACCTCCAAGTTTTAAAAAGAGCATCAGCAACAAAGTGTTGCTGAAACGATGATGAAGAGGTGAAATAAGGTCCAATGAGATGGTAGTCTGATGTGAGATCCCTCCAGAAAAATTGCAAGATATACTGTGTAGCAGAGGGAGCTTTGGAGTGCTTGGGTTCAAAAATGTCATTTAAGTCATTGAAAGATTCTCTTGTCATGGCAAAACCTTTGAATTCGTTTGATTTAGAATTCCAAATCGTTTTATCTATCACCTTAACTTCGTCAAAAATCGTTACTCCTATGCCTTGTGGTTTTTTTTCGCCTTTTTTCTCCTTTTCCATTTGAAAGGCTAGCTACTCTTCTCCCTCTTCGGCTAAATATTCTTGGTTTGTCCCTGATTTTAATGAAAACTTCTTTGATTTCCCTTTTAAAGTCGCTTCACTTGGTAGATTTTAGATCTTGAAGCTTCGCATAGCCTTAAAAGCTACTGGACCTCGGCAGTAAATAGCCAAAGCAATCCTGAGAGTAATTGCGCTCTAACGGTTTGTCCTCTTACCAGTTTTACATCTTTCTTGGTCTTTTCTAAACTCTTCTTTTTGGAGTCCTTCTCCCACGCTTTCTTAAGCAACTCCTTCCTTTTTCTCAAAAATTTAGGATCATTCAAAATCGAATTCAGTTCGTCAGTGCAGTTATTATTAATGAAGTCGGTGATAGCTTCCATTTCATCGGATTGATCTCTGTCAAGCTCAACTTCCTTAGATTTAAGTTTAGTTTCCACTTTTGCTAATTTTCGGTTTAATATTGTTTTTGCTATCCTAAGTCATGTTAGGAGTAGCTGCTTACTTGAGAGGGTTAAGTTTTCAACACTGAAGCTACTAGTAATGCTTTGACGCTAGGATTTTCTTGTGCGGGTTTCCGCCAAATATCTTTTCTTAGCTTTTGTTAAGCAGTTTGTTGCATATTTACAGTTTACACATTGCTTTATCTTAAGGGTTTTTGGTTTCGTGTCTGCGTAGTAAACATCACATTTTTTGATTGATATCTGACAGTTTGATAATCATATGTACCATTGTAGATTGCGTTTTTCCATTTTCAATTAATTTTAAATTAATGCCACAGCAAAATATATATATACAGATAGTTAAGTTTCTCTTTTTTATTTTTTCAGTGTCTAGTTCACTTTCAGCATTCATGATATTACGCGTTTTAGCTTTTTTAAAGAGAATTGAAAATAACCAATCTCCGCTCTTTCGTATTGTTAAAGAAATTGGATCCATTTTTGCACTCAGAATTCCTACTGACTGAAGCTGTGTGACTGTCTTCGTCTAAAGGCTCGTTTTCTTGGTCGCTTGTACGCTACTAGTAGCGTGGACAAATTGCTAGAGAATTTTTCCCGCTTGTGATTCACAAGCGCGAGAAAATCGTTCCAAGCTTTAACGTTTTCATGGTCGCGTTTAAAATGCGCGCTCTCCCACATTTCGCGGAGCGGAAAAAAGGATGTTTTTCAAAATGGCGGATGCAACACGTCGGAAACTTCTTATTCGTAAGAAAATATTGTTAATATCTCTATTAGTAATTAAAAATAAACAAAATAAGAAAAGGCGGTATAGAGACAAACGTTGGTGGGTTCACCCGATTTGGCAAAATCGCAAAACCGAGGGAGATTGGGGATCTTTGGTGTGTATTTATATTTTACTATCTAGGCCTTGTCTAATTTTGTGATTAAATTATGTTATTAAATTAGCTCCAATCCATGCGAGCACACGACCACAGTTATTTTCAGAACTACCCTAGTAGCACAAAAAGGTTGGCCCAACTGAAAGGGGTTTGCTGTTGGCCAACTAGGTTGGCGCGACTCTGATTTTTCGGACTCAATGACCTACCTGCCCAACTTCTGATTAAACAGTCGTTTTACTACCGGCAACAGCCCTAGGCCAAATGATCATTAATTCTTGGCCAACTGCTTTTTCTAGTCGTTTAATTGTTGGAAGCATCTGTAGGCTTGCTACCTTTCAGGTTTAGTTGAACAGCGGCTAAAAGTTTGACTGATTAATATTTATTTCCAATTTTTAAATTTAATTAGATTTACCAATTATAACATTTTGAGCCTGAGTTCTTTAAAGGCGTATTTCTCATTTAGTCCTATCCAATTGAATTTGAGCAGAAGTTCGTGACTCATTACATTTTTTAATATCCTTCTGGTGCAGTCTTTTATCTTTTTCCCTCCAAACGACGCAAACTTCTTTGCCTAAGAAAGGGAGGTGTTTAAATATTTTTAAATAAATTATTTTCTTGAACATACAATCTTATTTCTTGAATCCTCATTTTCCAAAAGCTCTTCTAGTATCGATAAATCATTCAAAGATTTCAATGGTATCTGTGGAAAACCATTAACGTCCAAATCTTCAGAATCAGCAGCAGAAGATTTTTCCTTGTAACTATTTTTAAGGAACTTGTCCATTTTAGCGTTCAAATCGGTTAACATTAAGATCATAGTTCTTTGAAATTGTTCTGAACTGAAGCTCGATAATGTTTCCTGTCTTTCATCGGATCTAGATTTTAGATTAGCCGGATTACGGAATGCTAAAATATGAAAATTTTATAATTAAGGTTAATTAAATTATTTTTAAATAGGAGAGAAAGTATAAAAAGTAGCTAAATACTGTACGCACAATTACGGGGTTCACTGTAAGATTTGTTGGGCGGGGTACTTGCAGTTTCATAATTGACAAAATGACTTCCGTTGCGGCTAAATTCTCGGCTTCTATCTATGAAACGAAAAATAATTACCAATATTGAGCTTTTAGTAGATGCATGTCATTAATTACTATTGTGTCCTATGTTACGGAAATCTCGCCTTTCATCATTTCGGTAATTATCTTGTCGATACGAAGATTCTGTAAGGCATATGCTTTTGTTTACATTGTTAAAGCGCGAAAAAAAAAGAAAAAACATTTCTTTGAAATACCTTCGAAGCTTTCTCTGTGATGTACATCTTCATCTGATAATGGAACACTAGGACTTCTAGAGCTGCATCATTTTCGAAACTTTGTACACAACGTTTTAAGCTGTCTGGAAATACGCTTGCTTAATTATGTCAAAGGGATAGCGCATATATATTTGTGTGCATACTTAAATTAAGTTTGGCTTTGACTTTTTCTACTAAAGTAATGGTTTTGTGGTCTATCACTATTCGTAAAGCATGACGCTGACGCATCAGCGTAAACCGCCGATAACACAGAGTTTGATACCACTTTGTTAGATTTTTCTTTATGCGAAAGAAAACTTAAAGGTTTCTCTGAAATGCTATGCGACTCTGTGTCAGTGATTCGTCGAGGAACTGAAGGCTTAAGATAATTATTTATTGAAGCCACTGTGTGAAAACACACTGTGTTTATTGAGGAATTCGAAGCATCATTTTCGATGTGAGAGATTTTTTCAAAAGCACTTCCGGTATTTATATTTGGTAGAAAAGTTTGACAGAGATTTTTTCAAAAGCACTTCCGGTATTTATATTTGGTAGAAAAGTTTGACAGAGATTTTTTCAAAAGCACTTCCGGTATTTATATTTGGTAGAAAAGTTTGACTCTCTAATTGTTGGTTATTAGTTGTGCTACTTTCAATGCAAACGTCATTGGTAATAGGTAATTCCAAGTTTTTTCTACCAATGAAACAGTTTTATCGGCTTTTCCGTTACTCGATGGATTTAATTTTCCTTTACTTGACGAATTTATTTTGCCTTTACTTGACGAGTTTATTTTGCATTTAGAAGCCGTTTTATTTACGTTTCTCCGAACTAATGTGGATTTTTTATATCTGACTAGTTTAGATGAACCAGCTTTAAATGAGGTGCAGTCCAACGTATCAAAATTGAACCACTAACACATTTTTCCACTAACGGGATTTTTGGACATTCATTATTCTCAACGACTGAAACAAAAAATATAAAAATACACGCCACTGATTTATTCTCGTCAAAAGTTAAATTGGTCTGTTCTAAAAAAGCTCAGAAACAAATCATGTTTACTTACATTGTTGAGCCGTTGTATCTGGAATAGCTCTAGATTCAAGAGCACTCATACTAGGAAGTGAATCACTAGTTTGTTCTGAAAATAATTTTATTAACACTAAGATTTCTTTTTTTTTTCACTTTTTTGTACTTGCACTTTTAAAGTCTTACCATTATTAGAGGGAAATTCTGGCGCTTTTGGGAGAGTTATTTGTTTTCTTCCGGCGGTTTTTTGGCAATTTTTGGAGAAACTGCCTGGCTTTCATCTATAAGAGTAAAATAATATGTACATACTGTAACCCTCCGTAGAATTTAACTAAGGGAGAAAGCTCCCGAGGGCCATAAAATGAATAAAGACAACTTACAGTATAATATCCAAAACACGAAGACTATTCTTCTAGACTTTATTAACGTAAAAAACGATAAAGGGATAAAAATCCCGCAATCTAACTTGATCGACTTTTACTAGCTCCGTCTTAGGAGGTATCTACAAAACTACAGAGAACTGTTCTCGTCGACCGTCGACCGTTAACTGAATAGTTACAACAAACATTTTTGTGAGAGAAAAAAGGGGGGAGGAGGAGCATGTAGCATGGAGGCAAAAAGCCCTGCCAGATCCAAGGAGCGGAAGCTCCAAGTATTCTGGCAGCCATGCTACATCCCCCTCGTTAGGAACTGTGGTTATTGTAGAAACAAAACGAAAGGTTTCCCCGAGGAACCTTAGAATCTTTTGCAGGGGTTATCACAAAAGGTAAATAAGAAATTTTTTTTGGTGTCTTTATATTTCCGAGATCCTCGCCAGAAGGGCGAATTTTGACTTCTTATCCCTGCGTTCGTAGGCTTCGGCGCTCCTGGGGTGTGGGCAGTCGGTCATTATATGGTGGCCAACCATATGGCAGCGGAGGCAAACTGCGTCTGACCAAATATAATTCTTTTTGGCCCCGGGAACTTTGGCTGGGATCAACCTTTTCTTCTTAATAGGAGCTTTATTGGGAAGGATTGGAAGGGCCGCTTGTTGAATTGATGAAACCCTCTTGGGAGTCCATCCCATGTTCCCGAACCTTTCCCATTCCTGCTCTCCGGGGTCGACTGTAGAAGAAGTCGATAAAGATCGTTTTTTTGCTTCTTCTTGGGCCAGTACTTGTTGTTTAAATTTCGAATGCACCGTAACGGGTCCTGTTTGTGGTAGCTCCTCTTCGTCTACATCCAAAATTTGTGCTTTATTACATTCGTGGGTAGTATGCCCCTCCTCCCCACGCGAGGCTCAGCTGACTACGATTTCGTCACTAGATTCTTGAGGCTCTGCTGGGCTCGCATAAAATATGAGATGTTCTGGGGGAACATAGCAATCTTGGGGATCGTGGCCTTCTTGTTTGCATGATTTGCATTCTTTTTGGAATCTTGGGCCTTGAAGATTTTCTTAAACAGCTAGCGATTTGTCCACATTTGTTGGACGGGTGCGCGAGTAAGGTTTAGGTTTTTGGGAAAATCCTTTAGGAGGATCGAAATAAGTTGGCCGATCGCTTCCTCCTTCCGCCATCTAAAAAATGAAGTGTTTTAGTAATTCCGATTAGATGCTTAGGAGATAAACTCCCATGGGAAGACAGAGATTTGCGCTCGGGAAAAACAGAAATGTTCCCTTGTTAAGTTCGTGATCTTATTATTTTGGAGGTAAACTTGGACCTCATTTGCGACCGTAATCGTTTATTATCAGGAGGTCGGTAATAGATGTCTACTTCATTACCTCCTGGCTGAACCGTCGCCCTCTTACACACCTCTCGTCGCCATCCCAATTTAAAAGGTTCTAAATACATATCGGGTAATGTAGCCCTATTTAAACGAGGAGTTCTCATAGACTCCGATAACGTGGTCGAAGAACTATCAGACGCACGAAACGATTGGGATTGCGATAGAGGAATCGATTCAGGAGCCAAAATCTCCTCCGAAAAACCAGAAGAAGGAGAATGATGTAACGCCGGTTCCAATATGGATTGTTCAGAAGACGTTGATTTGTTTTCCGGCGTTAGAATTTCTTCTATAAAACTGGAAGTTGACTTATGTAGCTCTGGTTCCTCGACTGATTTTCCTTAATCAGACGGGGAAGCCTCCCCTGCCGCAGAAGGCGGACTATCGTTAGTGGGATGATTGAGCTGAAAAGCCCTCATATCGTGGTTAGTACGGAGAAGGAGAGGAGGGTCTTCAAAAAGAGCCATGCCCGGTTCACTATCAGAGTCTGTAGGTTGATGTGAATCATCTGGGATTGCAGTACGGATCGGTTGATCCGCTGCTTGATCTTCTAGAGTACTTGATGTCGAGGTTTGAGGGACATCTGGAATAGCAGGAATTATCGGTTGATTGACTTCCTGACCGTCCTGAGGCGGTGACGGTGAAGTAGAAGATGATGATAATTCACATGAAGTAGTTGAGGAAGTCGCCGTAGGAGGGTGGTCCATGGTACCACCGTTCGTTGCGGGACTAGACTCAGGATAATCTGCAACCTCGGACTGAGAAGTGGGGCATTTCCGGCATTATCGAAGACAGCTACGTTTGTCCAGTAGAGTTTCAAATGCTCTAAGTTAACTTTCCCTACATTCTGCCCTGAGTAGTCTTCTAACTCGTAGACTACGGGAGAATGTTTTGCTACCCATTTAGGACTAAGCTTTTTCATAAGCTGACCTGTCGTACTTGATAAAGGATGTGTTTCCATCCATACTACGGTTCCTACCTCAAATTCTAGAGGGTCATGACGGAGGTCATAGTATTTCTTTTGGTGATCTTTTGCTAACTTAGATAATTCATTACCGAATTCTATTTGTTCCTTAAGAACTTTTAAAGCTTTATTACGACTGGGGTCATCAGGGTCCTGAATGGGTTCTTCAATTTCTAAATCCCAAGGGAGACGTGGCTCCCGCCCTAAATTCAAAAAGAAGGGGGATCTTCCCGTAGTTTCATGGGGTGCAGAATTAATTGCAAATTGAAGAATGTCAAGGGATTCATCCAATCTATCATGATGATTCCCTACATAAAATGATATAAGCTCGCCTATTACTCTATTGACTCTTTCAGTGGTATTTCCCTTAAGTGTGTAGGGGGTGGTAAACTTTGGATTAATTCTAAAAGCTCTGCAAGTTTGCAGCCAAAGTTTCGAGGTAAATTGTACCCCTCTATCACTAAGGATAGCTTAAGGAGCTCCCCACCTAGTAAAAATAGACTTGAAAGCCTGCACACAGGTCTTAGCTGTAATAGTTTTAAATGGTATCATTTCCACGAATTTAGTCATATAATCGACAAAAACTATGAAATATTTATAGTGGTGTCGACACTAATCTGGTCCCAAGGACTTGTTATCTCAGAGGGTTGCATTAACCCTGGCTTTTTTCTATTCCTAGCCTTAAACTGTTGGCATAAAGTGCATACTCTAACGTAATCCTGGACATCGCTAACTATAGTAGGCCACCAATATCTATATGTCACTTTACTTAGGGTCTTATCTTTACCCCTGTGAGCTGATAGTGGGTGGTCATGTAATAACCTCATGGCTTCTAGCCTTAAACGAGGAGGTAAATAAATTTTTTCAGGATAGTTCCTGTAAGGTCTTCTATAATGAACATCATTTTTTAATTCGAACATTTTATTCCTAACTGGGTTAGGTCCTTGCAAGGAATTTATAATAGGGGAAGCGAATGGGTCTTCCCTTTGAGATTTTCTTACGTCTTCTATTGTAAAGACTGAATATAAGGCTCTAGGACCTGGAGGACGAATCAGACCTTCAACAGAATCATAGAGGAAGTTGAATTACTACTACTGGTAGAATTTTGACTGGTACTACTAGTTGGATCCAATTTACTAGCAGAATTAGAAGTAGAAGAGCTAAAGTTAATGCTTAAAAGTTTTATCGGGGCCCTTGACAAAGCGTCTGCTACTACATTTTCTACTCCTTTCTTATGTTTAATAGTAAAATCAAACGTTTGAAGGTACATAGCCCATTTCGAGAATTTGGTTCCCTGATATTAAATAACCACTGTAAAGCCTGATGGTCAGTGAGAACAATGAATTTACGACCTTCTAGAAAGGGCCTAAACTTCTTAACCGCCCAACAAATAGCTAAACACTCTTTCTCGCTAGCGGAGTACCTTGTTTCCGGGTCTTTAAGTCCTGTGCTAGCATAAGCTATAGGAACTTCTACACCATCTTGTATTTGGGAAAGAAGGGCACCTAACCCTGCATCACTAGCATCAGTAGTTAAAATGCACGGGGAATCCCTTCTAAAGGAAGCTAAGGGATGAGCCTTACAAATCGCTTCCTTGATCTTTTCGAACGCCTGTTGCTGTTCGATACCCCAAATAAATTTTTGATCCTTTCTTTTAAGTTAATTAATGGGTGCTACTATTTGAGAGTAGTGATTAATAAATCGATTATGCCAACCTGCCATACCTAATAATCTCTGGACTTCCTTAACATTTTTAGGTGGAGGGAATTTCTGAATGGCTTCTATCTTAGCAGGATCTATATGCACTCCTGTTTCATTTACTATATGACCGATTATGGTAGCTTCTTTCTGAGCGAAACGACATTTTTTTAACTGTAGGGTGAGACCCGCTTCCTTTAATCTATTTAGGACATATTCTAAACACGTTAAGTGTTGGTCCCAATCTTCGCTAAGAGAGATTAAATCATCTAAATAGTCTATTAGTTGGAAGTAATCGGCATCTCTAAAGACCTCGTTAATTAAGCGCTGAAAAGAGCTAGGGGCGTTACAGAGCCCAAAAGGGAGTACATTAAATTCGTACTTTCCCATATGAGTCACAAAAGCAGTTTTTGGTCTGCTCTTAGGGTGCATTTCCACTTGCCAATACCCTGATTTAAGGTCAAGTGTTGTTATGTATTTAGGTCTTCCAACCCTAGCTAACATGTCTTCTATATTAGGCAAAGGACAAGGGTCCTTTATGGTAACTTGATTTAGTTTTCTATAATGAATACAAAACCAATAGGGTTTACCCTGTTTTGTTTGATCAACTAAAACTACGGGCGAAGCCCAAGGAGATACAGAGGGTCTAATTATCCCGTCATCTAGCATTTCCTTGACATTTTGCTCAATTAGTTTCCTTTTCTGGTCATTAACACGATAAGGTTGAGATTTGATGGGTGGACTATTACCCGTATGAATCTCATGGAAAACTAGTCTTGTTCTTCCTACTTTATCTGAAAACAACTTAGGAAATTTCAATAAAAGGGTTTCTAATTGATGACGCTGTTCATCAGAAATAGGGGCTGCGGAAACTGCGTCCCTAATACTATCCATAATCTCCTTATCTATAATATCCTTTTCAGATGGAATTGAAAAAGGGATCTTAAGTTACCCACTTAACATTGAGATGATTCAAAATCTAACTTGACCCTATTTTCTTCAAGGAAGTCTTGACCCAATTGAGGGAAGGAACTATGTAGAATTTAAATTTAAATTGTTTCTCACTTTAAATTGACTAAAGAGTAAACTCTAGTTCGTGAGAACCTTTTGTAAATGTATATCGGCCATCGCCCCAAACTACACAATCTAGTTGTTCATATTCAGGTAATTCTGAAGAATTTCTATATTTACAAATTTTCTGCCACTGATCTAGACTAACAAAAGAGGCATCGGCCCCACTATCTAATTTAGCGTGAACTGTCGCGTGATCAAAAGTAACGGGAATGGTAACCCTTTTATAAACTGAACCCTTCCTGACGGATTCGATCCTCAGGGGGAACGCGACACGTTTTTGGCATTTAAAGCATGTTATAACACGTTTAGAGGGGTAGGACAAAGCCAATTGACGACCCGGAGATTTTGATCTCTGGTTATTATATCTAGTAAAAGATATTTGACCTCTATTGGAGTTGTTAGCCTTAGCTTTGGCTCTAGAGTCCAAAGGCTGCAAGGGATATTCCCACCTAGGAGAAGAAGGAGGATTACAAGGGCTTTGACAAAGCCCGGAGGAACACTGACTATGGGCGGAGCCCTTATTAGCTGGGCAAGAGGACTTAGCTGTAACCTTAGGTTTAGGCGGAGATCTCCTCTTTTTCCTTTTTTCAGCAATAGGCGTCTAAGATAATCAGCATGATTAAGAGCTTGCACTTTCTGAGTACTCCTTCTGCAAACCACCTCCAAGGAAATGTAGCATAGGCCAGAACGTAAAACCATCAGAAACAATAAGATTTTACTCAAGTCGTAAAAATTGCGGTCGGTTGGTATAAAGTACGATGCTGTTGTTCACAAAGTCACAGAGTCGTTTAAACCTCCGGTAGTGACATAATGGCGTACACTAATGCAGAATATGCGGATATGCATCTTATGTATGGACTTGCGCGGGGCAATTCTATGGAGGCACGGAGACAATATCAGGAACAATTTCCGCAACGTCACGTACCGGATAGACTAACATTTGAGGGTTTTGACCGGCGAGAGAGTAAGGGTGGCCTTATAACACCAAAAATTTTACCCCTCCCCCCTGAAAGAGGGAAGGAAGGGGGGTAAAAATATTGGTGTTATAAAGCCACCCCTTGGGTTGAGGGGGAAGATGGGGGGATTGATGACTTCACGTGATGGTGTTGGCGGGAAATTTGAATTGTTGCGCCACCTGGCGTTGGTTTTCTTGATGACGTCACGGCTAATTTTTGATGAAGTAACGTTGCTGATACCTGTAGGGATAGGCTTATGGTATGGTAGATCCTGCAAGATAGGATTATGCTAGGTTATTCTAGGCTTATTATTATTACGAATCAGATTTTTGGTCAAAAACATTTAATGAACACAATCAATTCCAATTAATTCGCGAATGTACGCGTCGTTATTTAAGCAAATGTAGAATAAATTATATAATTGTAGCTTACGCGTCAAGTTTTTGTCACGAACTAAGTTACTAAAATCTTCAAAAATGCTCGAAGGAGCTATACATGCTGCTATGAAATTTTTTACACGGTCGTAATCATTGTGAGACATAGTACCGCGACTTACATAATATTTTTGATATATGTCATTCACACGTTTTACAATAGCTTCGTACATGCATTTATTAACTTCGGCTTGATCATTTAAAAGCTTGAAGTGAAACCTCATAAAACTAATTTTCTCGTTCAGTTTCCCTGCCTCTGCCTTTGTTAGGGTGAAGACGCTACCATCCTCGAATACTATATTCCTCTCCATAACGGTTATTTTTACTTTCAAGTTCAAGTAACGATAATTAACCAAGTCGCCAGTTTCCATAGCTGAATAGATCTCTGTCCTCTACTCCACAAATTCCTTCAAAACGTCTTCCGAGATGGTGAGATTAGTTCCATCCTTTTATGTCAAAAGTAGGCTTGGCTCGAACCCATTCACCCCGAACACACCGCAGAGCATATATTCCCTAGTCTAACACGGGCGTTCACACGGTAATCTCCGACCTTGGTGGACATTCTTGCTACAGGTCTTTACGGCTTGAAAGGTTACAACCGAATGATCTTTATTGCGAGATTTTCTTGAGTGCGGGGTTGATAATTAGCCTGAGGATATATTGAGTGGCTGATGCCTTTTTAATTGTCCTTTCTTCAATTGGCCACCCATGGTTTAGGACCCTAAAAAGGGGCGTGGCTAAACCATTTGTATTATCACTGGAATCTGTATTTAGAGTGATTTATGACTCACACAAACGTGTTAAGACATTCCATCTGTTTTTTTATTTATACGTAACCTCGTTCAGACGCGATGGCTTTTTAGGGGCGTGGTTTAACCAGTTGTATTGTTATGAATGGAATTTATTTTTTGATTTATTGCTTTGTTAGTTGGTTACTCTTCCTACCACGAAACATTTTTTTTGCCCCGAGGGGATTATCCCGACAAGTCTCTACTTGTTTAAGATATTTTTGTCGCGTTACCCGAGATTAAAGTAATATTTATAAAATACCAAAATGCAAATTCAACTAGAAATACAGTTACGAGGATGAAAGTAACTGCCACTATTTTCCCTGGCTTTGAAAGAGCTTCGCGATTTAACGTCTGCTTAGTAACAGCATCCATTACAATCTAACCTTTCACCCCCTTATTTGGGGTATAAATAGCGTCTGATTTGGTACGGACCTCATTTGATTGTTAGACACCGCCAGAATAAGATGAATCGAGAAATTACCCGTCTAGAAACGTTTGGTGGATTTTCGAGTACATTTGTAAAACCGTCAGAACTAGCCCGTCATGGGTTTTACTATTTAATTTCGGGGACCGACGCTGTTAAATGTCATTTTTGTGACTTAACGCTACGAGGATGGGAACCTAACGACAATGTTTTCGAAGAGCATCAGAAATTCAAGGCAGACTGTCCATTACTTCAAGGATTACCAACTAATAACATGGCTATATTCATCCAAAACCCATTGACTAAGGACATGCCACCAAACAGAAAGTACAGAGATGTCCCTCAAGAAGAGTGGGTGAAAGAAAAAGTCATTCCGCCAACTCAGCCCATACCAACAACACTTACTCCGAATGACGATATTGTACTAAGAATTAAACGCGTTAATCTCGAGAAAGCTATAATTGAAATCTTTATTCAAGAACTTTTACGACATGAAAGTTAGATCCTATTGTTGTAATACATTCCATACCTTATTACGTTTTTTAAATTATGAGAAGTTTTAGAACCAGTCAAAAAACTTGAAACGAAAACAGTCATATACATTGCATTTTAGTAACATGAAACGCGTCATTTGAAAAAAAAACATTTCAAATGTTCAAAGCGTTGAAATAAATTGTAACTAAAATTATTCAAATCATTCCTATTTTCAGTTTGGTCTTTGAGAGTTCCTCAAAATGATTTATGGCTTTTGGGAGGGGTGAATGACCTCGAGCCCCTTAGATGCATTGGAATTTATTTTTCTTTAATTGTGACACCCCACAAGTTGGTTTATGACCTTGAAAAGGGGGCGGAACTTGAACAAAAGCATTTATTCCCTTTGTTCTTTTGGGGCATCTATGGCCTTAAAAAGGGGCTGAACTTGAACAAATGAATTTATTTTGTCAATTCTTTAATTGGACCACCCACCAGGTTTTATGATATTCCCATGTGCTTTTCATTTTTACGTAAACATGTCCAGACGTGTTTTAATGGCTTTTGGGGGCGTGGTCGAACCAGTTGTATGGTTAACAATGTAATTTATATTTAGAGTGGTTTATGACTTGCCCAAACGTGTTATGACATGTTTATGACATTGAGGGGGATCTATTTTTTCTAATTGTATCACGAAAGTATAAAAGAGCGGATCACTCTAGGCTACTCATCAGTTTAGTTCTGACCGTTGTTGATGCAAGCCAAGAAATCTTCTGCTCCCAAACAAACCTTGTGAGTTATTCCGTGCCCATATCTTAGTGCTTTAGTATTTTTAACTTAGTTTTTATATTTAAAATTTTTTACAAGGGTTTTAAATTTTTTATAAGTACTTTACAAGTGTTTTAATATTTGACTCTTAGTATTTATAAGTACATTACTGTTTTATTGTCTTAGCATTAGTGTTTTAGAATATTTTGTGTTTTAGTATTATTATTTAGGCCTATTCAGTTTTATTATTAGTATTTTGTGTTATTTGTATTTTTAAATTATTGCAATGGCCAACTCTAAAGTAGAAATTGAACTCCCTATTGAAGTTGATAGTTTTTTTAGTCGACTTTCCAGACTCGTTAGAAATAGCATTTTTAAATGCCGATGACACGTTCTTGGCAAACTATACTACCCCCAGTCCATGGTTATCAATACTCCTCCTCCAACCCCGCAGTCTATGGGTAACAATGGCCCTCTTCCTCCTTTATCGCCTCTGGAAGAGGCCTTTCAAATCGCCGATGTTTCTTTCTTAGAAGGCTATTGTACCCCACCGATAGCTCCATCTCAAAATGAGTCAATGGATCTAGGGGAGGGACAGTTAGGGGTGGGGCTGTATACCCTACTCCTCCTCCACCTCCATCTCCGCAGTTGCACCACCAGGTGTAAACGTACTTTCTAGCGGGGTAGTGTCCTTCCCCAATTTTAATCTTGATGGATGGGAAATGGAAGTACAATTTGACAACAATATCGTCGAATCTGTAAGCGACTTCCTAGAATACGTTTTGGACGACTGTTTACCCGATGACATGATTGTAATTTCAATGACCAGCATTAGTAATCCAGGCATTCAAACCGCAGACTTTAGTTTCAGAAGAAGGGACCAAATAGATATTGGATTCATACTAGAAGTAGTCGCTGATAAGGCGTATAACTCGGAAGGAGGGTCAAAGTTTTTTCTCGGCCCTATAGGAATAAACATACAGCGCGTTAGGTTACCACAAGGTGTTCGCCGAGGAAAGGCCATTGGAATCTGTAGTTTCGAGACTTTTGCCAGGGAGAAGAAATGCATTATACAGATCAAAAACCACGATCGGCTATGCCTCCCACGTGCTCTAATTTTTGCTAGAATACACCGGGGGCATACAATGCACCCCCTTGACAAAAGCCTCGAAGCGGATTTCAAAACACTATGCCGTACCGATATTAGGAAAAAGGCAGGGGAGAGGCTTAGGAAGATGGCGGAGGAATTAGCCGTGGCGGCGGAAATACCATTGGACGAATGCGCGGGGGCGGATGCTCTACCAAGATTTCAAATTATAGTTTATACTGTTAGAGCAAACGTCCCCCACCGTATTTTCGGTGAAGCAGATTTCATTGTTGGTACCGATGGTAATCCAAAACCGCGGCTATACCTTTTTAATTATCAAAATCATTATGACGTCATCACCAAACCTAAGCCTCTCTTCCATTTCGATTTTTTCTGCGAGAGGTGCCTTGTGGGATATAATCAATTGGACTTTAAGCATGCATGCAACAAGTATTGTTATTCCTGTTAAAGGGCCAAGGAATGTGAGGGGGGAGAAATTAGATGCGGGACCTGTCATCGCGACTTTAGGGGGCAAGAATGCTTTGACGCCCATTATTATTATTATTGTTGTTGAGGAGGGTACGCGCCCTAGCACCGATGCCAAAGGCATATTGTGCATCCTCGTATTCAGGCCTTGAATAGGCCCGTAGCTACAGCGTAGCGAAGAATTCGCTCCACCGTAATAGAGGAGACCCTTGAGGGCTCCACAGTGTGTGAATCAAAATGTTCTAATCTAAGCGAGGCGAAGCAGTCGCACTCGCAAAGTACGTGAGCGGATGTTTCATCCTTCTCCCGGCACGACCTGAAGAGAGGGTCGTCAGCAAAACCCATCAGATGGAGGTGTCTATTAAGCCGACAGTGTCCGGTCAGAAGACCGGTGGCCAGCCTAATATCCCATCTGCTGAGCGAAATTAGGTCTCTAGCGCGAGACCTGCAGGGACCATTGACTAACTGTTTTGTCTGTCTCTGGCCCTCCATGTTATGCCAGAGCTGGTTTTGTATGACAGTCAACCTGTCATGCAGACTCCGTTTGACGTGCCCGTAGGGGATGGGGACGGCCGGCTCCGGCCCCAAGAGCTTGGCCTCCGAACCCCTTTTCGCAAAACTATCGGCTTGCTCATAGCCATAATACCCGCTATGCCCTGGCACCCAATACAACAGAACCCTGTTGCAGGACGCCAGTCGTGCTAGCAGATCAAGGCAGCTGCGCACCAGTTGAGAGGTAATCTCACACTGGTTCAGCGCATTCAAGGCGGCCTGACTGTCAGAGTAAATTCTCACAGTCCGTCCGGTATACCCTTTGTTAATACAATAATCTGCGCAATAACAGATCGCGGCAATTTCCGCCTGGAACACACTAGCGAAGGTGCCCAGGCAAGCAGAAAAACCGACCCTTGTGGTTTGACAGTAATAGTCGGCGCCAGAGCCAGAGTCAGTCTTGGAACCATCCGTGAACCAAATAGTTTCACCTCCGGTGCCAAGAGGTAGCAGGTTAGTCCACTCGGCCCGACTGGGAAAGTGGATGCTGAATGGCTTAGTGAAGTCAAAACTGGTAACTGTTGAGAATAACAGCTTAGAATAACTTTTCTTTCTTTCGGAATTTAGGGCAATGATTTTCACGTGGCCATTTTTAAAGATGGCGTCGATAATTTCGACTTCGAGATATCCATTTTTTGTTGTTTATTACGTTAATGAAAATCATCTATTCAAAAATGGAATTTCAAAAAGATTTATATATTTGAAATATATTTAGCATTTCCAGCAGTCATTTTCGAAGATGGCGCCCAAACTATCATTAGCACGTCTTCAATATTCAAGTATGATGCTGAGACGGTCTTCAACATAATAATTACCAATTTTCATAATTTTTGAGCCATATACTGTATCTATATGACAATGATGGCGGCCTTTTTCCAACATGGCGGCCAAACTATCTGATTAATGGCTTCAATATTTCACTATGAGGTTCACACAGCTCTGATTGTCATACCTATCAATTTTCATAATTTTCCAACAACATGGTGAAATATACTGTACCTAGCATTAACGGCGGCCATTTTCCAATATGGCGACCAAACTATTGAACACAGAGCTGTAAAATTCTGCCATGATGTTTATGTGGTTCCAATCATAATGTGTACTAATTTTCATAATTTTTGAAGGGGAACGTGGAATACATTGTAGCTGACCTTCCCGGCGGCCATTTTCCAAGATGGCGGCGAAAGCTCGCGCTCTACAGCAGGGGACTTTTAGTATATTTTTTGTTGGGTCAAAAACAACACATGTACCAATTTTCATCTTTATGTTCAAATGTTCTAGGTCAAACCCTAAAAGTCCTGGGCTATAAAGAATTGACTGGTCGTTGGAATTTTGTAACAGATTAGCGTGGGGTTCGCCATGGTGCAAGTTTGAGGTATTATAGTGGGGCTTGCCATGGTGCACGGGCGAAATTAAAGGGAGGAGGTGGCTTACCATGGTGCATGGTTGGAGCATTAAAGGGGGACGCTTCCGTAGGTGCATGTTAGGGGCATAAAAGGGAGGGGTTCGTCTCGATGTCATGTTTGGGGCATAAAAGAGAGGTTTGCCTCGAGCTCATGTTTGGGGCATTAACGTAAGAGGTTTGTCTCGAGCGCATGTTTAGAGCATTAACGTAAGAGGTTTGCCTCGAGTACATGTTTGGGGCATTAACGTAAGAGGTTTGCCTTGAGCGCATGTTTGGGGCATTAACGAAAGAGGTTTACCTTGAGCGCTTGTTTGGGGCATTAACAAAAGAAGTAAGCTCCGAGCGCTTGTCTGGTGCATTTGGGGGCATTGAAGGGAACTTTCCTTTTGCCTTAAATTTCTACAATTTTGTTCAACTATAAAATATAATGGTAACTAAAAATCATATATTTAATAAAATATTGAACTATTTAGCGGAACTTTTATGTCATTGATATAGTTACGCTCACTACCAACGGCGCGTCCCTCAACTTCATGCGCGGAACAATTTTTAACATAAGATGAACTCAACGGGACATTTGAGGATATAACTTCTTCCATTTTACACGATTCGTGTTTCGTAAGACCTCGCCCTCCACGTTCAGTCGCTTCCGAAAGCTCAGTGACGGCTCCGTCAGTTTTAAGCTCGGTGCACCCTCCCTCATCTACCACTTCTCGGGCTCCAAGGAACGCAAGAACTTGACCCTCGGTAAACAATAGCCTACCCAAAAGCGGTCTTGAAAATGCCACTGCTGCAAATTGGCAACTAGCATTAGAATTCTTTTTCGGATTTGTCTGCCTCATTTGAAACTTGCAATGATTTAGAAGGGCTCTTACAAATTGGTGACGTTGCCAATTATGGAAGTGGGTTTTGGGCTGAGGTTGATGGTTTCTGTACACTATTTTCTGATTGTGGAATTGCGATAAAACATTCTGATATAATTTTGGTATTATTAGCCTGCGGAAATTTCCTCTTCTGGGTTTCGTTCGTGGATTTTAAAAATTTATCTGTTTCATCTCATTTATTTTTCCAAAGCGCTGAGCCTCCACTTTCGGTATTCGTCAACAACGATTTTGCATACTTTGTTGATGTAAGGAATTAGCCTCACATGGGCGACAAATAAACCATCTTTGTTTATCGCATCTATGGCTGGTGGGATTTGATATAATTTATGGGCCTCATTCCTTTGTTTAGCAGTTAAGCGTTTTTTCCCTTTTTTTTAGCCTCCTAGTAATTTGCATGCCAGCTTTATTTATCAACCATATTTCACCCATGGCACCCCCAACCAGTCTATTCATAGAGTATAGCTTATTAGTTTGAAGGTGTCTGATTTTACATTACGAGTTTTTTCAATAATATTTAGGTCTAAGCTGGCATTTAAAGGGTTCAATTTGAAGAAAAATATTCAAAGTTCTCAATGGAATAGTTTTCGTAAGCGTATGTTGGTCGTGAAATCTTATTTTTGAGACCCATGGCAGTACCGTGGATAAGGGATGCGTTTGAGGAACATTTGTCTGCACAGCATGTTTGTTAAGGGTATTTCTTGAATTTTGAGGTTAAGTTTGGCCTTCAAATTAAATTTATGCTGTGTAGGACTGAAAATGCAATCGAATAAACTATCCATCTTTTTTTTGAAATTCTGTGGTGGGTGTGGTCAAATTTCCAAATTCTTCGCCCTGTGCGTTGAAGTAAGATCTCAAAATTATTAGCATTTCGTTGTCAGCTGGCATGATTTCTTCCTTTTAAATGATTGCTGTTGTACAGTTATCACACTTCTTGCGATTTTGTTGCACCGTTTTAGCAATGTAGCCAGTAATGAAAGTTAAAATTATTTTCCGTGTTGTAGAGCCGAAACTGTGGCATCTAGTTTATCGCAAGAAACGATTTCATCATCATCAAGAGCTCGAAAACTTCGCAGGTTTTTAGTAAGTTCTCCAATAAGTACTGGTCAGAACTGTGCTCTTTGCAGTTGGATCTATCCGATTTCGAGAATAATTATGATGTTAGTTATTTCCGAAAAGAAAATATAAATTGTTGGCATATTACGTTGTCGTTGATGCCAGAAAGTGAACGCACCCTGGAGAAGAAACTGTAAAAAAAATTTGGTTAAAGTTAGATGTCATTAAGAATTTTAGACCATGATTAAGAAACAGTTGTTCGGATGGTAAGCATTGTGGTTGTCTTTTACAATCTAGATTACTTAAATTGCCGAACCATTTGATTTTTTCCTCCAAAACTTATTAGTTCTGCGAATTTTGCGTCAAGGGTTTCCGGCTTGTTTTGCTAACTTTTAAATTGCTTGAATTGAAAATGTCGAAAAGGGTGCCCATTTCTTTTATAAAATTTGCTGTTGATAAATATTCTGGTTTCAGTCTTTCTGACATAACGTAAAAATATATTCCTATTACCACTGAATGACTGAAAACTTGGGAAACCAATTTAACTTTCATTTTTTGGAATTGGGTCGGGTCAAGATGTTTACACTTTAATTTTGGAGCTGTACGAAATACCTCCCCTGAATTTGACCTTGAAAAACTTGTTTGTGTTTCCACGAAATCCTTTGGTTTTCAATCTCTAAGTCATACTTCATTAGCATGTTTCTCAAACATTTTAATAAGTGTGGGTATCTGGTGTGAAAAAAACCTTTTGGTTCCTAAAAATAGCGTAAGGAGTTTCTTCCGTGATGTTTAACCTCTTAAAGACCGATTTATTATTTTTACCCTGGTCTGATATGACAATTTTCACTTAAAATCAAATGTCAATTAAGGTTTCTATGGTTTCAGTAAGGATATCGTAAAGTATGTCTTTTTTCATAGAATCCTTATCAAAGTGGTATGAAAGGGGCTGCCTTCAATAGTGTGTGACCCTTGAGAGCATGAAAACAGTAGCGTGATTGGCCTATTGGTATGTTCTATCAGAGCCCAAATCCACAAGGTTCACGGGTAGTTGAGCGGTTTTCAAAAGAGCGTTTTGGAATAAAGCGGTTCACAAAACAGCAATTTGCAAAACCGCGTACAAGCAAAACCGCGGTTGCTGTTTCCGCGTTTCTCAATACAGCGCTATTTCCCAGAACAGCGGTTGCTGTTTCCGCCCAAACTGAAATTGATAGGGAGGGAAATCTCCATTATATTAAGTATATAGGACAAAGAACAATATTATGCAAAAAGGAGTAAAGTTATATCGGAAGTAAATATAAAATATAATTTTTTGGAAAAGCATATTATTTTGGGAAGTTAATGAAGATAAACAACAATAGTTTCGAAAAGGCGTACTTTCGTACGCTCAAGATATAAACGCTGTAATCAAAATGCGCTAAAACGAGAAATGGCTATAATGGCAAACGCGTTTATGAAAAAGCCGTTTTGGACAATGCTGTTTTGATAACACGCCCAATCGATAACATACCTATCCAAATAGCACTATTATGAGTGTTTAAATTAATAAGATGTTTAATGCAAACAAGAGTCATTATTTATATGCGAGAAAAAAATCTACTATTCGTACTGTTTTCCTAAACAACTTAGTCTTACTAGTCGGTTATTCTACTATTCTGTTATGGTAATGAATATATTCAATACTTCTAAAAAATTCTACTTCTTAAACAATACCATAAACATATTAAATACATTTACCCCTCAAAATGTAACATTCAGCAATCACGATTAACCACTTACCTTATCGTCGAAATGGCCATAAAAGCAACAACAATTAATGTGTAACATCAGAAGGGGATAATAGATAATGCTAGGTTTAATTCGACAAAGGATGCGTTCGATTCTTGGTGCGAAACTCATCCATATTATCTCAACATAAACGCCCTAGACTCGAACAAAGGGGGGTTTGTGTAACATAAAAGGGTTAAGGTAAAGTGAAATAATATGTGAGGATCAACAACATACCTATTTACCTAGACATGCAATCATTTCTCTTCATTGATAAACAATTGCAGAAGATAAAACAAAACACAGACAGACACGTCAGGTACAAAGCCTGTCTCTCAGGAGAAGTAAACATCCACTCGTCCCTACCGCCTACTATATTTCAGAGAGTCACACTTGAAATATCCTTTGATCACTTAATTCAAAACTACTTCTCTATTCCGTTTTTATTTTCTAACGAAAACAATACAAAGTCTCAATTTCTCGCTTTAAACAGACTTTTAAATGTATCCAGTCTATCGACTTCATACCCAATCTTTGTTACTCGTCGTATGTAAACTTTGACTACAGATTTTTCGGTTAAGAGAGGTTTTTCTCAAATAATTTATTAGAATTATTTGATATTAATTATTTTTACCGGAAGTTACTTATGATATACTAGTTTTATCGTTTTAAGAGACGTTTTCCTATTATAATTTGAGCCTAGCAATTATTGACTTTTGACAACTAGAGTATGATTCTTTCGCGAGTCTCTGAAAGACCTTAAAATGGTGTAGTTAGATTGGTGATGATAGAAAATAGAATAGAGGTCAGTACAGTTTTTCAGATATCCGTGAACTGTGAATACCATACGGAATTTGAGACCGCTTTTGTTCAGATTCGGAAGCTGTGAACGTGATCCCTTGGGGTGTAACAACAGGCAGACAGATGGATACGTCGAGAACAGAACCGCTCCATGACATTCATCACTCGGTGAAGTAAAACATCGAGCCTCTATATTGGCTTCTTATGAGTCCTATATTTTTCAATATTTGTCCAATGTCGGTTAGATATTACACCGATATGGGCTCGATATTAGTCCAATATGGGTTAGAAATTTGTCCAATATGGGCTCGATATTCGTCCAGTATCGGCTAGAAATTTGTCCAATTCGGGCTTGATTTTAGTTCAATATCCGTTAGATATTAGTTTAATATGGGCTTGATATTAGAACGATATGGGTTAGAAATTTGTCCAATGTGGGCTTGATATTAGAACGATGTGGGTTAGAAATTTGTCCAATGTGGGCTTGATTGATGTGTGGATAATATCCTGACCACTTCTGGGTAATAATTGATCCCTTAATAGATAATTCTGGATCCAATTTTGGATGAGACTCCAAATCTGGCTTATCATTCGACCCCCCCCTTTTTCAACACTAGTTACGTTATCCAAAAATAGATGAAAAACTGTGCTGTCTCAGAGTCAGCCGTTTGAATCCATTTACGTCCAATTTTTGGACAACATTTTTAACAGTGCACGCCGTGGAAAATAGTCAAGCGCTAATTGAGTAATGATGATGGTACTATTTATCGTGTATGTGATTCCGTTTAGTTACGTTGCTCTCAATGTTCCCATGTTACCACGCTTTGTGGTACAATTCGCTCGAAGAGAAGTAATATATACTTCTGAAAATATTGAATATCACAATGTTTTTATTGAAAGTTAATAATAATAATAATAATCTAAGCTTTGCCTAGGAAGGGATTTCTACACTTAGCCGGTGGCTTGTTTACAGGTGGGTCCCTTTATATATCATTATCAGGTTTTTTAATAGAATTTTTTTTCAATGATTAAAACTGATTCGTTTTTTCGCTAATATAGAGCTACAACAATTTAAAAAAGATCAAAATTTATCGTAAAAAAGACATTGACGGTTACTCGCCCAAATACTAATTGATAAATGAAACCAAAACCACATTTGTTTCAAGAAACGCATGGATCATAATTTTTTTATTCGAAAACGTATAAAACGTATCCCAAAAAATCTTTTCTTCTGATTATGTTGAAAATTTTAGATTTTCGGAAAAAGTACTTACGATTAATAATTGCATCAATCTACCTTTTCCGAATGTAGGACATAATCCCCCCTGGACATAATCCCCCGGACATACTCCTCCCTTTAGAGAAGAAAAGGACATAATCCCCTCAGGTAGGAGACAAAATCCCCCGGGCAATTTCCCACAGAATGGATGCTAAAGACAAAATACCCCTCCCCTAAGACAAATTCCCCCCAATAAATGTAAAAAATAATATTTTGGAAAAGGCGCACCTTTGTTGGTCGCTATGATTTTCATGGTTTAATGAGCAAATGCTAAAATATGCATTGTCTTTTATAGAAATCTTAAAAAATATTAAGCCTATAACTATAGGCCAGTCTCTAAAGGGAGAGAAATCTTAATATTTTAAAAAGTAATGTTACTTCAGAAGAAAATAAATGTAAACAAGTTGAGAAAACCAAAATATTACCTCTCCTTGTCGAGAAGATCATATAAACTTAAGTATACAATGAAAACGTCGACCTTTTTAACCTCATCCTTTCCTGCGCTTTGCGCTTACGCATTTAATCCTTACTCTCAACATTATCTTCCTCCATTTTACATACAAAAATCAAACACTCACAAAAAGAAGCGGCAAAAACCTGCTGGCTCTTTACAACCACTTAACTTGACTTAATATCCAACTTCCAAACACAAATATTTACTGGTAGATAAATTGACAACCTACAAGCAAAGAAAAATTCTCAAGAATGACTCCCGCAAATTTAAAAGGTTTATTTTCAACAAGGTGGGCGTATCTGATTAGATTTAATTTTTGGTCTGGCTGTTATCTACACCTAGATGGTTTTCAGTGAAACAAACAAGGAGCATAAACACAATAGTGGAAGCTTCAGTCTTATTTAAAACATGTAAAACAATTATCATCTCTGCAAATAGCTTACACATGTGTTTTTTACCAATGCCTAACCGTTTGGATTTTTCTAAAGCAATCTTAGCACCAAAAATATTTTTTGATACAAAATAAATGTTTTATATTCCTATTAAGAATAAAACAAGAGGATAAAAAAGGTCTGTCCTCTCGTAATTTTTTAAGCTTTTATCATGATTACTCTATACAACAGTAACAAGGAGCATAAACCCATTAGTGGAAGCAGTATTTTTTTCCGAAACGATCTCGCTTATGTTTATCCTCTCTAGACTTCGCTAAAAACGTATTACTCCTACGTAAAATATTAATAGACAGGCAAGGATTCATACCATTAAAGAAGGAGCGCAATATTATCCATATTTTCATTTTATATACAGAGAAAAGAAATTATTATGTTTCTGAGAGGAGCTTCCCATTTTGGTTCTTGTTTTGAAAAATATATCGCAATGCACGGGCCTTGATAGATATAGGAGGCAATGAATGAAATATATCACAATGCACGGGCCTTGATAGATATAGAAGGCAATGAATGAAATATATCACAATGCACGGGCCTTGATAGATATAGGAGGCAATGAATGAAATATATCACAATGCACGGGCCTTGATAGAATAGGAGGCAGTGAAGGAAATATATCGCATGCACGGGCCTTGGTAGTTATAGGAGGCAATAATAATCTCTCTCTTTGCACGAGAGGTTTATCTTTAATATTTAAATAAATATAATTATTTCTAATTATTTTAGTCTTCAATAATTAACATTAATAATGGTTAAATAGTTTATCTTCTGAAACTTTGCTAATATTGACGTTGAAATTGAAGCGTACCCCTCTTACCCGATTTTTTCAAAATTTTGGTATATATATAGAAATCGTTTCCCTTAAGGAAAAAGCGCAATTGCGGAAGCCTTTGGTGGCCGATCCCACCTTAGGGAGGCTAAACGTTTCTCGTAACCCTAGCTGATCGCCGCGTATGTCCTAAAACCAAACGATGATAATGGAGTAGAAGCCAATGATACAGATTGGTGTCTATGTGGAATAGACGGAAGACCAGTGAATGGTGGTGTTAGAAGCCAGTGTAAGTGCAGACTGGTGTCAATTTGGGATTGACAAAGAACAGAAGATGGTGGGTGGTGTTGGAAGCCAGAAAAGTACCAGACTTCTGTTCATGTGGGATGGACGAAGACCAAACATGGTGGTGTGAGAACTCAAGTATAGAGTAGCTAACGCTGAGAAGTACAATTTTCCAAAGAATAAGGGCAACGGCCCATAGGATTTTGGGCGAGCTAATGTTAAAAAACTTTTGTTCGCTGCTGCGGTGTTTCTACATGCGTATTCTACGTGGCTTGGATCTCCATCGTTTTGTTGAAAAAAGAGGCAATAAATCTCAAGAATCTACGAGTTGAGGTCATTTTATGTTTCGCTCCATAATGCTAAAGATAGGAATAATAGGCCGATTAAACCTCGGAGTAGACTGTCTTCCCCTACGTGAAATGACTTGAAAGTCGGAACATATCTAAACTCTAAATCAATAATAATTCTGGGAAAGTTTCGTTTTGTAACTGCAAAGGGACACCGAGAAAAACGTCCCAGAAATCTGGCCTAATTCCAGCTCTTTTAGACCAAACGCCTGTAGAAATGTTTAACACGCACGGCACCAATGTATTGCGGATGAAGCAAAATCAAGGGGCTGCCCAAAGATCATATATATAGCTATATAGGCTGGGTTGTATAGTCTTTGTTTTCCCCCCATTAATAGTAGGTAAAAAATAACTAAGAGTAATAATACCAACAATGTTCCCAGAAGTGATATTTAACACCTAGGCAATATTATCATTAGACTTTTTATCATGGACATACTAAATATTGTGTACACTATAAGCATTGAATTTACATTATTTACAAGTTTAGGAATGAGTAAAATCCTTTTATTTATATATATTAAACCATATTAGGTAAGAGTTCCAAGTCAGTTGCGTTTATCTCAGATTAAGCGTGGCATTTCCACCATGATTTGGTTTTGTCAGCAACTAAGAGAAGAGCACTTGGATGTTTGTTGGAAAGCGGTACTATAAATTAACTACTACACGGGTATATACATAACATCTTGATGAATTATATATTTTAACATCACAAAAATAGCACTAATACTGTGCTTTGTCGCCACCGTTATCAGACTGTTGTGTTTCTCGTATTCACATAAAATATATCAGTGTTGGGTGTGTTTTTTATAATTAAACGCCACAAAAAGGGCAATATATTTGGACAACCCTTTCTTATTTATCAAATAGCTTAACAGTTTTTTGGTGCAATGTAGACAATACTATCGCACTTAGAACCTATCCAAATGAAGCACACCTTCATCGACTATTTTTGTTGAAAGTGGTTGTATTGCACACAAAACTGTTAAACTATTTGGTAATTAAGAAACGTTTGACCTAATAGTTTACCTATTTGTGGCGTTTAAATATAAAAAACACACCCAACAATGGAATTCGATAAAGATATGTTTTATGCGAATACGAGGGAAGCATTAATGAACACCACAGTTTGATAACGGTGGCGACATGGCACAGGATAAGTGCTATTCCTGTAGTCATAAAATATCCAATTCATCAAGTCGCTATGTAAATACCCGTCCAGTAGTTAATTTCTTTATTGTACAGCGTTTCAACAAACATTTACCTGCTCTTCTTCTAGTTGCAAATAAGAGTAGAGCTTGCATGAAATGCTTAGCACAGTACATGAAGTTACAAGAATTTCGCTCGGCCAGCACGCCATCTGCAAGTAGTAGTGAAGCATCTGGGGAGTCTGATTCCGAACCCGAACCAGCACCAGTGACAGGTCCTAGACCGTCGGTAATGTCTATTGAGGTGAATATTAAGTGTCTCACACTGGGAAGCCATAAGTGCTTTGTTTGTGGATCGAAAGCACGCACTAGAGTTACGGAAAGTGTCCGTAATGCTGTGTGGTTGAAATCGTCTATCTTTGTCAAGACAGATAGCAGAATTTGTTCTACGCATTTGGTTGACGGCGAGCTTCCCGATGAAGTTATTGGAGGTCTCACCGCGAATAGTGAGTCGGGATTGTTTACGTCCAATGAAATAGGATGCCTACTTAAAAGTCTTGCCGAGAATGTTCGCACAACGAAGAGGCGTTGCTATGAAAACCTAGAGACATGTGACCACGACTGTAAAGTCCTTACCTCGCTATCTCAAGAACAGTTCCTTGCATTGCACTCTACAATAGAAGACAGCATAGGGGTAATCCACACCTGTTCATCAAAGACCGCATTTGTACTGTTACTTGCAAAGATGAGAATGGGTTTATCGAACACGATGTTGTCAGTACTGTTCCAAATTAATAAAAGAACGTGTATGAACATAATCCTAAAGGTCATTGCAGCGCTAACAGATCGGTTTGTTCCTCAACATTTCGGGCTCAACCACATTCCACGAGAAGACTTAATAACCAATCATCAGTCGGCCTCTGCGGTTAGACTCTTCGCCAAAAATACACCAGATTGTCTGATAACTATTGTTGATGGTACATACATTCGAGTTGGTCGATCGCAGGATTATACTGTTCTTCACAAGTCCTTCTGTGTTCACAAAGGTCAGCACATATTCAAACCTATGGTCCTCGTCTCCACAACAGGTTATATTATTGACATTATTGGCCCATACTTTTCCAACGGACGCAACAATAATGCCCGTATTCTAAACCACGCCTTACAAACTAGAGCGACTCTCAAATCGTTTTTCAAAGCCAATGATGTAGTTCTCACCGACCGTGGTTTTCGTGACTCTAATAACATGCTTTCGGAACTAGGAGTGTCGTTACAAATGCCGTCGTTTTTGCGAAAAGGAGAGAAACAAGTAAACACAAATGAAGTAAACCGTTCCCTTTAGTTTTCAAAAATACATCACTGCGAGCCTTGTTAATTTTTCTCTTGTAAAAATCTTGCATAGCCTTAGCTCTACTATTGCACAAAGTATCGATGATGATATTGAGACATTTTTCTTTATCCTTATCATTACTATCCCCCCATAAATTATTCCATCTATCTAGAACCGATTTGGTTTTTAATGTATTAAAAACCATTGCCTTCCTGCTTGTGTTGTCTTTCAAAATTGACTGTTCAAAAACGGGGGCTACTAAGTTATTCATTAGTTTGAAAAGTTCAAATGCTTGTGGTTTCAAAATTATCAATCCTCCTCCTGATAACCTTTCACTCCAGCTTGAATAGAGATTAGGCTTTCCCCCGTCTTCAGAGATGCATCTTTCCAAAAGTTTAGGTTGGTCGAACCTTCGCGAAATTTTCTTCAGAATATATCCACCTAAATGATGGACTATTTTTTCTTCTTTCTCCTTCAAGAGTTTGTTGCTTAGAAGTTGAGGTTCCTTAGATTCCTCCTTTTTTGACTCATTAGCGGCGGCTGGTTTAAGCTCTACCCATCTAATATGCAGCGTCACAAAAAACCTTCTCAGCCAATTGTTTAATATGAGTTGTTGTTTCACAAGGGGTAATTCTTTGAAACCCTTAACTACAAGAAATGACTTTGAAGTAGCATCTTTAAGTTCCATACTTTCACGGAGTTCATGTGTGAGAACAAAGAATGCGTATTGGTCACGTATATGTTTGCCATTTAAAACTGATAAAAGACTCATCTTATCATCACTTAGACTAATTTCATCAGGCTTCTTAATTATCTCTTCAATCACATCTTTCACTGGGTCACCAGGGATTGCCAGTTTACACGATCCCATACTTTTGGATGTTCTTTCAATCAACTCTTTAATGTTTTCAGAGAAAAATTCTTGGCTAAAATCTATAACCAGAATATTTAACAAAACCAAAAATTTCACAGTTTCTGTTCAATCGCAATTTCCAAATAAATAAAATTGAGGAAACAGCCTTGGAAACAGCTTTTGACAGACAATAAAAATTTATTCCCAGATACAAACTTACCATTCTTGTCAGAGTTCGCAGGGGAATACAAGTTATATTTGTTCCTTGGTAACACTGCATTTCGTGTCCACAACACTGAGACATTAGATGGCTTTGAGACAGTGAGATCAATAGGTTTATCTTTCAGTTTTGGTAAAATGACTGACTGAACCTATATAGAAAATGTTTTGAAAATTATATTTAAAGTGAAAAGTAAGGCAACATTAGTAATATACTCACATTCAAAACACTACAGCCAGAGCCTATAAAGGAATCTGGATCAGGGAACGTTTCTGTTGGCCCTAAGCCTCCCGGAAAGTGATTAAAACACACGTAATGGTTTTGATTAATTAAGTTGGTTGACAAATCGGTTCTTCCGCACGCCTTTATCCATTTAACACAATTATCATACTTCGTTTTTTGTTAAGGGAAGGTAAAAAAACCTATATTTCCGTCCCTACCGTTGCTCAGGCAACCAAGATAGCAGCACTTTTTGTACCTTACCATATTAACAGTTAACTTATTCCCAGTTCTTAATTTTATAAGCCCCTTAACGGAAGAAAATATTTAACTTTGAAACGAAGTTAAGCCTTGGTCTACAGACGACACGTTTAAAAATTCAGACTTAAAAATAATAGTAACAACAACACTCGAGACTACCCGAGAGTAAATTTATAGTTCTTTCAGGCTTCACTAGTGGTGTCAACTAATAATGTTCATCCTCTCAAAAGAGGCGTGTTGCGCGCCGAAGTGCGTAGAGCCAACTTAGCGCGGGCTGTAAGGGGACACAATATTTTGACTTCCCCCGTCTCTCCCGTAGGCGTATATCTCGTGGCTGCTCTGCTATTCAGGATTCCGTTCCCTCTCCCTAGTTATTCCCAGATAAAGGGAGTAAGAAACGTCCCATTAAAATTGAGGCAGTACCATAACCCTCTTTCTCACTTTATTCTTTACTGGTAAAAAGAAAAAAAGGTAGCTCTGCCATTGACCCATTAGTTGCACATCGTATACTGTATTTTACCTTATAGTCAAAATACTTGAAACCCAAACAACAAAAATCTGACCTAAGTCAATGACATCTGTAATGAACTGTGGACCCGAAAAACTAGCTATTCCTTGAACAACCGGGGGGGGGGGGGCTACCAACATCTTAGATGGAGGTATTGTTTTCATTTTTTGAAATGAGGGGATGACAATAGTAAGATAAGCATTGCATTTAATTGTAGTAGTAAGGTTATAAAATGCATTTAATTATAGTAGTAAGGTTAAGCATTGCATTTAATTTTACTTGTGTTATGTTCATAACATCAAAGGAGCCACTGCCTCAATTTATACGTAGATAGGTTTTCCCCTCCTCCGCGCGTACTCCAGCAAGAGCGCAGGGACTCTCCGCGTGTACTCCAGCAAGAGCGCAGGGACTCTCCGCGCGTACTCCAGCAAGAGCGCAGGGACTCTCCGCGCGTACTCCAGCAAGAGCGCAGGGACTCTCCGCGCGTACTCCAGCAAGAGCGCAGGGACTCTCCGCGCGTACTCCAGCAAGAGCGCAGGGACTCTCCGCGCGTACTCCAGCAAGAGCGCAGGGACTCTCCGCGCGTACTCCAGCAAGAGCGCAGGGACTCTCCGCGCGTACTCCAGCAAGAGCGCAGGGACTCTCCGCGCGTACTCCAGCAAGAGCGCAGGGACTCTCCGCGCGTACTCCAGCAAGAGCGCAGGGACTCTCCGCGCGTACTCCAGCAAGAGCGCAGGGACTCTCCGCGCGTACTCCAGCAAGAGCGCAGGGACTCTCCGCGCGTACTCCAGCAAGAGCGCAGGGACTCTCCGCGCGTACTCCAGCAAGAGCGCAGGGACTCTCCGCGCGTACTCCAGCAAGAGCGCAGGGACTCTCCGCGCGTACTCCAGCAAGAGCGCAGGGACTCTCCGCGCGTACTCCAGCAAGAGCGCAGGGACTCTCCGCGCGTACTCCAGCAAGAGCGCAGGGACTCTCCGCGCGTACTCCAGCAAGAGCGCAGGGACTCTCCGCGCGTACTCCAGCAAGAGCGCAGGGACTCTCCGCGCGTACTCCAGCAAGAGCGCAGGGACTCTCCGCGCGTACTCCAGCAAGAGCGCAGGGACTCTCCGCGCGTACTCCAGCAAGAGCGCAGGGACTCTCCGCGCGTACTCCAGCAAGAGCGCAGGGACTCTCCGCGCGTACTCCAGCAAGAGCGCAGGGACTCTCCGCGCGTACTCCAGCAAGAGCGCAGGGACTCTCCGCGCGTACTCCAGCAAGAGCGCAGGGACTCTTCGCGCGTACTCCAGCAAGAGCGCAGGGACTCTTCGCGCGTACTCCAGCAAGAGCGCAGGGACTCTTCGCGCGTACTCCAGCAAGAGCGCAGGGACTCTTCGCGCGTACTCCAGCAAGAGCGCAGGGACTCTTCGCGCGTACTCCAGCAAGAGCGCAGGGACTCTCCGCGCGTACTCCAGCAAGAGCGCAGGGACTCTCCGCGCGTACTCCAGCAAGAGCGCAGGGACTCTCCGCGCGTACTCCAGCAAGAGCGCGCGCAGGGACTCTCCGCGCGTACTCCAGCAAGAGCGCACGCAGGGACTCTCCGCGCGTACTCCAGCAAGAGCGCGCGCAGGGACTCTCCGCGCGTACTCCAGCAAGAGCGCGCGCAGGGACTCTCCGCGCGTACTCCAGCAAGAGCGCGCGCAGGGACTCTCCGCGCGTACTCCAGCAAGAGCGCAGGGACTCTCCGCGCGTACTCCAGCAAGAGCGCGCGCAGGGACTCTCCGCGCGTACTCCAGCAAGAGCGCGCGCAGGGACTCTCCGCGCGTACTCCAGCAAGAGCGCGCGCAGGGACTCTCCGCGCGTACTCCAGCAAGAGCGCAGGGACTCTCCGCGCGTACTCCAGCAAGAGCGCAGGGACTCTCCGCGCGTACTCCAGCAAGAGCGCAGGGACTCTCCGCGCGTACTCCAGCAAGAGCGCAGGGACTCTCCGCGCGTACTCCAGCAAGAGCGCAGGGACTCTCCGCGCGTACTCCAGCAAGAGCGCAGGGACTCTCCGCGCGTACTCCAGCAAGATTTTTATATATTTGATATTTTTTATTTTCCACAATTGTTACATTTTTTTTGACATGATTATTTAGTTGGAATTTCGCCGTCCGCCTAAGTAAGACTTGTATGCGGGCGACATGTTAATCTTTTATTTATTGTTCTCGCGCGCAGGCTAGTCTCGCGGCTTTTCATTTGTTTCCAATTAAGTTATATATTAGTTACCAATTCGGTTGTACATTAATTTCCAGATCAGTTACGTATTAATTTCCAGTTCAGTTACATATTAATTACAAATTTAGATACATATTAAATACAAATTTAGTTACAAATTAATTGCAAAATTTAGTTACATATTAATTACAAAGTTAATTACAAATTTAGTTACATATAAATTACAAATTTAGTTATATATTAATTACACATTAAATAATATGTTAATTACAAATTCAGTTCAATGTTAATAGGTTAGTTCTATATCATTATTTTTTGTGTAAAATTTAACAGCCGTTTTAAATTGATTATAATTTTTTAGACTCTTTATGTTCTGAGGCAACTTATTAAAACAACTTATTGCTGTATACGAAGCATGTTTTTGTCCCAGAGAGGTAAACACCCTGGGTAGAGCCAGGCTACCTTTTAAAACTAACTTAGTTTTCCTTCCATGACTTATCGCAGCAGTTTTAAATCGTTTATTAAATCCATCCAGTAGGATATTATACACATATAATTTAGATACCGAGAAAACATTGAATTCTTCGTACAAGAGTTTAGTTGGATAGTCATATTGTTTATGTAAACAAATACGCAATATCCTATTAACAAGAACACTTAATGGGCGTAAAATCGCATAATGCGTATTGCCCCATGCTATTAGACCATATTGAAGTTGCGATTGGACCAAGGCGAAATATACCATTCTTAATAGTTTTAAGTTTAAGAATTTACTCAAGGTTATTAAATTAAATGATACGAATCTTAATATTTTAGTAACATGCTGTATATGAGTATCCCATTGCAGTTGACAGTCTATATATAAGCCCAAGTATTTAATAGAATTTACTTGTTCAAGTTTGATACACGAACAGTTTGATGATGAGCAATTCATTTTATGTATTTTCAATTCAATTTCTGGTATGTCAGTAGGCGATCTCATAGAAAAGGTTATATATTTAGTTTTCGGGATTGTTAGGTGTGTAGATATCGTAACACGCAATCTAATTACAATAGTATTTCTTTCTCTAATTCATTTCCATGCTACAGGTTACGAGCCGCGGTACATAATGATTTATTCGACTCCCGTTATCTTAATTGTAAACTAGGAAGCAACGCCCCCTTTGGTCAATAATCCCCAAAGCTAAAACATTAAAATATATATATGTCTACTGTATAACTGTATAAAAAACATTAAGACGCTAAAACATAACATCATTTCCTTTTTTTTTTTTTTATAATAATAATATGAAGTTAAAGTTAATTATAGTTCCGTATAGTCCAGGATGTTGCGGAATGTTCTTTCTCTAGTAGACCTCCTTGGCTCAATACGTGGCGTATCCGCAAACGCATGTTGCGACCCTTCGTTGATTCGGGATTGATCGCGTGGATGTATGACCTCTGCTAGTTTGGATGGACCAGGTCCCTTTTCTTGCAACTCTCTTTGAACTGAACTGGAGCTTGTCGATGTGTTTTCTTGTTGTTGCTCGTCTGGTGGTAGCGATTCTGGCGCTTCTGTCGTGGCATCACTAAGTTCGTTAGCTTTTTGTTTTGTTAGGTGGATATTGATAAAGGACGCGGGATTTCTGGCCGCTGGCGACGAGTTCTGTTCCGTCAATCCTTCAGGTGATGAAACGGGCGCCTTGGTGCTACTTGTGTCGACAATTGCAAGGAAACGCAATTGGTTGCGGTGTCTTCGTATTGTCAGTCCTGACTTTGTTCGGACCTCGTACATCAAGAGACCAAGCTGCTTGGTGATGACACCTTGGATCCATTTATCGCCTTGGCCGAAATTTCGTGCGTGTACGGGTTTTCCTAAGAGCCCATGTTCTTCTGTGTTGATTTTAGGGTATACGAGTTGCGATGGATGAAATAAGTCCAGCCGTGTTAGCATTGGTCGATTGAGCATCATTTCCGCTGGTGATGGCCCGCCGTTTATGGGCGTTCTTCGATAGTTCATTAAGAAACGTGCTATGCGAAGTTCTAGCGATCCCACTGTGTGTTTTTGTAGACCCTCGTCAATAAGATTGAGCTCGTGGGTGGAACCGCCGGTGATTTTCTTCAATGTGGTTTTCACCGTGCGCACCGATCGTTCCGCCTGGCCGTTGGAGGCGGGATGATACGGCGCTGTGGTGAGATGGCGAATACCGTTGTCTTTGACGAAGGATTGGAATTCACCGCTCGTGAAGCACGTGGCGTTATCGGTGATTAAGAGGGGAATTATGCCGAAACGAGTCATGTGTTGTCTAAGGTGTTTTATGACTGTCGCTGATGATGTCGAACTGGTTATATCCACCTCTATCCACTTGGAATACGAATCAACTGTGATCATGAGGTATTTTTGTTCTATTGGTCCAGCAAAATCTATGTGGACCCTGCGCCAGGGTGCTGCGGCAGATGGCCATGGTGAAAATTGCTTCGGCGGCATTGGTGCGTGCTTCCTGCAGGTTTCGCAGGAGTTAGATGTTTCCTCTAGATCTTGATCTATGCCCGGCCACCAAACTTTTGCTCTGGCCAATTCTTTCATGGAACGCACTCCCTGGTGTGTACTGTGAAGTTCGTCCGTTATTTTCCGTCTAAGAGCTGCGGGTACGATGACTCTGTTGCCTATGAGTAAGATGCATTTGGCGGTTGATATGTCTGTTGAGCGTCTATGATATTTCTTCAATTCCGATGAAAGCGACTCGGTGTCGCCCGGCCATCCGTGTATGACATGTTTGGTAACCCGGGATAAAATCAGGTCGGACTCCGTTTCTTTTCTCATTGCTTTGGTATCAATCGGGCCGCGGTCCATAGCTTGAATCAGGAACACTGTTTCGGTTGGTAGAGGAGGTTCCGTGTCTCGAGTGGGTAAAGGAAGCCTACTCAATGCATCTGCGTTGCCGTTCATGCTTCCTTTCTTGTACGTAATTCTGTAATTGTAAGCAGATAGCATCAATGCCCACCTCTGCAGGCGAGCTGCGGCCATCGCAGGAACGGGTTTATCTTCTGAGAAAATAACAGTGAGAGGCTTGTGATCGGTGACAAGGGTGAAGCGCTTGCCCAGTAGGTAGTCACGGAAATGTGTGATGCCGAATATTATAGCTAATGCTTCGCGCTCAATTTGGGGGTAGTTCTTCTCGGCTGAGTTTAAGGTACGCGACGCGAACGCGATGGGCCTCTCTACGTTGTCGATGCGGTGCGATATGACGGCGCCGATGCCGACGGGCGAGGCGTCGCAAGCTAGTATGACTTCTCTACTCGGGTCGAACAGCACCAGCAAACCTGATGACTGTATGGCTTGTTTCGCCTTGGCAAACGTGTCTTGGTGTCTTTGAGCCCATTGCCATTTCGTGGATTTGGTCAACAACTCATATAATGGCGAAAGCATGGTAGCCGCATTGGCAACGAAGCGGGAGTAATAATTGATAAGTCCCAAGAATGATCTGAGCTCTTCAACATTTCGCGGTGCTGGGGCATCTCGGATAGCGGCGATCTTCTCTTCTTGAGGGTGTAATCCGTCAGGGTCGAGGCGATAGCCCAAGAAATCAACAGATGTTTTCAAGAATTGGCACTTTTCTTGGTTAAGCTTGAGTCCGGCATCCTCAAATGTTGTAAAAACCTTCCCCAGTTTGTTCAACAGGTCATTTTCGTCTATGCCACCCACGAGGATATCGTCTTGGAAGGGAAGTGAGCATGGATGATCTTGCAATAAGAGTTCCATATGCCTTTGGAAGATGGCTGAAGAGGAAGATACCCCGAAGGGAAGGCGGTTATAGCGGTAGAGGCCTTTCGTGGTGTTGATTATGACGTAGTTCTTTGACTCGTCGTCGAGTTCTAATTGATTGTACGCGTTCCGCATGTCGATTCGGGCGAACGTTTTGCACCCCGCTAATTTGGCGAATATGTCGTTGACCTTCGGAAGTGGATATATTTCCGTGTCAATTATCTTGTTGGTAGTAATTTTAAAGTCTCCGCATAGCCTCACGGTGTTGTTTTTCTTGCGGAGAGGCACAATGGGTGTGGCAAAATCCGCATACGCCACTGCGGTTATTATTCCCTCTGATTCCAATCTTCGAAGTTCGTCTTCTACGTCCTCTTTCAAATGGTACGGCAAAGATCGAGCTTTGAAGAACTTCGGTACTGGGGCGTCTTTTCGGATGTGTAACTTGACCTTCACGTTTTTTAAGCAACCCATACCAGGTGAAAAGAGTTGTTTATGTTTCTCCAGTAACTCCTTCAAGGTGTTTTCGCTTGGTTCGATGCGCTGTACCACGAGGTGTGGGTTTGGTATGATGTTGAACTCCGAATATATCCAGTTTCGGCCCATTAAGCTGGGGCGTTGGCCTCCAACTATCACCAACGGTAGTTGGAGCGTCTTGCCCTTGTACGTGACGTCGACGACGATGTGGCCTTTAATGTCCAAGGCGTGTCCCGTGTAGGCGACTAAGCGTCCTGGCCCTGGTTGCAATGGTCCGTCATACTTCAATTGGGTTCGTAATGTCGCTTCGGACATGATGGTGTATCCCGAACCGGTGTCGAGTTGGAATGATATCAGGTTGTTGTTTACTGAACAGGTGATCTCTACCATTGGCGGTGGTCCAGTGATGCATACTCTCGACCCACGGGGCGTGGACTGCTGGCCTCTGTCTTTTTCTGAGATGGCGTTTGTCGTGGGTGTCGGTTCGCGCTCTTCGTGTACAGTGAATATGTCATATTCAGGCGAGTGTGTATTTGGCTCGACGTTGTTAATGTTGTATGCTGCATCCGGTGTGTGTGCAATGTGGTTCGCGCTTGTCGGGTATCGTCTCCATTCTGATCGTCCCCTTGTGGGGCGGGTCGTGCGGTGAATGAGTTTCTTTCGGCATGCTTTCGATAAGTGACCAATGGTGTGGCAATCCCGACATTCGTACGTCTTATACGGGCATTCCCATTCTGGATGCCCTGTGCTCGTACATCTTATGCAAGGCTTGTGCTGGAAGTGTCCTGCACGACTTCTAGGGGATGTGTTTCTTGGCTGGGAAGCGGTGTGCAATTGGCGTGACCCGTAGTTCGGTTGAGTGGAGTTGGATATGCGGTTGACAGCTGTGTCGTCGGATGTTTGGCCTTTGATGACGCGGATGTCATTGTCGATGGATTCTAGTGCTACCGCCTTGGCTGTGGCTTTGTCAAGGTCGATGTTTTCGATGTCTAATAGATGTTTTTGCATGCAGTCGTCGTTTATGCCGCAGACGAGACGATCACGCAACATTCGGTTTAGCATTGTTCCAAAATTACAGAATTCTGACAGGTGGCGGATGGCGGTTATATACTCGGTGACGGTTTCGCCTGGTTTTCTATCACGCTTGTAGAATTTAAAACTCTCGACTATTTCCTTCGGGACTGGTTCAAATTGGGCGGAGAGAATGATCATCAATTGGTCGTACGTTTTCGTTTGTGGCTTGTCTGGTGCTACTATGGTCCGTAGTTGAGTGTATGTGGCGGTGCCGATGACCGTCAGGAGGATTGCCCGTTTCTGTTCTTGGACTTCTTGATTATGTATGGCGTTGGCTTCGCTGGTGGGTTTTTCTTTGATTCCGTTTGCGAGGAACACTAGTTCTAGACGTTCCGAATATATCACCCATTTGTCGGTGTCTGGATTGAAAGGCGGAAATTGTCCTATGGCAGTTTGTACTTTCGTCATTTTCGATGTTGTTGTTGTTTGTGGTCTTGCGATGTTTTACGCGATGGGCGCACGGGATAACTTGATTATGTTTGCGGGGCCACGGTTTGTGACAGTGGCGCGATGTCGGTACGCGTCGTGGTGTTAGGCCTATTACTTTATTTGATTACTACTACTTAGCTCGACTTGTGCGCGATAGTCCGTATCCTATGTCCGTCGCCATTTGTTAGGTGTGTAGATATCGTAACACGCAATCTAATTACAATAGTATTTCTTTCTCTAATTCATTTCCATGCTACAGGTTACGAGCCGCGGTACATAATGATTTATTCGACTCCCGTTATCTTAATTGTAAACTAGGAAGCAACGCCCCCTTTGGTCAATAATCCCCAAAGCTAAAACATTAAAATATATATATGTCTACTGTATAACTGTATAAAAAACATTAAGACGCTAAAACATAACAGGGATATTTAAACTTAACAAGTTTATTTGCAATACATTAAATGCCTTTTTGAGACCTATCGAGGCTGCTGAGTATACCTTTTCCCATGTCTCATCTATGTAAATTAAGACAGTATCGTCAGCAAATGATATTAACGAGCTGGATATTTTAGCTTCACAAAAATCATTTATATAGACTAAGAACAGAATGGGGCCCAAAATGGTGCCTTGTGGTACTCCACATTTTACTGAAAGAGCTTCACTATATGAATTACCCACGCGCACTATCTGTTTCCTATTACTTAGGTAGCTTTTAAATAACTCAAGGGCAATACCCCTCACACCATATCGCCTAAGTTTTACCAAGAGTATTTCACGGGAAATGGTATCAAACGCTTTTGCTAGATCGAGGAATACTGCCAGGGCTTTTTTACGATTATCAAGTGCATTAGTAATGGTTTTTGTGAAATGATAAATAGCATCATTGGTGCTGAGATTTTTTTGGAATCCATACTGATTTCCTGATACAATTTTATTCATTGTTAAGTAATTCTCTAAACGTTTTTTAAGGCAAGCTTCAAAAAGTTTTGACAGTTGGCTGAGTACTGATATAGGCCTGTAATTAGTTAACTTTGAGCGACTACCAGATTTTGGTACAGGTGAGATAATAGCTATTTTGAGGGCATCAGGATATATCCCAGTAGAGATATAATTATTTATTATGTGTTTTAGGGGTTTAACTATATAATTTGCAATCGATTTAAGTACCATCGCACTGATATTATCATATCCAGTAGCGGTTGAATTTTTTAATTTATTAATTTCTGTGGTAAGTTCGTCTTCATCTACTGGTCTTAGATATATGGAGCTCGACTGCTTTAGGCTGCTAGTTTCTGGTGGTGGGACTAAGCTTGAATGATTAATATTGTATTTTATTTCACGAGCCATATTCCCCCCAATGTTAGTGAAATAATCATTGAATAATCTAGCACATTCTTGCGGATTTTTTATAGTATCAATTTCAATATTAAGTTCCGGATGAAGAATATTCATAATAGGCAGTTTAGTTTTGACTCTTGAGGTAGATTCGTTAATGACTTGCCATATTTTACGGCTGTCATTACTATGCTGATTTATTTTTTGTGAAAAGTAATTGTTTTTTGCAACTCTAATTAAGGTGGACAGTTTATTGCGGTAATTTGTATATTTCACCTTTAGCCCAAAGTTGAGGGGTTCACTCAGACTTTTAAGTTTTAATTTATCTCTTTTTTTTATAGAAAAGGCAATGGCTTGAGTCATCCAGGGTTTAATCAACTTTAATTTTTTAACTTTATTACTATCATTAGGTTTTGCTAAGATATTTGTTTTAGATAAATTAACGTAGAATTTTATATTATTAGTGAAATTCTCTAGTGCTATATTTACGTTATGTTCCTTATGAACTGAGAGCCAGGTCTCAAATCCTAACAGCATTTTTAGTTTTTGGTAGACTATTTTCGAAGGTATTTTTAAATTTAAGAATTAAATTGCATGGCTCTTTCGAAATCAATAATTTTCAGGTTAATAGTGTCCAACGTATCAAGTTTATGGGACATCTCATTAATCTTGGCCATTATTTCCCTTAGAACATCAGTAGATTGTATTTCACTTACGGGCTGATTCGTTGCTGAGTTTTTTCGTTTAGTCGAATCCGGTTGCTTACAAGAGTCACATTTCCAAGCAGTTTTCTTGGCGCCTAACTTTCGTAAATTTTCTTCGGTTTTTAAACTGGTGCATTTAGCATGGTAATAGTTCATACATTCACCAACACATTGAATTATGTCTTTAGTCGTCGTTATTTCGTTATCACAGCTAGCACAGAATTCTGCCATGTTTAAATATATAAAAAACTAGTAGCTGATAAGCAATGTTGATAAGCGAGACGGAGCGAAAAACATGCGACTGTTTGCTGCGAGAGCTGAACTTATAAGACCAGTCTGCATAGTGAAACATTCAGGAAATACTTCCGAATAATTTTAAAATCCAAATTAGGTTCAGATTTTAAGGATAATTTTGAAGAAGGTCCTCCGGCCAATCGCGTAACGCCCTGCCTTTTTATTAACAAAATTCTCGTGGCACGTTCCGTGTTGAATGAAATTTGACACGAGATTTGATAAAATTCGCGCGCGACGTGATAATCGTGGCGCGAGACATGGAGCATTCCACGAGAATTTTGTTAATAAAAAAGGCAAGGCGTCACGCGATTGGTCGGAAGACCTTTAAAATTATCCTTAAAATCTGAACCTTATTTGAATTTTAAAATCATTCGGAAGTATTTCCTGAATGTTAAAGAATCGATAAAAAATCACTTGATTTTCTTCTTCACCTTCCCTTTAAGAAATACATTAAGACTTTCTCGAAAAACTTGCAAGCAATAAATCTGCATTAAATTGAACTTACCCCATTTTTCCAGGCACTGAAGAATGTAGATGGATAGAAGAGATGGGAACACAAGCGATAAAATAAAATGCATAGAGATGTAACTTCTCTCTGGTATATTTAGCTCTAGTTAGTCTAGTATTGAATTTGAAATGAATATCGATTTAGAAATTTCAGGCTATTTATAGCTTTCAGCCTGCGACCCAGGGGCTACAAAGAATGCCTTCCCCTCTTTCTCCTTAAACTGTCGTGTCAAGCCCTCTGTGAGCCAAGCTGGTCAAGTACCGCTAACAACCAAGGGGGAATCACAAAATCTATTTAATAGAGTAATTTCGGTGGAGAGGGGGAAGAGACTGCTTATTGCCAGCTTCGGGGACAAATTTGTAAAAAATGTACTATTTGCCCATGCTGGGGGGATAAGACTGAGGCAAGAGATAAAAGGGTTTGACCCTCCATTATAGATATAGCAAAACTCCCTTTTAACATATCTATGGTTGCCATGTACAAGAAAAAAATGACTCAATGGAAACCACCTTATGGAAAAAAATAACTATCCCTTTCGACGAAACAAAGGGGGTAGGCAACCCCCAGTATTGGGGCTGGGCCACCTTTGATAATGTTATAGGGATAGGCGTTCATAGGAATAATTTTTGAGAATTAAAGGTTTTAATGTCCAAAGCAAATAAATAAATCCAGGTAAACCGCACACAATTTATCTCAACTCTCTGACCTCTCTCTTGTCCCCAAAACTAAACTCTGCCCCCTCAAGCCTTTCGTCCTCCCCTGTTTTTCGTAGCAAAAACCCCTCTCGTCCCCTGGTATTTTTCCTACCGTACATTTTTGCGAAAATACCGTATTATTCGGATACGGAGAGAAACAGATGTACAGGGCGAACGTCTCGCTAGGTTTTTGAACTTTCATGACAATGGTCCCTCGAGCTACTATCTTAAGGGGCCCTCCATACAGTAACTGTAACAATAGATAATCAGAATTCTGGGTTTTACAGTTTCGAGGCCTTGGGGCGAGGGGAAAAAACGTAATATCATAAGATTATAACTTATCAGTGGGATAAGTGATCTCAGGCGCACCTATCTCGCTCAAAAGTGGATGAACCAGGCGCACCTATCTCGCTCAAAAAAGGATGAACCAGGCGTCACGCGAGGTGTGCGCTGTGCAGCATAATCAATGACTAGGAACAAAAGTTATTCAATGAATTTCACTTTTTTCAAAAACAACCACTGAATAAAATTAGGCCCCAGCCATTATTATTTCACCAACAGTCCAACTTCGAAACATGCAATGGAGAGAAGAGTTGTGTTATTGATAAATTATCCTAAAAATCGTGGTTAGTGGACTTACATACATTATTGGATGGCTGGGGCGAGTTCTTTTATGACTACTCCTTGACAATTATAGCCCGGAAAGTATAATTAAATCTGTAACGTCTGAAACACTGTTATTGACACAATTTTTTTTTACTTTTTTGATTTTTTTAAATTTTTTTTTGGGTTTTTGATTTTTGATAATTTGTAACCGTCCACACCAAACTTCTCCTTCCCGCGTCGTCTGCTTTGCTCGTGTTCTATTTTTTATACTAATTTTTTGTATAATGCCAAATAGTATATAAATACATTTTTCCGTTTGAGTAGAAAATTACTTAAGTTGATAGTGCAAACAAAGAAATTAGAAACATTACTTACCTTTGTAAAAATTCCAAAGTGCAAATACAGCCCTCGGGATATTTTGTATTTTTGATGTAATACGTTGCAAATGAAGAACTCATTGCCTGTATCATAAGAAAAAGATATCTCATGGGCCTTTGAAGATGAGTCTATAGAGCTATTTATGAGTGTTAGCTTAAAATATTTAGTTAAGTTACCTTTAATCCAGAAAAATTGCAGTTTAATTGAGTGGCTTTCTTGAGGATAGCAACTTTTATTCTCTTATGTGGCACTGTAATTCCGTTTCAGAACAATAAACCTACAATTCCAAGACACGACTGTGATACAATTAAAAATGAATTTAGTTGTGTAATATAATACAACACATATTAAAATATATAAAATTATATTTATAAAGTAAGGAAAATTGAAACTCGCCAAATATTTAGCTTGAAGGCATAATTATCTCTTCTCATCCAAATTTCAAATAATTTTATAAATAACGGCCGTTGCTAGCTGACGAATAACGGTAATGTAGTTTAGGGGAATACGAAGAAAAGATGTCCGAAATGGTCTCAAGGTCAATATGTGAAAGGATACTGTCCCGTAAGACCGAATTCCATTCGTCCAAACGATAAAACAGCCTAAGTGCCGTTTCCCACAATACATTGCCTTCCCTCCATTCCCGTTGGGGTTTTGAGAGGGAACCTTGTTGGTTTACCTTAGGTTGATTTATACCTTAGCTAGGGCTCTCGAAGTTGGAGACGCAAGCAGGATGGCGCGCTTAATTCCCCCCCTTGCCTTGCTGCTCTGCATTTCCTTTCGCTTGCGCGACCAACAGCTTGGGTCCTCAACAGTGCGTTGTATCACACCTCCTCGGTGGTGAGAGCTGGTCTACCACTGCGTATTGTGGGCTGAGTTGATACGCGCCCTTCCCAAGCCAAGGTGTGCAGGTATCGTGCTGAGGGCTGTGTGGTACCGGGGAAGTTAATCTACGGTATCTCGAACGATCCCCTCGGGGCACCAGGCGAAACCCCGTAGTAATTAGCCTTCCACCCGGGTTGAGGACTACCGGGTGGTGACCTTTTACTTGCCTCATTACTCGTGGGATCTTTATGGATTCTTCTAGCTCATCCTATTAGAACACGAAATTCACGGCTATTATAGCTGTCAATCATTCCATTGTAAGTTTCCGCGTCAAATTCTCGGAATTTTGGGAAGTGTACTTGGCGTCGGGCGAGCAAGAGAAGTCACATTTTTCTACAGTTGTTCAGCCCCTTAGTTTTTACTAAAATTCCCGATGAAGCCCCGGTATTGCAGTGGTAATTTTGGGCCAAGCCAAGACGCTCAAGGGTTATATTCTTTCGAACAATACTCCTCGATTTTACTGCCCTCCAGTTTCCAGAAACTGACAGATTCCCGACCCCTTTCTAGATTTTTCTTTATTTCACGGTCTCGAGTCCGGCTACTGGCGTTTAAGGCGTGTGCGCTTAGTGCGGTGCTTTGGAATTTGGATACCAAAATTACTATGAGCTCAAACGAAGAAAGTTCTCCAATTATTACAAAAGAAAAATTGAAACATTTACTTCAAAACAGGGATGAAACGGTTAGTTTTTTATGTCCGCCAAATGCGCGTTCAGATGTTTGGAAGCGGTTTAAACAAATTAAGGTTAATAATGTGCTGACCCAGTATGTTGTGTGTTTGGACACAAAATGCAACGCGATTCTCAACTTCAAATCCAAAGATGGGACGAGTGGCCTGAAAAACCATAAGTGCAACTCACAAAATATAGATGCACAATCTAAGGTAAGAAAGAAATTCTTTCTAATTATGTGTAAGTGATAAAATAATGACTACTTCATAATAATAACCATGTGAAATGCTTTAAGATTACAAATTTTCTGAGTCATGGACAATCGTCAATAAGCTCAAGAACCAAAAAACGAGTACTATCAGACTGCTCCAAAATGGTTAAAATGGACATTCGACCCTTCAGATCAATCCAATTTGAAGGTTTTCGCATATTAGCAAATTCACTTATATCTGTTGGTGCTCAGCATGGAAATATCGACGCGTCGTTAGTACTTCCAAACCCAACTACCGTTAGCAGAAACTGCAAGGATCTCTACCATGAAGTGAAGAAGAAACTAATTATGGATTTGGATTCAGTTAAATCTATAGCAGTCACAACAGACGGCTGGACTGACAGCTTCAGAATGGTGTCGTACATTTCTGTAACGGCTCATTTTTACCAGGAAGACTTTAGACTTCAGTTCAAAGTTATAGGTACAAGAGAATTGATAAAAAAAAATCAGGCGATAATATCCGTAGGCTTGTTTTAGAGGTATTGAAAGAATTTGAATTAGAGAACAAGGATATTTATTTTGTTACCGACGGTGCTGCCAATATGGTGTCAGGTTTCAGAAAGTATCCATGGTTTTGGTGCGCCGCACACCAATTAAACCTGATTTTGGACCACGTTTTTACCGAAAAAAAAGAAAACAAGAGATAATTCCGATTATGAAAACGAGCTTCCAGATTTAACTGAAATGTTTCATCAGTGTAAAACGCTAGTAACCTACTTCAAAAAGTCTGGATTGCAAAGAAAGTTGATGAAAACTCTGAAACAAGAAGTGTGTTTTCGATGGAATTCGCGGTTGGAAATGATTGAGTCCGTGTACGAGGCGAAAGACCAAATTAGAAAATTATTGTCTGAACGAGGAGAGGAGAGACTTTTTTCCAAAAACACATGGAACTGTTAAAATTCACCATCAAGATACTGAAATGCTACAGATCTTGCAGTAATGATCTGTGTCAGGAAAAAAACCTACTTTGCACCTTGTTATTCCATGGCTGGACAGACTCAAAAAACAATGTTATTTCTGTGAAGATGATCATCCAGAAATTAAAAAGGTATCGTTCTTTTCCAAAAGTTGGTGTTTTAAGAACTTCACGTACAGTAAATCGAAACACTTGTTATAAATGTATTTCGTAGTGCAAAGAGCTACTCCTTACAGAGCTTTAAAAGTTCACGATAAACAAGTACCATAAAATGGCAGTTTAAACCCAAAAATGAAACTAATGAAAGCAATTCCTGAAGAGCAGCGACCTAGTGTGATCAGTTATATTCGTGATGAACTGGAGCAGGATACTACACTTAATGAAGATGATGATGATGATTGCTCTAACTCGCAGCCACTTTCAAAAATTGCCAAAACTAACGTGGTTAGCTGATTTTTTATTGTATAAATTAATTTAAAAAATTATTTATTGCAAAAGCAACTCTAAATTCATTTAGGAAAAGGATGACATATTTTCAGACCTACTGGACGAGCCTAGTTGTAACGTAAATGAGGATGAAGTGTCGACTTATCAGTCACTTGTGTCATTACCTACAACGTCAACTTCACTTGAAGATTGGTGGAAAGACCCAAATTTGCCAAAACTCAAGTCCTTGTTTAAGCGAATTATGTCAATTCCCGCTTCAAGTTCAACCAGAGAACGTTGTTTCAGCAAACAGGGTAGGATTTTAGAGGAAAGAAGAACGCAGTTGAAGCCAAATAAAGTGAATATCATTCTTTTTTTGCACGAAAACCTTAAAGATAACCACTAGTGTTTTTGTTAAAATGAAAACATTCGACACGGTTCATACAACTTTTGGAAAACAAATTTTCCTGAGATTTCCAGGTTTTTCCTCACATACTTCCCTGCATTTTCCAGAGTTACGAGCCTTTTAAAGTTTAGGGTAACGCTATTCCTATGAAGGGGGTTGCTTGTTTATGTTTTACTAAATTACTCCGCCCCTGTTTACTCGAACCCCACGTTTTTAGTATGGTTGGATGGGGGACAAATTGGACTATAACATACTCAAAGGACATCCCCGTGTCTCTAGTAGAACTAGAGTTACGAGCCTCCAAATTTATCGTTAAAAATGAAAAGTAACCTAATAACAATAAGTGAGACACTAACATAAGTTGACGAAGATATTGACGTAGCCTCAAGTTTAAAGTACCCTTGTATGGGGAGCGAAAAGGGCTATAACATATTCAAAGTAGATCCCCGTATCTCTAATAGAACAGGAGTTATGGGCCTTCAAAGTGCAGTGTTAAAAATCATAAGTAACATAATAAAAATAAGTGAGACGATACCATAAGTTGAACGTTTTCCTTAATTACTTGGCTCCTGTTTGTCGTCGCCCTAAGTTTTTAGTATCATTGGATGGGGAACAAATTGGAGTCACACTCAACGGACATCCCTGTATCTCTAGAAGAACCTGAGTTATGGCATGTTTTTGAACATTTTGCTTAATTACTCGGCCCATGCTTGTCGTAGCCCTAAGTTTATAGTATGGTTGGATGGGCGGACAAATTGGACTATAACACACTCGAAGGACATCCCTGGGAGGCTATTCTCTAAGGTCCTTTTGGAGGAATTTCGATCCGAATCTTGGCATTCGGAGTCAATTTCTCAGAATGAAAATAAAACGTATTCTGTAAGCACCTTATCCTAATCATACGGTGATAACCTCTCCGAATCATTCGGCAGCCGTAAGAGACGGCCGAATCGGGCATTCCGAGCTTTTACCGCCTCTCTTCCCTCCATCAATCTTAGATTCGCGGAACTTTCCGCCGGAGTTTTGGCTGCGG